>NC_137814.1:742500-847500 GCF_963921795.1 Nannobrachium achirus
AGACCAAGATGCTTAGGGAGAATACCTTGTAGTCCATTTGTTCAGAGCAGTTGACTACATAGACCAAGATGCTTAGGGAGAATACCTTGTAGTCCATTTGTTCAGAGCAGTTGAACACATAGACTACATAGACCATGATGCTTAGGGAGAATACCTTGTAGTCCATTTGTTCAAAGCAGTTGAACACATAGACTACATAGACCATGATGCTTAGGGAGAATACCTTGTAGTCCATCTGTTCAGAGCAGTTGAACACATAGACTACATAGACCATGATGCTTAGGGAGAATACCTTGTAGTCCATTTGTTCAAAGCAGTTGAACACATAGACTACATAGACCATGATGCTTAGGGAGAATACCTTGTAGTCCATCTGTTCAGAGCAGTTGAACACGTAGACCATGATGCCCAGCGAGCGGCCCAGGTCCTTGGTGGTCTCCGTCTTGCCGGTCCCCGCCGGGCCAGAGGGGGCGCCACTCATGGTCAGGTGGAGGGACTGGGTGAGGGTGATGTAACATCTGATTGGACCAGAGATTAAGGGACTATGTCATGAGGAACCAATGGGAAGTATGTTTTTTTTGGCTGCTATGTCAATCATGATTAAATCTCAACAAAACCACTATACAATTTAAACATTTGCGAATTTCTGCAAAAATACGCTCCATTCTCCATAAAAATGTTAAAGGCAAAACAGAAAAGAAACCCGACCCACAGGTTGAAAACCACTGAGTAGGAGGAGTTAAGTGGTGACCATCATATGGATTTACATAGCAGTCAGTGACCAGTAATAAGGTGTTACATATCAGTCAGTGACCAGTCATAAGGTGTTACATATCAGTCAGTGACCAGTCATAAGGTGTTACATATCAGTCAGTGACCAGTCATAAGGTGTTACATATCAGTCAGTGACCAGTCATAAGGTGTTACATATCAGTCAGTGACCAGTCATAAGGTGTTACATATCAGTAGGGCTGACCTTCGATTAAAATTTTCATGATCGAAGCTTAATCGAAGCTTTCTTTCGAACTTCGAAGCTTCGATGACGGCGACGGGGGGGGGGGGGGTGTATATATAAAGTGCAAGCTGCCGCTTGTGCGAGGCTGCGCTGAATGCGCGGCAGGCCCATTAAGGGCTGCCCTCTACACACGCGTGTATGGAGATACTTTGTTTACAATAATAATAATAATAATAGGCCTAATAATATACAGCAGTTGTACAAGTAGGCTAATTGAGTGAGAGACATAGGCATAACTGGATTTACTAAAGCTCCTTTTATTTATCCCGATTTGAGTTAAATATCTTGCCAAAGAGAAACAATGGTAAAACATACCATATAGGCTAGAAGGCTACTGTACAGGATACAAATATAGCTCTGTAAATAACTTTACATTTTATCTAAACCACGCGTTTTTTTTACTCAAGTAAAACAGGCTTTATGAAAGCAGTAACCGCTGGCTGTGACGCACAATTAATTACAATTAGGCCTAAAACCAGCCGCGCCGACATGAACTCTTAAATGGCCTGGCATTAAATACATAGTAACAAAAACAACAAAGATAACATACCGTAATTAAAGCCAAGGTTACACAATCAGGAATCAGCATTTGCTGCCAGTGCATACTGTCAATTAACAAACGGCATTCTCTGGTTGTAATTATATTCAATATAACATTAAACACTTACGCCATCATTTGATCGAGGCTTTATGAAAGCAGAATGAATTAGGCCTACTAAAACAATAGACTATATCAGTGTGCCAAAAATAAATCTAAGCCATCATTTGATCGAGGCTTTATGAAAGCACAATGAATTAGGCCTACTAAAACAATTTATCAGTGTGTCAAAAATAAATCTGCTTCTATGGCTTCATTTGAATGAGGCTCAATAGGCCGCACCTGTTGCCTAACATTTTACAAAATAAAACAAAAAGACTGAGACATCATTTTGAAGTCAAATAAAAAAATAAAAATAAACAAAAGTATTAGGCTAAATAAAAGTTTTAAGCCTAGACCAGACCTAGCCTATAGGACAAATAAGGAATCTGGCTACTCACTGCTCTTCTGAACTCGTTTGAGATTGTGTGCCAAAAAGACTAAAGTAGCCTATCCACATTCTTTGGCAAAAGGGAACTTCTCGTTTTGTTCACAATAAATCCCGCTTTTGAAAAGATCCGCTCTGAAGGGGTTGAAGTGGCAGGGATGCAGAGCAGACGCCTTGCTACAGATGCCAACTTGGGGAAACGGTGCGCATTTTTTTTCCACCACTCCAGTGGACGGGTCTCCGTTATTTTGTCTCTTAAAAAGTCATCCAGTTCCTCCGCTGCAGTTGCAGTCGTTGCTGCCCGTGGTCCATCTTCATCGTCGTCGTCCATTAAGAGGAGGTCACGTTCTCTCTCTCGATCCGTTTTAGCCCTCTTTCCTGGTGAAGCCGCCTCGCCGTCGACATTGACATCTTCGTCCCTGTCAATTCAATTGATATGCGCTTTATTGACATGAGAAAACATGCGTTTACATTGAAAAAGCAAGTGTCACAAATAAAATAAAAACAGTTGAAAATGGGGAAAATAAATTATACACATAGGAGGGGGTACCTGTTAGATAACGCCAGGCGATCAGCCATCACAGTCACCTCCGTGTACACCTCTTGCCTTTCCTCATCAGACAGCCAGGATAAACGCTTATAGCGGGGGTCGAGGGCTGCGCAGAGAACAGCAGCATCAGTTGGGTCTGAGAATGTCCACCTCTTATTAATTTCCTCCACCAGTTTACTTTTCAGAGCTCTTGTGGCGGGACTGTCGTCGTCTTGCTCCCTCAGATGTCGTCTTTTTATATTTTTCAGCATCGTCATTACTTGTGATATGGACACATTGTTTTCTTGTGACAACAGTTCAGTCAGAGTGAGGAAGGGCTTAAGGACGGCTACAGTGTCCTCTGCAATGACCCATTGGGCTGTCGTCAGGTCCAGAGATCGGTCTGCTCTTTTGGTGACGCTTGGGTCAGACAGGACAGCTGATATTGGCCACCGTTGCTCGCAAAGACGCTCCAGCATTAAATACGTTGAGTTCCAGCGAGTTGCGACGTCTTGAACGACTGCGTGATCTTTTACTTTCTGTGCATCCTGTTTTGCTTTTAATGCCCCAGTTGCTTTCGAACTCTTTTTAAAGTGAGACACGAGGTTCCTTGCAAATCCCACTGTGCGGGTGACAGGGTTGTGGTGTTTTAGTGCAGCATTGATGCACAACTGGAGCGTATGGCCCGCACAGCGGACCCACTTGACATCCCTCCAATTATCCTCCCCTTTCAACACTTCGAGACACAGTCTCATATTGGAAGCATTATCGGAAGCAATCGCAACTCTCTTCTCTGCGGGTATACCGTAACTGTCGGCTACTTCTCCAAGCCTTTGTGCGATGTTAGCACCTGTGTGAGCCTCCTCCATGATCTTGGTCTCCAATACATAGTTTTTCAGATTCCATTCATCGTCTATCCCATGACCTGTCACCGTCATGTATCCCTCCATTTTTAGGCTGGTCCACATATCAGTTGAAAAACTCATTGCAAGGCACACATTAATTTCCTCACGAACCTGATTACGTAGGATAGCGTGTTTAGCAGAAAGAGCCGCTGAGATATTCTCTCGACTGGGCAAAGTATAGCCTGGCTGCAGTACTTTTATTAAACGTTTAAATCCTGCCCCCTCCACAATGTTTATTGGTCTCATGTCCTCGGCAATGAACGTGACTAGGGCATCAGTTATTTGTCCCTTCTTGCGATCCGAAAGCGTATTTACAGGCATAGTTGAGTCAATTGTTGTTTGTGTCGTACTGGGGCCAGCTGCCGATCCATCCAGTTTCATGTCATGCACCTACAGAGTAGTATAAAGGCACAATGATAACAATTAGCCAAGTTCTAACTTTACATTATCCCTATATCCATGGACAATTGGGCATAGCTTAACGTGTTTGCGCTGAGCTGAGGCATACTTACATGTGTCAAGTGATTTTTCAGACTCGTTGTAGATTTGTGATATGCCAGCTTCTTGTGACAAATCTGGCATTCCGCTTTTTCAGCGTTGTCTTTGCATATTTTAAAATGCAACCACACTTCTGACGGCTTCATGTCTGCACTTGTTGTTGTCGGCTTGTTATACACGTGTGTGAGGCGGAGGTGACGCCATCCCGCTGCGCACAAGCTGCACTGGAGCGAGTGCGGTTCGCAACCTAAGGCACGCGGCCCCACCAAAGGACAAACGGCCACGGCCGATTATTCGAATTTTCTTTTCAAATTCGAATACCGTGCCTTCGAACGAAGCTTTGAATATTCGAATTTTTTGGGTCAGCCCTACATATCAGTCAGTGACCAGTCATAAGGTGTTACATATCAGTCAGTGACCAGTCATAAGGTGTTACACAGCAGTCAGTGACCAGTCATAAGGTGTTACATATCAGTCAGTGACCAGTCATAAGGTGTTACACAGCAGTCAGTGACCAGTCATAAGGTGTTACATATCAGTCAGTGACCAGTCATAAGGTGTTACACAGCAGTCAGTGACCAGTCATAAGGTGTTACACAGCAGTCAGTGACCAGTCATAAGGTGTTACACAGCAGTCAGTGACCAGTCATAAGGTGTTACATATCAGTCAGTGACCAGTCATAAGGTGTTACATATCAGTCAGTGACCAGTCATAAGGTGTTACCTAGCGGTCAGTGACCAGTCATAAGGTGTTACATATCAGTCAGTGACCAGTCATAAGGTGTTACCTAGCGGTCAGTGACCAGTCATAAGGTGTTACATATCAGTCAGTGACCAGTCATAAGGTGTTACCTAGCGGTCAGTGACCAGTCATAAGGTGTTACATATCAGTCAGTGACCAGTCATAAGGTGTTACATATCAGTCAGTGACCAGTCATAAGGTGTTACCTAGCGGTCAGTGACCAGTCATAAGGTGTTACATATCAGTCAGTGACCAGTCATAAGGTGTTACATATCAGTCAGTGACCAGTCATAAGGTGTTACATATCAGTCAGTGACCAGTCATAAGGTGTTACATATCAGTCAGTGACCAGTCATAAGGTGTTACCTAGCGGTCAGTTAGAGGAGTTAAGTGGTGACCAGTCATAAGGTGTTACATAGCAGTCAGTGACCAGTCATAAGGTGCCTGCGGCGCTCGGGCGCGAAGAGCAGGACCAAGGTCCGCTGGCCTTCGCGCCGCTTGCAATGTCGTGGACAATAACTGAAAACGAGCGCTCTATGCCGTTTCCATCCATCTTTCCCAGTGGGATCCATAATCAGGCGTCAGTGACCAGTCATAAGGTGTTACCTACCGGTCAGTGACCAGTCATAAGGTGTTACCTACCGGTCAGTGACCAGTCATAAGGTGTTACCTACCGGTCAGTGACCAGTCATAAGGTGTTACACAGCAGTCAGTGACCAGTCATAAGGTGTTACCTACCGGTCAGTGAGAGGTGTGATGACCAGTCGGTTGGTGTTGCCCAGGTATTCGTAGCTGAACTGGAACTGTGCGTCACAGATGTTGATGTAACAGTGCTTGCTGACTTCGTCCCAGCGATGACGCAACTGGGAGAGCCAAGCGAAGGCCTGGCCTGTGATTACCTGGGAGACCACGCAGACACACACGCACACGCACGCGCACGCGCACGCACACGCACACACACACACACACACACACACACACACACACACACACACACACACGCACACACAGTAAATCTGTTTGAGTTGAGTTGAGGAACAGTGAGGTACAGAACTAGGGGTGCAACGATACATATCACGATACATGGTTGACGATACGATACATGGACGATATTGGTTTATTCATGGCAATACGATACGATTGGATTCAATGATTTAAAATCAATATAGTAACTATTTAGCAAAGACATTAAATCTGTGTGAAAGGTTTGGATAGTGCAGGTTTTTAAGGGAAACATGTATTATTATGGATATAAATAAGTAAACACAGTGATTATCTGCCAAATACATGGACATTGTATATTGACAGACCTGCACCTTGACATGAACCCAGAGATTACACACATTTATCCATAGACCAGTGTAGCTATATGGAAAGGAAAAGTAATTAAACCCCTCCTTTTCATTTGTTCTTCTTAAAAATGCTAAATACAATGCACAAGTCGATAGTATCGATACAATCGATTCTTTGCACTGCCGATTCGATACGATACAAAATCAAACGATACGATTCGATTTTAGCAGTTTTCATTTCAATATACTTAGATTTTTTAAGTTAAAAACGATATTTCGATGCAGTTACTATAACGATATTATCATTAACCCCTACGCTATCTTCTGAGCGATGAGATTACAGGAAGTGCAGAGCTAAAGCGCCTTCAGACGGGAGGCGGTTGACGCGTCCTAGTATTTCATTTCCAATGAGAGGAGGGCGATTACTTGGGTTATTATTATTATTACTTGGGTTATTATTATTATTACTTGGGTTATTATTATTATTACTTGGGCCGCACGGAGAGAAGTTGAGGGGCGGAGAGCGAGTAACCCTGGTCCACGTGAAATTCTCGGGCGGTGCGAGGCGTTGTGTGCTTGTAGATCTGCTGTTTTCACTACTTTTGTGCGACAGCCTTGTATGATGAAGCAGGGTTTTGCTTTGTGAAAAAAATTCCAAATTTGAAACTTGGAGATGCGAGGTTTTCTGCCCGACAGTGACGATTTACTTTGTTGGCCGCCCAGCCTCCAAAATGGAACGAAGGCCGACATTTTATTTAATTTTTTTCCCTAATGGCCGGCCTGGACCGTCCGGGAATGAACCGGCCGTTCGGGAGTTGTCCCACTTTTCCCAATGGCCAGCACGTCCCTGACCACGTCTCTGTCCTTACCTTCTGGGTGATGAGCTTTATGACCACCACGTCTCTGTCCTTACCTTCTGGGAGATGAGCTTTATGACCACCACCACGTCTCTGTCCTTACCTTCTGGGAGATGAGCTTTATGACCACCACCACGTCTCTGTCCTTACCTTCTGGGTGATGAGCTTTATGACCACCACCACGTCTCTGTCCTTACCTTCTGGGAGATGAGCTTTATGACCAACACCACGTCTCTGTCCTTACCTTCTGGGAGATGAGCTTTATGACCACCACCACGTCTCTGTCCTTACCTTCTGGGAGATGAGCTTTATGACCACCACCACGTCTCTGTCCTTACCTTCTGGGTGATGAGCTTTATGACCACCACGTCTCTGTCCTTACCTTCTGGGTGATGAGCTTTATGACCACCACGTCTCTGTCCTTACCTTCTGGGAGATGAGCTTTATGACCACCACGTCTCTGTCCTTACCTTCTGGGTGATGAGCTTTATGACCACCACGTCTCTGTCCTTACCTTCTGGGAGATGAGCTTTATGACCACCACGTCTCTGTCCTTACCTTCTGGGTGATGAGCTTTATGACCACCACCACGTCTCTGTCCTTACCTTCTGGGAGATGAGCTTTATGACCACCACCACGTCTCTGTCCTTACCTTCTGGGTGATGAGCTTTATGACCACCACCACGTCTCTGTCCTTACCTTCTGGGAGATGAGCTTTATGACCACCACGTCTCTGTCCTTACCTTCTGGGAGATGAGCTTTATGACCACCACGTCTCTGTCCTTACCTTCTGGGTGATGAGCTTTATGACCACCACGTCTCTGTCCTTACCTTCTGGGAGATGAGCTTTATGACCACCACCACGTCTCTGTCCTTACCTTCTGGGTGATGAGCTTTATGACCACCACCACGTCTCTGTCCTTACCTTCTGGGAGATGAGCTTTATGACCACCACCACGTCTCTGTCCTTACCTTCTGGGTGATGAGCTTTATGACCACCACCACGTCTCTGTCCTTACCTTCTGGGTGATGAGCTTTATGACCACCACCACGTCTCTGTCCTTACCTTCTGGGTGATGAGCTTTATGACCACCACCACGTCTCTGTCCTTACCTTCTGGGTGATGAGCTTTATGACCACCACCACGTCTCTGTCCTTACCTTCTGGGTGATGAGCTTTATGACCACCACGTCTCTGTCCTTACCTTCTGGGAGATGAGCTTTATGACCACCACGTCTCTGTCCTTACCTTCTGGGAGATGAGCTTTATGACCACCACGTCTCTGTCCTTACCTTCTGGGTGATGAGCTTTATGACCACCACGTCTCTGTCCTTACCTTCTGGGCTATGAGCTTTATGACCACCACCACGTCTCTGTCCTTACCTTCTGGGTGATGAGCTTTATGACCACCACGTCTCTGTCCTTACCTTCTGGGTGATGAGCTTTATGACCACCACGTCTCTGTCCTTACCTTCTGGGTGATGAGCTTTATGACCACCACCACGTCTCTGTCCTTACCTTCTGGGTGATGAGCTTTATGACCACCACGTCTCTGTCCTTACCTTCTGGGAGATGAGCTTTATGACCACCACGTCTCTGTCCTTACCTTCTGGGCTATGAGCTTTATGACCACCACGTCTCTGTCCTTACCTTCTGGGTGATGAGCTTTATGACCACCACGTCTCTGTCCTTACCTTCTGGGAGATGAGCTTTATGACCACCACGTCTCTGTCCTTACCTTCTGGGTGATGAGCTTTATGACCACCACGTCTCTGTCCTTACCTTCTGGGCTATGAGCTTTATGACCACCACCACGTCTCTGTCCTTACCTTCTGGGTGATGAGCTTTATGACCACCACGTCTCTGTCCTTACCTTCTGGGTGATGAGCTTTATGACCACCACGTCTCTGTCCTTACCTTCTGGGTGATGAGCTTTATGACCACCACCACGTCTCTGTCCTTACCTTCTGGGTGATGAGCTTTATGACCACCACGTCTCTGTCCTTACCTTCTGGGAGATGAGCTTTATGACCACCACGTCTCTGTCCTTACCTTCTGGGCTATGAGCTTTATGACCACCACGTCTCTGTCCTTACCTTCTGGGCTATGAGCTTTATGACCACCACGTCTCTGTCCTTACCTTCTGGGTGATGAGCTTTATGACCACCACGTCTCTGTCCTTACCTTCTGGGCTATGAGCTTTATGACCACCACGTCTCTGTCCTTACCTTCTGGGCTATGAGCTTTATGACCACCACCACGTCTCTGTCCTTACCTTCTGGGCTATGAGCTTTATGACCACCACGTCTCTGTCCTTACCTTCTGGGTGATGAGCTTTATGACCACCACCACGTCTCTGTCCTTACCTTCTGGGCTATGAGCTTTATGACCACCACGTCTCTGTCCTTACCTTCTGGGAGATGAGCTTTATGACCACCACCACGTCTCTGTCCTTACCTTCTGGGAGATGAGCTTTATGACCACCACGTCTCTGTCCTTACCTTCTGGGTGATGAGCTTTATGACCACCACCACGTCTCTGTCCTTACCTTCTGGGTGATGAGCTTTATGACCACCACCACGTCTCTGTCCTTACCTTCTGGGCTATGAGCTTTATGACCACCACCACGTCTCTGTCCTTACCTTCTGGGTGATGAGCTTTATGACCACCACGTCTCTGTCCTTACCTTCTGGGTGATGAGCTTTATGACCACCACGTCTCTGTCCTTACCTTCTGGGAGATGAGCTTTATGACCACCACCACGTCTCTGTCCTTACCTTCTGGGCTATGAGCTTTATGACCACCACGTCCCTGTCTTTACCAGGAGCATAGTTCTGCCGATTTAAAATTAGCCCAATACGGAAGTAAAACTTCCTATTATTGTCCGCTAGTTGCGATGTTTCCCCCCCCGGCCGATCGCAAAAAGATTTTTTCTCCATTGGATCCCATTCATTTTCCCCTTTCGTGTTCTAACCTCGATTAACATTTTCATGAATACTTTATGGTTCCTATCGCTAGTTAAAAATTGCCTTTCAATCACCATCATATGCGTTTTGTCGAAATGTGGTCCAATTTATTTTAAAATACATGATAATGTTGCGGGGGGGCGTGGCCAACTAAACTGATACCAGCCAGCTGTGTTCTTCTTCGTGTGCTGTATTTCGGGAGGCTCCGACCACATTCTCCCATGTATCCCTGCGGTTGCATGTGACCGTTGGCAGCCAATAGCATCCTCCGATGCCTTTACAGTCTATGATGGCAACACCCATGCCAAGGACCCAAATTGTGTCATTTGCGCTGCATAGAAACCAATGGCTTCGCTTTGTCCATATCTTTTATACAGTCTATGGTCTTTACCTTCTGGGTGATGAGCTTGGCCACCACGTCCCTGGCGTGAACATCGATGGTGCAGACCGTCATGATCTTCTGGCGGTCCCCGGGGGTCAGCTCTCCCAGCAGCATGTGGATCAGCGAGTTCAGCTGCGTGATCTGAGGTAACATCAATAAGATTATAAGATTAAGACCCTAACCCATCTGAGGTAACATCAATAAGATTATAAGATTATAAGATTAGACCCTAACAGTAACCCATCTGTGGTAACATCAATAAGATTATGAGATTAAGACCCTAACAGTAACCCATCTGAGGTAACATCAATAAGATTATGAGATTAAGACCCTAACAGTAACCCATCGGTGGTAACATCAATAAGATTATGAGATTATTATAAGATTAAGACCCTAACAGTAACCCATCTGAGGTAACATCAATAAGATTATGAGATTAAGACCCTAACAGTAACCCATCTGTGGTAACATCAATAAGATTATGAGATTAAGACCCTAACAGTAACCCATCTGTGGTAACATCAACAAGATTATAAGATTAAGACCCTAACAGTAACCCATCTGTGGCAACATCAATAAGATTATTAGATTAAGACCCCAACCCAGGGGTTTTCATCGTTTTCAGGCCAAGGACCCCTTAGTTGAGAGAGAGATGAAGCAGGGACCCCTTAGTTGAGAGAGAGATGAAAAAGGGACCCCTTAGTTGAGAGAGAGATGAAGCAGGGACCCCCACAACCTGTTCATGGATTCCATATAGTTTCATTGTTTGACAGCACAATCATCAGTGTATTTGGAATCATGTGGATTTGTGTTTTCAGATATTTAACCACTTGAACCGTCAATACTTAATAAACTTGACCTTTCACTCCCCTCTACACCAACACTCTTTGCCAAAAATAGCCGATCTACAAGCTCACAACGCCTCGCAGAGCGAGGCGTTGTGAGCTTGTAGATCTGCTATTGGCTGAAGTTCTCTGAATATGGACACTGGGGTTCAAGTGCTTAATATATAAAAGGAGGGAAAAAAGGTTTTATCACACAAAGATTTGGAGGACCCCCTGTAGTCACTCTGAGGACCCCCTAGGGGTCCCGGACCCCCTGTTGAAGACCCCTGCCCTAACCCATCTGTGGTAACATCAATAAGACTATAAGATTATAAGATCAATACGTTCACAGTCGTCTCAGCGTGTTACCGTTGTAAACAATAGCCAGCGCTCCAACGCAAGTGGGAGTGATGAAAAGACTCAGTTTCCCATGATGTAGCGCGTAATAATGTAGACAGGATATCCTACCGTTGGGGGCGGCATAGCTCAGGGGTAGAGAAACCGTTATTAGAGCACGAAGGGTTCCCAGTTCGAATCCGGGCTCCCCCTGAGTTAATAATGTCGAAGGGTCCTTGAGCAAGACTCTGAACCCCTAGTTGCTCCCGGTGAGCAGGTTGGTGCCTTGCATGGTTTCCTCCGCCACCGGTGTATGAATGTGTTTGTGCGTGAATGGGTGAATGTAATGCACAATCTCTGTAAAGCGCTTTGGATAAAAGCGCTATATAAATGCACCATTTACCACTTGTATTCATCATGACTGCAGAAAAATGGATTTATCTCAGATTCTAGTCTCAGATTCTAGTCTCAGATTCTAGTCTCAGATTCTAGTCTCAGATTACGCGTTTGGTCAAAATAACCTGTTTTCTATGGACCATAACTTACGCACGGATCATCGCGGTTGTGTTTTTTTTATTTTCCGTGTGAAAGAGCAGTCTCAAAGTTTTACCCATTCCCGGGTGTAGTCTTTCAAAAAACAGTGCAGTAGTCTCGCGTAGCCAGACAACTATTACACAACCTAGGAAAGCTATACAGAGTCTGGAACTACAGCTCCTGAACGGCGAGTATCGGAAGTAGCCACTGCTGCACTGAACTGTAGTCCCATTTGAAACATAACAGAAGCACACTAGCACAGACAGAGTCATTATAATGAACTGTAGTCCCATTGGAAACATAACAGAAACACACTAGCACAGACAGAGTCATTATAATGAACTGTAGTCTCATTGGAAACATAACAGAAACACACTAGCACAGACAGAGTCATTCTAATGAACTGTAGTCCCATTGGAAACATAACAGAAACACACTAGCACAGACAGAGTCATTCTAATGAACTGTAGTCTCATTGGAAACATAACAGAAACACAGTAGCACAGACAGAGTCATTCTAATGAACTGTAGTCCCATTGGAAACATAACAGAAGCAGCACACTAGCACAGACAGTCATTATAATGAACTGTAGTCCCATTGGAAACATAACAGAAGCACACTAGCACAGACAGTCATTCTAATGAACTGTAGTCCCATTGGAAACATAACAGAAACACACTAGCACAGACAGAGTCATTCTAATGAACTGTAGTCCCATTGGAAACATAACAGAAGCACACTAGCACAGACAGTCATTATAATGAACTGTAGTCCCATTGGAAACATAACAGAAGCACACTAGCACAGACAGGGGGAGTCAACAGTCTGGCCACGCGAGACTATCAGAGCAGTGTCTCAAAGTGTTACCTGCTTCCTGTTGTAGTCCTTCAGTTACCTGCTTCCTGTTGTAGTCTTTCAGAGCGTTACCTGTTTCCTGTTGTAGTCTTTCAGAGTGCTAGCTGTTTCCTGTTGTAGTCCTTCAGAGTGTTACCTGCTTCCTGTTGTAGTCTTTCAGAGTGCTACCTGCTTCCTGTTGTAGTCTTTCAGAGTGTTACCTGCTTCCTGTTGTAGTCCTTCAGAGTGTTACCTGCTTCCTGTTGTAGTCCTTCAGAGCGTTACCTGTTTCCTGTTGTAGTCCTTCAGAGCGTTACCTGCTTCCTGTTGTAGTCCTTCAGAGCGGTCTCAAAGCCCTCCTCCACTCTCTCGAAGGCGATGCTCACATCTGTAGCCCACCACACCTGGCTGCCCGTCAGACCCACCTGCACCAGACACACACACACACACACACACACACACACACACACACACACACACACACACACACACACACACACACACACACACACACACACACAGAGAGCACACACACACACACACACACACACACACACACACACACACACACACACACACACACACACACACACACACACACACACACACACAGCGTGCAGGTTAGTTTACTTTAGTTTAACACACTGCATACACAGAGCAGACAGCCTTCCAGTTAGTTTAGTTTATTTTAGTTTAGAGAGCAGAACCACACATAAACCATTCTCTTTGAACCTGGATCATCATCATCATCATCATCATCATCATCATCATCATCATCATCAACATCATCATAAACACTGAGAAATGGTTTGGGACTGTATTATTATTATTATCACAAAACTAGAAATACTGTTCCAACAAAACAGTGTGGGCTCGCATGTAACACCATGTATGGGCACAAAGATCTACCCTTTGGCTGCTCCTCATTGGCTAATGGCCCTGCCTTTGGCTGCTCCTCATTGGCTAATGGCCCTGCCTTTGGCTGCTCCTCATTGGCTAAGGGCCCTGCCTTTGTACTGACTGTAATTTTGTTTGAGGAGAATAAACTTGACCCTGAACATTTTGGTCAAACACACTGGTCTGGCCTTTCAGCGAGCTCACAATTATTCTTTATTACATTGTTTTATTTTGGTCTCAAATATTGAACTATCGGCTCGGGAATGCCACAACAAAAATTAAAAAATCAGTGAACTTTTATTCTATGTGTTCTAGAGCTATGAACTCTGTGATCTATACATTCTTCCAATTCTGAATGAATGAATGAATGAATGAATGAATGAATGAATGAATGATTTTATCTGGAGGGCCGAATTGTCATGTGAAGCTTGACCAATCCTCAATTCTGGAGGCACGGGACACACATATTTTTCAAGAAAAATGAAGCTTCAATGAAGCTTCAAAGTATGGTCTCATTGGACATTTTTAATCATCCAATCATCAGACCGGGACGTACGTTACACACATATTCTGGATGTACGGGACAGATAAAACCTGTTAATTCTGGACTGAAATGACCATATATGGACATGAACGGGACACACAAAGCCACTTAGTTAGATGGGGGGAAAAAAGGTTTTTTCTACGGTGAACTACTCCTTTAAGACACATGTAATGGTACGTTCAGCTTCTGAAAAAAATGACATTTTGCATCAGTGTAACACCGCCCTCTAGTGTCAAACAAGTTACTGGTTGGTTACTGGTTCAAGCCGGTTTGTAACTGCCAATGTAAACATCTTTTGATACGACAATACACAAAAACAGAATGATTTTTATAATTTTTATCTCTTTGGCAAATATTGTTAGCCATCTCACCATTATAAGCACGTGTTAAGAATATATTTCTACTAGCATGAAAAACATCTCTAAGCTTGACTGGCAGCCTTGGCTAGCCAATCAGAGGTCTTTAAGCGTGACCTGCAGCCATGGCTAGCCAATCAGTGGCACCCTGGGGATGTGGCTCCGCCTACTAGGCCGCTGCTTCGGCAAATCAACCACTTCCATATTCTGGGCCAGGAACCTTCACCCCAAAAATATCAGATCTACAAATCTAGGGGGTCTTTAGAGGGGGTCTTACAGGGAGGCCTTTATTTATTTTTTATTTTTTACATTGACCACAAACCCCAGCATTAGTCAAAAAATTGCAGATCTAAAAGCACAGGTGTTGTGAGCTTGCAGATCTGTTATTTTGGGTGTTTTGAGTTTTGGCGTAAAGAGGGCAAAAGAGCGGACCAAGTACAGCACACCGCAACGCAGAATACTTCAGAAGCAAGCAGAGTGCTCCAGCAGTACGCATCGGGTTTTAAATGATAGTAGAGTGTTAAATGTGGAGGTCTTGCAATCCCAGATTTGACACACGCACCAGCTTCACTGTTCTACCACGGTCATCATCATCATCATCATCATCATCATCAGTAGAACAGGTCTTCAGGGTCCATCTTCATTCTTCAGGGTCCATCTGGTTTTCCTAACCCCCCCCCCCCCCCCCCCCGGCTCCACCGGAGCCTTCAGCATCATATCAGCGTCTTGTTGTATTGTGCTGAGAGTCCTGTTGGAGATCCTGGATCTCCCGGCTGGGAACATCAGCCACCATCTCCAGCCCCTCACATCTTTCCTCTCTATGTTCCTCCTCCCTCCATGTCCTCTTGGTGTTGTGATTGCCGTGGCCCAGGGTTGGGGTGCAGCTCTGCTCCTCCACCTCCTCCACCACCTCCTCCACCTCTTCCAGGACCTTCTCCTGTGTCTCCTCCGGCCGCTCCTCCGTCTCTCCCCGCTCCTCCTCCTCCTCCTCCTCCTCAGACTCTGCGTAGGCGGTGGCGTAGCCTCCTCCTCCGTCGCTGCTCTCCCCGCCCTCGTCGTCTTCGCTGAGGACGTTGTCGTCGTCGCCCCGGCTGGCTTCGTGGAAGCAAGTGGAACCGGAGCTCACCACCGCCGCCGAGGAGTCGTCGGGTCGCCGAAGAGTGGCGGCGCGAGCGGTGCGCCGCCGACGGGGCCGCCGTCTGGGAGGACACTCGCCGACGGCGTCGCCCTCCTCTGGGAGGACGAGGACCCGCGAGGACGCCGTGGCGGCGGCTGCAGCAGCGTCCCGCAGGCCTCCGCTCAGCTCCGACATCTGGGCGCGCAGCGTGGTCACGCCCGCCCTCACCTGGGACATCTCGCCGAACAGAGAGGAGCGCAGCTCCGACACCTCGGCGCGCAGCGACGCCATGCAGCTCAGCACGGCGTCCAGCTGGTTGCGCAGGTCCAGCTGCTGGCAGGGAGACAGGCTCTCCACCACCGCAACCACCGCCGCCATCATCCTCACCTGCTGGTTCTGCTGCTGGGGGTGTTGGTGGATCCCTGAGGCCTCCACACTCCTCTGATGGGTCTGGTGGATCCCTGAGGCCTCCACACTCCTCTGATGGGTCTGGTGGATCCCTGAGGCCTCCAGGCTCCCCTGATGGGTCTGGTGGATCCCTGAGGGCTCCAGGCTCCCCTGGTGGGTCTGGTGGATCCCTGAGGCCTCCAGACTCCCCTGATGGTTCTGGTGGATCCCTGAGGCCTCCAGACTCCCCTGATGGTTCTGGTGGATCCCTGAGGCCTCCACACTCCCCTGATGGTTCTGGTGGATCCCTGAGGCCTCCACACTCCCCTGATGGTTCTGGTGGATCCCTGAGGCCTCCACACTCCTCTGATGGTTCTGGTGGATCCCTGAGGCCTCCACACTCCCCTGAGGGTGGTGGTGGATCCCTGAGGCCTCCAGTCTCCCCTGATGGTTCTGGTGGATCCCTGAGGCCTCCAGACTCCCCTCTCGGTGGGTCTCTTCTGTCTCCGGGGCTCGGTCAGTCGCAGACCTCTGCTGCTGCTGCGTGGTCACCGCCGGTCGCTGGTCCTCCTGACCAAGAGGCTCCTCCTCCTGGGGAAGCCTGGGTGGTTGAGACCTGCTGCTCCTTCTCCTCGTCTCCTCTTCTTCCTGTATGAAGGCGTTGTACGCCATGTAACTCGTACCGGCCACCGCGGCCAGCGCTACCACACCCTGCCAAGACATCTCTTCTACCACGACGGGACGCGTCAACAACGCAAACAAAACCCAAACTGGTTGGCTGTTGTTAGATATATATATATATATATATATAAGTGATCTTCAAATGGACGTTGGCTATTGGTTCATACTCGACAGCCGTGTCACTCCTGGTGTTTAAATAGTAAACTGCGGGATAATTGCTTACGTTGGGATCAACACTACAGTTAGTAATAGACCCTGGCCTGGTTATAATGTTATGTTTCTGATGATCAGGGTTGAAGTCGTGAGGCAGAGCGTTTCAGTCTATATATCTGTGGATGGAGGACACACTGTTGCTATGGCGATGGGAGAAAGGACATGTGAATCCCAGAACGGCTGTGGTGATCGTAAGGCTGAAAGCTGATTAAACCACACCAATGAAGAGCCCCTGTTAGACCTGCTGGCTTTTATAGCCTCACACAAGTGTCGGTTTGTTGATCTTCCTTATTTGGGCATCCAGATTTCCATATATGGCCACAGCAGTGCGGGGTGGAGGGCAGGAGGAAAGCAACGCTTGGAATGGAAGTGATGTCACAATAACAGTCATAGTCCTTTTATACCAGCTTGCACTTTCTGAGGTGGTGACGTAACAGAGAATGCTGCTCCCTCATTGGCTAAAGGCATAGCCACATTATGTAAAAATCAAACCTCGGTTCGAAGTGAAGCGGTGGACAGATAAAACCTCCAATAGCACATGAAACCAAGTCATTTGATGAGACCATCAAATTGTACATGTTCCTCTCCATGCTGACTATAGCATAGTTAATAACTATTTAGTATAAACCATGCTATTACCTATAGGGTTGAATTGTCATGTGAAGCTTCACCAATCCAATGCAATAGGTGAGACCTATGCAATAAGTGAGACCTATTGCATATTTGAAAAAGCCTATTCATTCTGGACTGATATTTTACACGTACGAGACAGGAAAAACCTGTTCATTCTGGCCTGGAGTGACCATATATGGACATAAGGTAACATACTTTGTGTTTTTGAAAAACCCTGTTCATTCTGGACTGAGATCACCATATATGGTAATTAAACGGACATTCTGTGGGACAGGAAAAACCTGTTCATTCTGGCCTGGAGTGACCATATATGGACATAAGGTAACATACTTTGTGTTTTTGAAAAACCCTGTTCATTCTGGACTGAGATCACCATATATGGTAATTAAACGGACATTCTGTTTTTGAAAAAGCCTGTTCATTCTGGACTGAAATGACCATATATGGGCGTGATACACACAAAGCCATTCATTGGAAGCGGTTTTCACCGCTTCAAAAATGCTTCAGAAATTCATGAGAAAATGAGGAAATGTCATACTGTGGCGTCTAGGAAGCTGACCATCTGTAGACCAGCTGTGCAAGCTGGTAGTAAAAAATCTCACCTGTGTGAAGTGAGCGGTGCAAACACATGACGTGTTTTGGCTAACACGTCATGGACAGAGCGGCTTTTGATTGGTCCGTGTAAATCTTTTGGCTAGAACAAAGCTTTTGATTGGTCCGTGTTTTTGGCTAACACGTGATGTCATGAACAGAAAGGCTTTTGATTGGTCTGTGTTTTTGGCTGACAGAAAGTGGGATATAGGAGCGCTTTGCACCGCTCAAAACCTTCCCTCAGGGGGACGTGATACCGTTACTGTTCTGTTCTCACCCAGTGTGTGATTAGGCACTAAAACCTTAGCCTGGTGGGCCGTCCCTGTTACTGCGTTCACTCATTCCTTCCCCAGTATGAGGTCTGGACCTCTGCGTATAGGCAGCGAGTATGAGACATTGGACCCGATCATTTTCTGATCGGGGCCAATCAGTGACTGCGTTTCAACTGCTGTCCGCAAAACAAGTGAAAAGCTTCCCCTGATTGGTTCATGTGTAGATGGTGACTGCAGCATTTTCAGAACGACATGGCTGCCCTCGATGCAACAAGTGTAACAGTTAACGCTGAAACGATAAAACTAGCAATAAGTGAAGTTATTTCAGAGTTGGAATCAATTATAACAATTAAAAAGTCTTTGTTTGCCATTCTTCCGACTGGCTGCACTTTGATGACAGATGTTTTGCTATGCTGATTGGTTAGAGAAGTCTGTCTGTCAAGGCAAGTACTCCCGCCCACTTTTCAAGCTGCCAATAGGCCGAAGGGCCAGACCTCATAGTGGGGAAGGAATGACTGAGTGAATACAGTATGTGGGATGGCCCGCCAGGCTACTGAAATGTATTGTAAATGTAAACAAAGCAGACCTGTGCAGGGTAAGTTAGGGTTTAAGGTTTAGGGTTGGGGTCAGGGTTAAGGTTCAGGGGTCAGCCAACCTGGGCAGGGTAGTCAAACAGCCACTGGTCTCTGGGTTTGTCTTCGTAGGCGGAGACGGCCTCCTGGATCTCCCTGCGCACGGTGCAGCGCATGCTGCCTTCTAGAGCACTGAGCCAACACTCTGCCTGTTTAATAATACATAATGATTTATTAATATTAGCCTGGTAATAAGAATACAAATGTTATTAATAATAACTAGAAACACAGTTCCTATGAAACAGTGTGGGCTCGCTGCTCCCTCATTGGCTAAGGGCTCTGCCTTTGTACTGTCTGTCATTGTTTTAGAAGCATAAACTTGGTCTATGAAGATTTACAAATCATACATTAACCACTTCTGCCCAGCATACAATTCGGCCATTTGAAAATAGCTGATCTACAAGCTCAACAGATTTTTAGACATTTGAAAACTTGTGAAATGAGACATTCTGCAAAATGAGTGCTATCTAACTTTGATTGTAACAGAGTATTTCTACATTGCACACACACACACACACACACACACACACACACACACACACACACACACACACACACACACACACACACACACACACACACACACACACACACACACACACACCCTACCTGTCCCGTGCGCACACACACACACACACACACACACACACACACACACACACACACACACACACACACACACACACACACACACACACACACACACACGCACACACACACACACACACACACACACCCTACCTGTCCCGTGCACACGCAGGGCTCAGAGAAGGACACGTACTCCCCCTCCCTGCTGAACATCCCCACGGCCACCGCCTCTCCGTCGCCCCCTGTGGCAGGATCCTTGAAGCGCAGGTCTGCTATGTTGTCAAACAGCTTCAGCAGGTGTCTGGTCACCTGGTGATGACATCATCATCATGGGGTTAAAGGCAGGGTACCTTTAAAGCACATTTTGACTTAGTGTGGTTGCTACAACACACAATTCTCCTTTTGCACACAGTAGTGCAATGCAAGATAGAGGGCGCCAGATCCCTTTGAGTCACACCCTACCACTACTTCCTGTTCATCCACAGAGCATTGATTCTAGTTGTTTTCTCCGTTAGATTAAAGTGCTTTCTTTTCACCTTTTTCAACTTTTATTACTTGTCAAAATACATTTTATTTTTCTGCCTCATCTTTTTACCATCCCAAGTAATAAAAGTTGAAAAAAGTGAAAAGAAATCTAATGGAGAAAACAACTAGAATCAATGCTCTGTGGATGAACAGGAAGTAGTGGTAGGGTGTGACTCAAGGGGATCTATCAGCTGATCTATCTTGTATTGCACTACATTGTGCAAAAGGAGAATTGAATTCGATCTGAATATTTTTTATTTTTCCCCAACAAAGTGAAGCTTTTTTTTCCCTAACAAAGTGAAGCTGTATTTTTGTAATCTTTCTGAGTGATCTTATCCGGGTTGGCACCTCGACAGAGTGCAGTGAGAACCACCTGCCCTCGGAGGCCCCGAACCCCCTGTTGATGTCATTAGGTCGACGAACACCCTTTGGATCGACCACCAAACTCTAACCCAAACCCTAATCCTAACCTCAGTAAATCTATGCCTAACTCTAACCCTAACCCTAACCTAACCTCAGTAACCGTGACGTGGGTGATTATCTAACCTGCCGACGCTGTTCGACCCAACGGGAGTTCGACCTATGGGGCTGTCCCCGTTGATGATGACCCCTGTCTTCTCCAACATCTGCGGTGGGGATGTTGTGTTGGTCTTTGTTGTCTGGAGGTGTGTGGGTCTTCATGAAGCTCTCACACACTCACATTATAAAACACTATATGTACTGTGTAGGGTTACTCTGTCCTCCTGAAAGGTGAGTTTTCACCTGTCTATGGGAGAAGTGATGACTACCTCCTTCTCTGGCCTCCTGAAAGGTGAGTTTTCACCTGTCTATGGGAGAAGTGATGACTACCTCCTTCTCTGGCCTCCTGAAAGGTGAGTTTTCACCTGTCTATGGGAGAAGTGATGACTACCTCCTTCTCTGGCCTCCTGAAAGGTGAGTTTTCACCTGTCTATGGGAGAAGTGATAACTACCTCCTTCTCTGGCCTCCTGAAAGGTGAGTTTTCACCTGTCTATGGGAGAAGTGATAACTACCTCCTTCTCTGGCCTCCTGAAAGGTGAGTTTTCACCTGTCTATGGAGAAGTGATAACTACCTCCTTTTCTGGCCTCCTGAAAGGTGAGTTTTCAGGGCAGTTTTGAAGGATGCCAGCGAGCTACATGTTTTGTTTTAAAGGGAGGTAGTCAAGGAATTCCACACCTGGGTGGCAGTGTTGTAGAAGGAGAATTTACCCATATTTGTCTTATGGGTTTGTGTTATCAGATCGTTGTGTTGCGCTCCCTCTGGTGTTGTGGCTGTGGGCGGGGCAGGAGTTTCATGAAGGCCATGGCCGCCGTTGCCCCTCAGTTTGGCCTTGTGCCCCTCAAACCAATGGCATGACCGGAGGCCACAGTGGCCTTAATGCCCCAGCTGACTGTACCGAATTCTCCTCTGTCTCTTTCAATGTGTAGACAGTAGACACCAGTGTCTCTTTCTTGTCATGTAGACACCAGTGTCTTTTGTTGAGAATCTGAATCTGAAAACCAATCCAGTGACTTTGATTGGTGCAGGGCTGAGCATGGATCAGATTGTAATTGTAAATACCATCATTGATCTATTTCACTGCAGATTAGGTTATCATCCTTAACTCTTAAATTCAACAAATTCTTTCAATAGACTAAAATATTGTTTTATTTAAGGACCTTCCTGCCGTGGCATTTGGCCTTTGTGCCCTCAAAGAATGGACAACACCAAAGGCCACGTGGCCACGCCCCTAAAATGATGAAACTCCAGGCCTGGCTGTGGGTGTGGCTAACCTTTTGGAGGTGTTTGGTCAGATACGCTGGTACTGAGGGAATGGAAGGCAGATTTGCGTGGACTGTTTTCTTTGTTGTCTGG
Organism: Nannobrachium achirus; assembly: GCF_963921795.1. NCBI lineage: Eukaryota > Metazoa > Chordata > Actinopteri > Myctophiformes > Myctophidae > Nannobrachium > Nannobrachium achirus. Next base: position 764,551 of record NC_137814.1, read on the forward strand.
AGGTGTGTGGGTCTTCATGAAGCCCTCACAGCAGACAGACTTGTCTCCATGCACAGAGCAGCATCTGAGCAGATCTCTGATCTCATTCTGACACATTCTCTCCTGGAAGCCGTTGGCCTTCAGACAATCCTGGATGGCACAGGCCTGCTTCTGACACGGATCCTTCCTCTTCCTCCCTGGCATCCTTAGCTTGTTGTCCCGGACAAACGCTTTTGTTTCGGCTGAAACGCAACATGATATTTGGTTCGGTAGCACAGATGTCACGCGAGGTTTCTGGCCAATCGGTGAAGGCAGTTGTGGTTGATCTTTCCAGACGATTTGGTTAAACTGATGTTTTATGCGAGGCGAAAACTTAAAGATGAAGTTGATTTGTTGCTTAAAGTTGTTTTATTTGGACCTAAAAACACAACTATCTCTACATATACACTGACTGATATAGACTTACCATTATGTAAGGACATGTTTGTGATGTCACTCATTGGATAAAAAACACTTTTAGCTAATGAGGAAGGAGCATAAAGGTGATGTCACGAAAATGGTGGTTTCCCATTGGCTAAAAATTCTAGTCTCCGTAAACTCGAAGCGATAACAATAGTGAGGACACATAAAGACAGAGTCTGTATTATTTTAACCAACACTCAGCTGTAAAGGGTGTTCAATAGCCCTGATTTATGCTAAACAAATCAAACCTCGGTTCGAAGTGAAGCGGTGAACTTTTATTCTATGTGTTCTAGAGTTATGAACTCTGTGATCTATACATTCTTTATATTCTGAATGAATTAATGATTTTATCTGGAGGGCCGAATTGTCATGTGAAGCTTGACCAATCTTCAAAGTATCCAATCATCAGACCGGGACGGACACTACACACATACGTACGTACGTACGTACGTACGTATGTACGGACGGACGGTCGGACGGGCGGACGGACGGACGGACGGACGGACGGACGGACGGGACGGGACAGATAAAACCTGTTCATTCTGGACTGATATGACCATATATGGACATGGGACACACATTTTGTTTTTGAAAAACCCTATTCATTCTGGACTGATATTCTGGACGTAAGGGACAGATAAAACCTGTTCATTCTGGACTGTTATGACCATATATGGACATGAGGTGACAGACATTTTTGTTTTTGATAAAACCTGTTCATTCTGGACTGGGATGACCATATATGGACATGAAACACATTTGTTTTTGGAAAAAAAACTGTTCATTCTGGACTCTGAAAATCAAAAAAATGGAGTTAAGAGGTTTTGGCCAGACAGTGACCATATGATATGATATGTTGGGGGTCTACAGTACCTGTAGGCTGATCTACAGCAGGTCCTACAGTACCTGTCTGGGCTGTGTCCCCTTGGAGACGATCTCCAACAGGTCCTGGGCGGAGACGAAGTAGAAGCGAGGGAAGGTGAGTCTCTTGGTCTCCAGGTACTCGGCCAGAGCCTTCTCACAGACACACAGCCTCTGCTGCAAGGCCTCCAGCTGCTCCAGGAACCCTGGCTGGTTGGTGACCTCCACAACGTTGTTGTTCTGGACCACCGCAAGCATGAGAGTCTGGAAACCCAGCACAGCATGTTAGTATCATAGAACCTAACCCTAACCTTCCACCACGTTGTTGTTCTGGACCACCAGGAGCATCAGAGTCTGGAAATATAATATATATGATTATAGAACCTAACATTAACCCTCCACCACGTTGTTGTTCTGGACCACTGCAAGCATGAGAGTCTGGAAACCCAGCACAGCATGTTAGTATCATAGAACCTAACCCTAACCTTCCACAACGTTGTTGTTCTGGACCACTGCAAGCATGAGAGTCTGGAAATATAATATATATGATTATAGAACCTAACATTAACCCTCCACAACGTTGTTGTTCTGGACCACCAGGAGCATCAGAGTCTGGAAATACAATATATATGATTATAGAACCTAACATTAACCCTCCACCACCTTGTTGTTCTGGAACACCGTAAGCATGAGAGTCTGGAAATATAATATATATGATTATAGAACCTAACATTAACCCTCCACCACGTTGTTGTTCTGGACCACCAGGAGCATCAGAGTCTGGAAATACAATATATATGATTATAGAACCTAACACTAACCCTCCACCACGTTGTTGTTCTGGACCACCAGGAGCATCAGAGTCTGGAAATACAATATGATTATAGAACCTAACACTAACCCTAACCCTGTACTGTATGTTAGTATCATATAACCCTACCCTAAACCTGCATCATGTTGTAGTTCTGGACCACTGCAAGCATGAGAGTCTGGAAATATAATATATATGATTATAGAACCTAACATTAACCCTAACCCAGTACTGTATGTTACTATAGAACCTAACATTAACCCTAACCCAGTACTGTATGTTAGTATCATATAACCCTACCCTAACCCTGCACCATGTTGTTGTTCTGGACCACTGCAAGCATCAGAGTCTGGAAATACAATATATATGATTATAGAACCTAACATTAACCCTAACCCAGTACTGTATGTTACTATAGAACCTAACATTAACCCTAACCCAGTACTGTATGTTACTATAGAACCTAACATTAACCCTAACCCAGTACTGTATGTTACTATAGAACCTAACCCTAACCCTCCACCATGTTGTTGTTCTGGACCACCGTAAGCATGAGAGTCTGAAAGATGAGTAGCATGTTAGTAGTATGGGGCTGTTAAGTCTGACATCATTTTGTAGGCAGAGGAGACTTTTGGCCCCAAAAAAAGCGAATCTTTTTACTATTCTTACTATTTACTAATTTTTCTTCTCTTTGTTGTTGAAAGGAAAGTGGTAGAATTATACTTTAGTCGTTATTTTTGTCTCGGATCTGTTGAAATAGCGAGGGACACATATTGACAATAAATCTGTTTGGAGGTCTGACTACAAAATGATGTCACAGTTTAAAAGCCCCATAGAACCTAACACTAACCCTAACCCTCCACCATGTTGTTGTTCTGGACCACTGCAAGCATCAGAGTCTGGAAATACAGTAGCACTGTATGTTATTAGTATAGAACCTAACCCTAACCACATGCAGCATCAGAGTCTGGAAATAGAGTAGCACTGTATGTTATTAGTATAGAACCTAACCCTAACCACATGCAGCATCAGAGTCTGGAAATACAGTAGCACTGTATGTTATTAGTATAGAACCTAACCCTAACCCTAACCCAGTACTGTATGTTATTAGTATAGAACCTAACCCTAACCACATGCAGCATCAGAGTCTGGAATTAGAGTAGCACTGTATGTTGTGGGCTCGCTGAAAGCGAGACCAGTAAGTATGTTCTCCTAGAGACCAGTAAGTATGTTCTCCCAAATCTTTATCTAGTAAGTTTATTCTCCTCAAAAATGGCTGACAGTACAAAGCCAATGACTGAGTAGTGTTCTTGGTGACATCACCACCAGCAAGTGCGACCTGATGTAAACAACAACAACACTCACATGAAATCTGTTGAAATATTTAACTTTAAGCACCCGATGCGAGTCTGGAGAGAAAGGAAGAGAGACCCATTTAATTCCTCAGTATCTGAGGGATTGAATGTAGGAGTCTCAAAAGTAATGTTGAAGTGCCTGTTGGGCAGATCTTTATGCCCATATATGGTGTTCATTATTACTAAGGATTACCTCAAAGTCAGAGTGTATTACTGATTATTGATTACCTCAAAGTCAGAGTGTATTATTGATTACCTCAAAGTCAGAGTGTATTATTGATTACCTCAAAGTCAGAGTGTATTATTGATTACCTCAAAGTCAGAGTGTATTATTGATTACCTCAAAGTCAGAGTGTATTCCCTGGAAGCGCTCTGCGTCGGAGGCCAGCTGGACTCGGATGTCCAGGCTGTTGGTGAAGATGCTGTTGAGGTGAGCCCAGGTCCTCTGGACGGACATCCAGGAGGAGATGACCATGTCTGCTACGACTAGTCTACGTCCCCAACCACTGACCTGATAACAATATAACAATAAGCTTTAAACATCCAGGAGATGACCATGTCTGCAACATGGTCATCCAGCTGGTCATCCAGCCTACGTCCCCAACCACTGACCTGATGATAATATAACAATATGCTTTAAATACCCTGACCTTAACCCCAACCACTGACCTGATGACAATATAGCAATATGCTTTAAACATCCATGAGGAGATGACCATGTCTGCTACGACTAGTCTACGTCCCCAACCACTGACCTGATGATAATATAACAATAAGCTTTAAACACCCATGAGGAGATGACCATGTCTGCTACGACTAGTCTACGTCCCCAACCACTGACCTGATGATAATATAACAATAAGCTTTAAACACCCATGAGGAGATGACCATGTCTGCTACGACTAGTCTACGTCCCCAACCACTGACCTGATGATAATATAACAATAAGCTTTAAACACCCTGACCTTAACCCCAACCACTGACCTGATAACAATAATAAGCTTTAAACATCCATGAGGAGATCACCATGTCAGCCACTACTAGTCTACGTCCCCAACCACTGACCTGATAACAATATAACAATAAACTTTAAGCCATTTAGACCGGAACGCGAATCTGTGTCACTTTATATCTGAACCACTTTAACCATTATTTTATGCTTTAACTATTGAAAAACAGCAGATCTACAAGCTTGCAGCACGGCACTCGGTGCTTGTAGATCTGCTATTCTTTTGAAAAACCGTGAACATTTGTGCAACTCTTTGAATGTTTTTGACCCGATCCTATAAATGTCTTCTAAATCCTTCCTCTAAATCAGTGGTTCTCAAACCTTTTCATGTCAAGGAGCCCCAAAATTACACGTGTTTGTTTACCCGCGGTTCCCCATCTCAAAACATGTTGTTCCAGGGACCCCCAGAATTACACGTGTTTGTTTACCCGCGGTCCCCCATCTCAAAACATGTTGTTCCAGGGACCCCCAGAATTACATGTATTTGTTTACCCGCGGTCCCCCATCTCAAAACATGTTGTTCCAGGGACCCCCAGAATTACATGTATTTGTTTACCCGCGGTCCCCCATCTCAAAACATGTTGTTCCAGGGACCCCCAGAATTACATGTATTTGTTTACCCGCGGTCCCCCATCTCAAAACATGTTGTTCCAGGGACCCCCAGAATTACATGTATTTGTTTACCCGCGGTCCCCCATCTCAAAACATGTTGTTCCAGGGACCCCCAGAATTACATGTATTTGTTTACCCGCGGTCCCCCATCTCAAAACATGTTGTTCCAGGGACCCCCAGAATTACACGTGTTTGTTTACCCGCGGTTCCCCATCTCAAAACATGTTGTTCCAGGGACCCCCAGAATTACACGTGTTTGTTTACCCGCGGTCCCCCATCTCAAAACATGTTGTTCCAGGGACCCCCAGAAGCAGAGATTTGAGTTACAAATGTTCACTTTTAGATAGATAGATACCTTTACTTTTACCTTTATTAAAAAAAAGATCTACAAGCGCTGTGAGCTTGTATATCTGCAATTTTTCAACAGTTAACGCATTAAATAATTCTTAAACATCCATGAGGAGATGACCATATAAGGTAGGCCATATGAGGAAGGCCCCGCCCCCAGCCACTCACCTCTGCCTGGAAGTACTCCACGTACTTACTCATCAGGATGTTCTGCAGCGCCACCTACAGGTAGGGAGGGACACATGTTTTATAAGATGAACCCTTTAACGTCAGATCCCTGCAGATGAATCCTTTAGCTTTTAACCACTTTAACCACACATCTGTAAACGTGTGTTAACACATAGGAGGCCCAGGATTATTCAACATTTAATCGGCAGGTGCTCATGGCAACCCGCCATTTTATCTTCTTTTGAAGTCCTGGAAGTATGTCTGTTTATTTTTCACGATAGTATTTTCTTTTCTTTAGTGTGTGTGTGCGTGTGTGTGTGTTACCTGGTTGTCTTCCAGGGTCTCGATCAGGTTCTCGTCGGCTTTGAGCAGCGGAATGGAGGAGGAGGGATGAGTCTCATAGGACAGAGTCATCACAGCCCAGGTCCTGGAGATCTCTGCTAGGACCTAACATGGAAGACACCATCACAGATCTATAAGACCTAACATAGAAGACACCATCACAGATCTATAAGACCTAACATAGAAGACACCATCACAGTCCAGGTCCTATTTAGACCTATAGATCTATACCAGGGGTTTTCAAAGTGGGTGCCGCGAGATCATTTGATAATATTTGGAATTTAATTGGACACTTGAAAAAATATTTAGTATAATTTTAAACTTGAAGTACAAAGTTATTTTCAGTCAGTTCTAACCAAAATGGCTGTTATCTCAACGTTTTCCTCACAACATAATCCCTAAAATATCGTCACTGTCGGGCAGAAACCTTGTATCTCCAAGTTTCAAATGTGTACATTTTTTGGTAAAGCAAAGCCCTGCTTCATCATTCAAGACCGTCCCAGAAAACTAGTGAAAACAGCCGATCTACAAGCACACAACGATGCGAGGCGTTGTGTGCTTGTAGATCGTCTGTTTTCATTAGTTTAGTACATTTTATAGATGATAAATACAAAACGAACGGTTTTGGACATACAAGGTTTCCACCCGACAACGACGATATGCTATAAATATAAGGTGCTGGGAGTGAAAATTATAATGTAGGGGTGATTAAATTATAATGTAGGGGTGATTAAATTATAATGTAGGGGTGATTAAATTATAATGTAGGGGTGCCTCGGATTAAAACATTATACATGGGGTGACCTGAGACAAAAAGGTGTGGGAACCCCTGGTGTAGATGACGCAGACACATTGGCAAGCTTTTGTCTTGATGACCAAATTAAAACAATTAAAATTGCACAAAAAAAGAGTTTGAAATCTTCCCAAATAAGCAACATAACAAAGACATGGTTTTTTATTGTGGACAATCCCTCATAACTCTGCTCAGCTGGGTGGAGGAAGTAACCAAGGTGCGAACAGTGAGGAAGCTGGATTCCATCTTGGAGAACTCCTCTCACCCCCTCCATCTAGAGATCACCAGTTACTGGAGTAAGAGAGGAAACGACCGCTTTGCCTACCCAGGACGGAGATGTGAGAGACTAGGAAAATCTTTTGTACCAGCCGCCCTTAAGCTGTACAACGAGACACATAATGGACGATTGAAAAGGACTTCCTTCCTAACCTAGACTGACGGAACTATTGCTGTATTGACTTTCACCTCTAAGGACCTTCCAGGGAGAGTGCTCATGTGCGTCTTGCGGTGACACGCTCCCTAGTTTCTTCTTCTCTGAGCTGCTTTTTTGTTTGTTTTTTTCGCACTGATTTTTGACTTTGCACTATTAGGTTGTGTTGGTAGTTTCTGAGTATTCTGCTTTGTTTAACAATGTCAGTGAGATACTTGTTGCAGTAACTAGCATTGACTGTTAAGGTCTCTTTTTGTAAGACACTTTATGTATACTTATATATTATTCGTCCCCTCTATTGATGCACCTTCTCTTTATTGGTACTGTACCGCTCTTTTTTTTCCCTCTTATCTATATTTTTTTCTTACTTCTCTGTAACTTTGTAAATAACTGTATACTGCTGTGCTACAACTGGACAACTGAATTTCCCCCTTGGGATAATAAAGGTATCTATCTATCTATCTATCTGTTTGTTAATTGCATGGTCTTCTTTCTCTCACGTTTCCTTCTATATGGCTTATTGTGCATGTTGCATGTTGTTTTGGGGGTTCTCCCCACCTTGCTGTATGGGGCAGAATCATGGACAACTTACAGCAGGCACCTGAGAGCTCTAGAACAACACCACTAGAGAACCTTGAGAACCTGAGAGCTCTAGAACAACACCACTAGAGGACCTTGAGAACCTGAGAGCTCTAGAACAACACCACTAGAGAACCTTGAGAACCTGAGAGCTCTAGAACAACACCACTAGAGAACCTTGAGAACCTGAGAGCTCTAGAACAACACCACTAGAGAACCTTGAGAACCTGAGAGCTCTAGAACAACACCACTAGAGGACCTTGAGAACCTGAGAGCTCTAGAACAACACCACTAGAGGACCTTGAGAACCTGAGAGCTCTAGAACAACACCACTAGAGGACCTTGAGAACCTGAGAGCTCTAGAACAACACCACTAGAGGACCTTGAGAACCATACTCAGGATCAAATGGGAGGACAGACGCACACACATCAGCGTTCTGGAGGAAGCCAAAATGCCCAGCATCACCACCTTAATAATGCAGCACCAACTCCGATGGACAGGCCATCTCATCCGCATGTCCGACACCCGTCTCCCCAAACAGATGCTATACTCCCAGCTGGAGAGAGGTCCGCGAGCTCCAGGCGGGCAAAAGAAACGGTTCAAGGACAACATCAAGACCAATCTGAAGAAATTCCTGACAACATCTCAGGACTGGGAGCACATGGCCTTGAACAGGTGTAACGGAGGTGATCCGAACCTCCCCACCCGGTTTCGAACCCGGGTCTCCCGCGTGAAAGTCCAATATCTTAACCATCACTCCAAAGCGATATCCCTTTGGAACGAGAGCAGATACTAGACTTTTGAGGCTTCAGGCTGGGGCTGCGACTCTCTCCGCCACACAGGCACTGCTGGAGGGCAGCGGTGCAAGAAGGTGCAGCACATCATGAAAAGGAACTCCGCCGTGTCGCAGAAACCAAGCGACAACTCCGTAAGGAAAGACAGAAACAGGCTCCAACACGACCACAACCCACCACTGCTTTCCCCTGCCCACACTGCACACAAATATGTGGATCCCGGATCGGCCGGATCGGCCTCTACGCCCACCTGAGGACCCACAAGTAGACCTCTACGCCCACCTGAGGACCCACAAGTAGACCACCCCGAGAAGAAGACAGTCATACTCGCCGATGATGATGACACATTTTATTTTATCATTACATAAGGTAAATTCTTACCTTCTCTATTCTCATCTTTTTAACAGTAATATAGTACAGTTAGGTAGTAGGGGTAGTAAGGTAAATCATTACAGTAATAAGGTAAATCATTACATAAGGTAAATTCGTACCTTCTTTATTCCCATCTCTTTGACAGTAGCAGTGGTATAGTATAGTAGCAGTGTAGGGGGTAATAAGGTAAATCATTACAGTAATAAGGTAAATCATTACGTAAGGTAAATTCGTACCTTCTCTATTCCCATCTCTTTAACAGCCTTGTCCACGATGTTCTTCACCTCGTCCTCCACACGGTGGAGCTGCAGTTCCAGCAGGTCCCCCAAGGTGGTGCTGTCGCCCATCACAAACCTCACCTGCAGGGAGAGGAGTTCAAGGTGTGAAGAATAAGACACCTTCTCAAACCACTTTCTATGTTATGTCCCTTAGTGTTGCTTTGTGAATAGACTAGTCTCGCGTAGCCAGACAACTATTCCACAATCTCCGAATGCTATATAGAGTCTGGAACGGCAGCTCCCGAACAGCGAGTATCGGAAGTAGTCACTGCTGCACTGAACTGTAGTCCCATTGGAAACATAACAGAAGCACACTAGCACAGACAGAGTCATTCTAATGAACTGTAGTCCCACTGGAAACATAACAGAAACACAATAGCTCAGACAAAGTAATTCGAGCGGCATATTCTTGTTATGGGTGTATAGTTTAAGAAAACGTTTGAAAACATCATGGAGGTAACACCAACAACACCAGAGAAAGATGAAATAACGCCCCTGAAATATTGAAAGAAGACATAACGCTTCCAGTAGGACATGTTATTGCTACTGCACCAAGGGAGCGGTTGCGTCACATCCGCTTTATCTCGCACTCATCGTTTCTATTTCCGTTTGCCAGACTGTATGCGGAGGCAACAGTCTGGCTTTGTGAGACTATGAATAGACTATGTCTTTAGGGTACGGGCCATTTGCGGGCAATATTCTTTTGGGAGGGCTAGTGAACGTTACAAGTATGGTGAATGCGATATGAAATGTAAGCTTACCATATTCACAGTAATCCTTATTCATTTTCAAATAATCCTCACGGCCGGGCTACACCAAGCCGGTTTGCTCGCGTCAGTGCGTATGCGGGTCGTGCGCGCCTATGAGCGTTTTGGATAGATCCAATGGATATCAATTCAGCCGGCTACACCAGGCGTACGGATAGCGCGAACCACGGATACGCATTCCCTAAAAATAGGATCGGTTCTATTTTTTAAGCACGCGTATGCGTTTTGTACACAGACTATCTGGTCTTCCTCACATATACTCCCTCCCTGGTGTAGCCTGGAGCGTTTACGCATACGCGAATGTCTTCACGGACAGTACGCACGTATGCACGCATTTTTTGGTGTAGTCCGGCCGATAATCAAATGAGACAGACTCCAGTTACTGCAGGGTTCTATTATAGGTATACATTATATTATAGGTATATTATAGGTATATGATATATATATATTAGAGATGTTTTACCCCAGTAGTATTCATCAGTTGTCTCCAGTACCTCTCCCTGACTGCAGAGGTATATTATATACTGTATATAACATTACGTTGGGGTATATTATAGGTATATATTAGAGATGTTTTACCCCTGTGGTATTCATCAGCTGTCTCCAGTGTCTCTCTCTGACTGCAGAGGTATATTATAGGTATAGTATAGGTATATATATATTATAGGTAGATTATAGGTATATAATAGGTATGTATATATTATAGATATGTTTACCCCAGTAGTGTTCATCAGCTGTCTCCAGTGTCTCTCTCTGACTGCAGAGGTATAGTATAGATATATTATAGGTATATTATAGATATATATTAGAGATGTTTTACCCCAGTAGTGTTCATCAGCTGTCTCCAGTGTCTCTCTCTGACTGCAGAGGTATAGTATAGATATATTACAGGTATATGATAGATATATATTAGAGATGTTTTACCCCAGTAGTGTTCATCAGCTGTCTCCAGTGTCTCTCTCTGACTGCAGAGGTATAGTATAGATATATTACAGGTATATGATATATATATATTAGAGATGTTTTACCCCAGTAGTGTTCATCAGCTGTCTCCAGTGTCTCTCTCTGACTGCAGAGGTATATTATAGGTATAGTATAGGTATATATATATTATAGGTAGATTATAGGTATATAATAGGTATGTATATATTATAGATATGTTTACCCCAGTAGTGTTCATCAGCTGTCTCCAGTGTCTCTCTCTGACTGCAGAGGTATAGTATAGATATATTATAGGTATATTATAGATATATATTAGAGATGTTTTACCCCAGTAGTGTTCATCAGCTGTCTCCAGTGTCTCTCTCTGACTGCAGAGGTATAGTATAGATATATTACAGGTATATGATAGATATATATTAGAGATGTTTTACCCCAGTAGTGTTCATCAGCTGTCTCCAGTGTCTCTCTCTGACTGCAGAGGTATAGTATAGATATATTACAGGTATATGATATATATATATTAGAGATGTTTTACCCCAGTAGTGTTCATCAGCTGTCTCCAGTGTCTCTCTCTGACTGCAGAGGTATAGTATAGATATATTACAGGTATATGATAGATATATATTAGAGATGTTTTACCCCAGTAGTGTTCATCAGCTGTCTCCAGTGTCTCTCTCTGACTGCAGAGGTATAGTATAGGTATATATTATAGGTATATTAGAGGTATATTATAATAGATATGTTTTACCCCAGTAGTATTCATCAGTTGTCTCCAGTGTCTCTCTCTGACTGCAGGGTTCTATTATAGGTATATATTATAGTAGGTATGTATATATATATATATATATATATATATATATATATATATATATATATATATATATATATATATATATATTAGAGATTTTTACCCCAGTAGTATTCATCAGTTGTCTCCAGTGTCTCTCTCTGACTGCAGGGTTCTATTATAGGTATATATAGGTATATATTATAGTAGGTATATATATATATATATATATATATATATATATATATATATATATATATATATATATATATATATTAGAGATGTTTACCCCAGTAGTATTCATCAGCTGTCTCCAGTGTCTCTCTCTGACTGCAGGGTTCTGCAGTTCATTGATGGCTCTCAGAGAGGTCAGCAGGTTCTTCACGGTGGCCTCCAGACCCAGGTAGACGTTCCACACACGAACCTCCTTGTCCAGCGTCTTCATCTCCTGTAGGACAAAATGGTAAATGGTGCATTTATATAGCGCTTTTATCCAAGGCGCTTTACAGAGATTGTGCATTAGATTCACCCATTCACACACACATTCATTACATTCACCCATTCACACACACATTCATACACCGATGGCAGAGGAAACCATGCAAGGCACCAACCAGCTCACCGGGAGCAACTAGGGGTTCAGAGTCTTGCTCAAGGACACTTCGACATTAACTCAGGGGGAGCCCGGATTCGAACTGGGAACCCTTCAGGAACCCTTCATGCTCTAATAACGGTTTCTCTACCCCTGAGCCATGCCGACAACCACACTATGTAGGCCAACCACACTCTGACCTCCTGTAAGGATTCTGATGTGTATAATGATTTTGTGAGCTGTATGAATCGGCATTACGAACGCACTTGGGGTAAGTAGGTCTGCCATTAGTAACATTAATTTTGAGTGGTTTATTCAACCGTTAGTTGTTCCCTGGCCAAAATGACCGCCATAGCAAATGGGTCTTAAAACATGCGGTAATGATTTATGGTTTTGGTGTTAATATAAGAGCAGTTAAAACAGTTCCCTAACACTGCAGTGAACACTGCAGGAGGGTTAAGTAAAAGTAGCATTCTACCACTTTTTCTAGTCACGTGTTCAAATACTGGATTCTGATTGGCTAAATTCCGGAGGTTATGACAAAACAACTGCCGCAAAGTTGTATGAGGACTTGTCCGAGATCAATGCACCTCAGTGTACATCCGGGGACTTCAGGAGGTAGTCGGAACACCTTCCCCCAACCAACAAATGACGGTGGCAACGGTCCTATGTTTACTAACGTGCATGCTATAGTCGCCGATTTATTTGGATCCAATGCAATCCGCCAACTTTAAAGCCCCTTTTCTCTGAACCTATGCCTTTCTGGAAGCGAACAGCCTCTATTTACGGCCGGAACGGTACTTCTAACTGACGTTAGCTTAGCTGTAAGCTAGACGCATGGATTAGTATGGAGTTGGCGCCATCTGTTGGTGAGTAGAAGATGTTGTTTGTGGAACTATCTGCTGTCTCGCGGAAGTTTTATAGGCAATAATGATTGTAACTTAAGATCCTTGCAAGTTACAACTATGTGTTTTCTTTCATGTATACGGGAAAAAGTGGTAGAAAAGCTATTTACCACTCGGGGTCGGACATTATGCTCTCATAATGTCCTGAGTGAGGGTGTTATCGGACTCGGCTGCGCCTCGTCCGATAACACCCTCACTGCGGACATTATGAGAGCATAATGTCCTCTCACTCGGGGTAAATTGCTTACATACTGCACTGTAGAAGTAAAAGTCTGGAATTCAAAGTTTACTTTGGTAAAAGTAAAACAGTATTGGTTTAAACATGTACTTAAACTGATGGCCATGGGTTAGGGTTAGGGTGTTTGTTCAGACTTCAGTGTTTGAGTGTATTCTGAACGTGTCATTTGTTGTTTGTAGGTTTGTTTGTAGGTTTGTTTTGTTACTTTAGCGAATCGTCTGAGCTCCATGTCCATCTGCTCCACGTTGATCTCCTTCCACTGAGTCTTGGTCCATTCTTCTATACTGGTCTGATGGAGACAGACAGACAGACATTACAGAGATAAATAAAGGTCTTGGTCCATTCTTCTATACTGGTCTGGAAGGAGACAGACAGACAGACAGACAGACAGCAGTGGCGTCAGTTCAGAAAAAGCTAAGGTATGGCAACATGACTGGTGTCTTGCACGCGCGCGAAGGCGCACGTTACTTAAAAGTAACTTTTATTTCCCCCCCTGGACCCAGGGTATGGCAGCTAAATACCCCTGCCATACCCAATTGACGCCCCTGCCAGAGATAAATAAGGGGTGTCAAACAATAAGTTACCATGGCCTCATTTCTATTAGAAAAATAGTGGAAAAGAGAAAATGTCTAAAATGCCTATTAAGACATTTCCAAAATAGACTGCACTCTGTCAAGGTGCCAACTTGGCGGCATAGCTCAGGGGTAGAGAAACCGTTATTAGAGCACGAAGGGTTCCCGAAGGGTTCCCAGTTCGAATCCGGGCTCCCCCTGAGTTAATGTCGAAGAGTCCTTGGGCAAGACTCTGAACCCCTAATTGCTCCCGGTGAGTAGGTTGGTGCCTTGCATGGTTTCCTCCGCCACCGGTGTATGAATGTGTGCGTGAATGGGTGAATGTAATGCACAATCTCTGTAAAGCGCTTTGGATAAAAGCGCTATATAAATGCACCATTTACCATTTAACTTGGGCCTTGCATCAGGTCACACTTGTTGGGTGCGTCATCCTGCTTGCTCGCCAGCAGAGCTCGCAAGTAGGGTGATGATGGGAGGCGACCACAGTTTTCCCGGTGAACCTGAGCGCAACGGTGGGGGCGCGGGAGTGTGGGGAACACACTCACTGACTATTGCTGATGATGGAGAGGTTATAATATAGCTTTATGTATTGAGAGGCACTCTTGCCGATTTTGTAAGAGTTATTTGGGGCCATGATGATAACCTCTTCTTCCCACTACTAGAAATTTATATGGTCTGTGTTATTGTTTACAACCACAATTATTCACGTGTTGCAAGATCGCGGTTCCTCTAGTTTTACTTGTAGGCTAGTGTAGGCTTAGAAGCCTTTTCAGAAGTTAATTTAATGTTTTCCATTTCATGATTTCCTTTATCCTCATCTATTTGCGCTAATTCACGCAACTGTTTTCGCCATACAGCCTAGTAGGCTTTTCAGAAGTTAATTGAATGTTTTCCATTTAATGATTTCCTTTATCCTCATCTTGCACTAATGCACACAACTGTTTTCACCAGCTTTTAAGGTCTTATTTTAGTTGTTTCTCATAAAGCTCGCGACCCTCCTTGCCCATCGGCCCCCACCGTTGCGCTCAGGTTCACCGGGAAAACTGCGGTCACGGTGATGATAGCTGTCTGTGGGTATGTGGGCAATCCAGACAGCTTTGGCCACGATGATGTCATAGGTACAGTGTGATGGTATTTATATAGCGCTTTTATCCAAGGCGCTTTACATAGATTGTGCATTACATTCTCCCATTCACACACATTCATACACCGGTGGCAGAGGAAACCATGCAAGGCACCAACCTGCTCACCGGGAGCAATGTGGGGTTCAGAGTCTTGCTCAAGGACTCTTAGACATTAACTCAAGGGGAGCCCGGATTCGAACTGGGAACCCTTCGTGCTCTAATAACGGTTTCTCTACCCCTGAGCTATGCCACCCCTGATGTCATAGCTAAAGTGTGATGTCATAGTGATGTCATACCTGTACAAAGACCACCATGTCCCAGACAGCCTTGACCAGGATGATGTCAGAGCGACACTGTTTCAGCTGCTTGTAGTCGGGGAAGCTGACCTCAAACAGATCAGCCGTTTCCTGGAGTTTACCCATCTCTGCTTCTATGGTGTTGACCGTCCTGTTGGACTGAAACATAACAGAGTTAGTTTACCATCCCTGCTTCTATGGTGTTCACCGTCCTGTTGGACTGAAACATAACAGTATGGAGTTAGTTTACCATCTCTTCTCCTATGGTGTTGACCGTCCTGTTGGACTGAAACATAACAGAGTTAGTTTATCATCTCTGCTTCTATGGTGTTGACCGTCCTGTTGGACTGAAACATAACAGTATGGAGTTAGTTTACCATCTCTGCTTCTATGGTGTTGACCGTCCTGTTGGACTGAAACATAACAGAGTTAGTTTACCATCTCTGCTTCTATGGTGTTGACCGTCCTGTTGGACTGAAACATAACAGTATGGAGTTAGTTTACCATCTCTGCTTCTATGGTGTTGACCGTCCTGTTGGACTGAAACATAACAGAGTTAGTTTACCATCTCTGCTTCTATGGTGTTGACCGTCCTGTTGGACTGAAACATAACAGAGTTAGTTTACCATCTCTGCTTCTATGGTGTTGACCGTCCTGTTGGACTGAAACATAACAGAGTTAGTTTACCATCTCTGCTTCTATGGTGTTGACCGTCCTGTTGGACTGAAACATAACAGAGTTAGTTTACCATCTCTGCTTCTATGGTGTTGACCGTCCTGTTGGACTGAAACATAACAGAGTTAGTTTACCCATCTCTGCTTCTATGGTGTTGACCGTCCTGTTGGACTGAAACATAACAGAGTTAGTTTACCCATCTCTGCTTCTATGGTGTTGACCGTCCTGTTGGACTGAAACATAACAGAGTTAGTTTACCATCTCTGCTTCTATGGTGTTGACCGTCCTGTTGGACTGAAACATAACAGAGTTAGTTTACCATCTCTGCTTCTATGGTGTTGACCGTCCTGTTGGACTGAAACATAACAGAGTTAGTTTACCATCTCTGCTTCTATGGTGTTGACCGTCCTGTTGGACTGAAACATAACAGAGTTAGTTTACCCATCTCTGCTTCTATGGTGTTGACCGTCCTGTTGGACTGAAACATAACAGAGTTAGTTTACCATCTCTGCTTCTATGGTGTTGACCGTCCTGTTGGACTGAAACATAACAGAGTTAGTTTACCATCTCTGCTTCTATGGTGTTGACCGTCCTGTTGGACTGAAACATAACAGAGTTAGTTTACCATCACTGCTCCTATGGTGTCAGACTGAAACATAACAGTATGGAGTTAACTTTTTTTTTATTTCCACACAACTCCTCTAAGGTATATTAATGACATAGTTCAATATTAAAAATGGGTGGTCTTCCCCTTTAAATATCTGAAAACACAAATGACATTGTGTTTTCAACATTAATCCAAAATACACTGATGATTGTGCCGTCAAACGATGAAACTCTATGGTATCTATGGGTTGTGGGGTCCCTGCTTCATCTCTCTCTCTCAACTAAGGGGTCCCTGCTTCATCTTTCTCTCAACTAAGGGGTTCCTGCTTCATCTCTCTCTCAACTAAGGGGTCCCTGCTTCATCTCTCTCTCAACTAAGGGGTCCATGCTTCATCTCTCTCTCGACTAAGGGGTCCCTGCTTCATCTCTCTCTCAACTAAGGGGTCCCTGCTTCATCTCTCTCTCAACTAAGGGGTCCCTGCTTCATCTCTCTCTCAACTAAGGGGTCCATGCTTCATCTCTCTCTCAACTAAGGGGTCCCTGCTTCATCTCTCTCTCAACTAAGGGGTCCCTGCTTCATCTCTCTCTCAACTAAGGGGTCCCTGCTTCATCTCTCTCTCAACTAAGGGGTCCCTGCTTCATCTCTCTCTCAACTAAGGGGTCCCTGCTTCATCTCTCTCTCAACTAAGGGGTCCATGCTTCATCTCTCTCTCAACTAAGGGGTCCCTGCTTCATCTCTCTCTCAGCTAGGGGGTCCTTGGCCTGAAAACGTTGAAGACCCCTGGGCTATAGTATTCAGTCCAGCAAAGTGAGCCTGCTGTTTGTAAACCTTGTTGACTGATGTTAAGGCCTTGGCACACGGCGTCTGATTTACTGCGGTGGAAAACTGCTCCACAATGTCTGAATGTTAGCCCGCCCACTCTCAGAGTGGACTCTTTCTCTGGTCTGGAGCTGAGTACATGAATCAGCATTTATTTTCAGACAGAGACACACACAATCAAACACACACTCCGCGACCGTGCGTCGCGTCCACCGTGCGTCTCGATCACCGTGCGTCGCGATCACTCGCGCACGTGCACGCTCGCAAAAAAGTCCCTCCCCCGTAAATCGCTCAGAATAGGCACAGTTTCAGACTACTGCGTGAGCTGAGTCTGAGATCAGGCTAACCTTGTCCAGCATCCTGTACGGATCCTTCAGGTTGAAGATAAAGATGTCATCGGTTCGGAACGTCTCCCTGAACTCATGCTGCTTCACCTGAGGACAGAGAAAGGGTTCAGTAAGTCAGTCAGTCAGTCAGTCAGTCAGTCAGTCTGTGTTGTAAGCTTATAGATGGGCTTATTTGGCAAAGAGATGCGGGTCCCTATCCTGCACAGCCTAATCTTCTTCTCAGGCATTTTTTTAATACTTTGAAAAATATTAAATATATATATATATATATTTAAAAATATATATATTAAAGGGGAGGACCACCCATTTTCAATATTGAACTATGTCATTAATATACCTTAGAGGAGTTGTGTGGAAATAGAAAACTGGAGGATTGATTTTGGGGTTTGTATTGTAAAGTACAACTTGATGACATCACACATTGTACTTTACAATACAAACAGTTCTAGGCAACACAGAAGAGGGGGAACTTTTTTTCTATTTCCACACAACTCTTCTAAGTTATATTAATGCCATAGTTCAATATTGAAAATGAGTGGTCTTCCCCTTTAAATATATAAAATAGTGAAAATAGACGCTCACGATAATCGTATTGTGGAGATTTAATTTATTGTGATTTTGTCCTCTGTCATGCACTGGGATCAATTCACCTTTTATTTACAGAGCTGCATATCTGGTACCATTTAAACCCTCTAGAATTGGTAAAAGGTACTTATAATAATACGTACTTTATACAGTCTTTTTTTCACTCTCTGTGAAATGTCTTTGCCAAAAAATTGCCGATCCACAAGCTTGTAGATCGGCTATTTTTTGGCTAAAGTTCCACCCCAGGATAATGGATGTTGATTATCGCGATAATATCGTAAATCGCGATTTCTTTTGTCACAATAATCGTGATATGAAATGTTCATATCGGCCCATCCCTAACACACACACACACACACACACACACGCACACATGCACACACACACACACACACACACACACACGCACACACGCACACACACACACGCACACACGCACACACACACGCACACGCGCACACGCGCACACGCGCACACACGCACACACGCACACACACACACACACACACACACACACACACACACACACACACCTCAAAGCGGACACACTTCCGGCGGATGACGGACACTTCGTTGGACTGCAGAGGAGCCACTTCATGTTTGACGGTGAAGGCGATCTTCCTCAGCGTCTTGTACTTCTCAGGAAGCTCCTGTAGAGGGCGGTAGTTTATTATAGTCTTGTAATTCTCAGGAAGCTCCTGTAGGGGGCGGTACAGTTTATCATAGTCTTGTACTTCTCAGGAAGCTCCTGTAGGGGGCGGTGGTTTATTATAGTCTTGTACTTCTCAGGAAGCTCCTGTAGGGGGCGGTGGTTTATTATAGTCTTGTACTTCTCAGGAAGCTCCTGTAGGGGGCGGTATGTTTCAGTACTTATAGGGAACAATATTATAAATGTGACCGAGGCTGGAGAAAAGGTCCACAAGTAGGCAACAGTGAAATCCATCAAACTCATTCAGGCCTAGAATTATTGAATGCTTTAACCAGTGAAAAATAGCAGATATACAAGCTCACAGTGCGGCACCGAGTGCCGCGCTGCGAGCTTGTAGATCTGCTATTTTTGAAAAAGTCCTGAAAATGTGTGCAAATCTTTGAATATATGTATTTTCAAAGCAAACGTTGGGGGGGTCCCTGGAATTAGACATTTTGAGATGGGGGTCCGTGGCCAAATAAATATCATTTTGGGGGTCCTTGACATGAAAAAGTTTGAGAACCACTGACACAGTAGTCTCTCAAGAACAGACTAACTGAGCTCCAGTTGAGTGAAAAGGACCTTTCTTTGACGATGGCTGGCCAGATTGCTGACATAGAAACATAGGGTTTTTCAAAAAAGAAAAACCTTAGAAGGATTCAAAAGAAACTTATAGAATCGGGTAAAATTTCAGATGTTCACGATGTTTAAAAAATAGCAGATCTACAAGCTCGCAGCGTGGCACCAAGTGCCGCACTGTGAGCTTGTATATCTGCTATTTTTCAATAGTTAAAGCATAAAATAATGATACACAATAATGTGTACCTGTTCTGAATGGGTTAACAAAATAGGTTTGATTTTGGATTTTTGGTGTTTATCCTTTCCATATTATCTAAGAGTGTATGTTTGAGAACCTTCTCATTGCAACATATAACCATTTTAGAATCATAAAACAGCTTAACTACATTCAAATAAGCATATCTTCAGATTTCAATGAATGACACGTTATTTGAAAGCTTATATTCTGTACTTTCATGATCTTCAAAAAGCTGAAAAAGACCAATGTCTACATAAGGACCTTTTCGCCAGCCCCGGTCACTTATCATCCCAATAATCAAATCAAATCTGGGAATGAATTCCTTACCAAGAAAAGTCTTCACCAATGTGTTTGTAAAGGTGTCTGGTAACACATCTCACAAAGATTGAAATGTAATATCCCTAGGGGAATTCACCAATGTGTTTGTAACGGTGTCTAGTAACACATCTGACACATATTGAAATGTAATATTACTTATTAATTATTAATGTAATATCCCTAGGGGAATTCTTGACAGATGCTGAACGTTGGGGTCCCATTCAAAAACCATCTGCTTTAAAATCTCTTAAGTCCCAGGGGGGTCCAGGGGGGTCCAGGGGGGTACTGGGGGGTCCAGGGGGAAAAATCCTCCTAAAATCTATGCCCAAATTGGAACAATTGTGGACACAAACTACCATGATTGTGGCTACTCTTGACCCACCAAATGTCAGCTAAGCCCTGAAAATTCACAAATGCAGTGTAAAACATCACATTTCTCTAACCAAATTGTCGTGCTCTGATCACCTATCTAGGAAAAGATGATTGAAAAAGACCTCCGCCGATGGAAATGTTGCCTTCTGAATAGTGAATGAGCCTCAAGACCTCATTGAAAACATATATAGTGAATAAAGAAATTGTTCACCAAGGTGTCATCAATTGATAAGCAAAATTGTATGAATATATTCCAAACTATGTAAACTCTACAGATGTTTTAGTGAGAGTAGTGCTGTAATATTAGTAATTATAAAGTATAGGGTGAAAAATGATAAAAACGAGTAACAATAAGTAGTAATAATACTGTAATATGAGTAATGTATGGATGAAAAGTACAATGGCAGCTGATTACTATGCTGTAGGACCACTGTAACAATAGTCAACAATGAAATTGCAGTTTGATTTGGTCTCTGTTGATTTATTGACATTTATTAACAGCTGTTCAGAGGTCAACACCTTGGGTTCAAGAGGTTAAGTAGCATGTGATTGTGAGGGGGTTTTCATTCTGTGGTCTGGCGGTTAAGATATTGGACCTTCGCGCTGGAGACCCGAGTTTGAATCCCAGGAGCATACATTTATATATGCAAATTGTGCCTCCAGCTGTGTGTAGATGTTCTCTACAGTAGGCCTACCAGTTGTACAATACTCTATGGCAGTAGGCCTACAGTAGCCTACCTCCAGCTGTATGTAGATGTTCTCAGTAGGCCTACAGTAGCCTACCTCCAGCTGTGTGTAGATGTTCTCAGTAGGCCTACCTCCAGCTGTGTGTAGATGTTCTCTATGACAGTAGGCCTACAGTAGCCTAACTCCAGCTGAGTGTAGATGTTCTCTATGACAGTAGGCCTACAGTAGGCCTACAGTAGGCCTACAGTAGCCTACCTCCAGCTGAGTGTAGATGTTCTCTATGACAGTAGGCCTACAGTAGCCTACCTCCAGCTGAGTGTAGATGTTCTCAGTAGGCCTACCTCCAGCTGAGTGTAGATGTTCTCTATGACAGTAGGCCTACAGTAGGCCTACTTACTGTAGCCTACCTCCAGCTGAGTGTAGATGTTCCAGCTGTGTGTAGATGTTCTATGACAGTAGGCCTACCTCCAGCTGTGTGTAGATGTTCTCAGTATTCCTACAGTACCTCCAGCTGTGTGTAGATGTTCTATGACAGTAGGCCTACCTCCAGCTGTATGGAGATGTTCTCAGTATTCCTACAGTACCTCCAGCTGAGTGTAGATGTTCTCTATGACAGTAGGCCTACCTCCAGCTGTGTGTAGATGTTCTCTATGACAGTAGGCCTACAGTAGCCTACCTCCAGCTGTGTGTAGATGTTCTCTACATTAGGCCTACAGCAGCCTACCTCCAGCTGAGTGTAGATGTTCTCTATGACAGTAGGCCTACAGTAGCCTACCTCCAGCTGTGTGTAGATGTTCTCTATGACAGTAGGCCTACAGTAGCCTACCTCCAGCTGTGTGTAGATGTTCTCTGTAGGCCTACCAGATGTTTAATAGACTACAGTATGACAGTAGCCTACCTCCAGCTGTGTGTAGATGTTCTCTATGACAGTAGGCCTACAGTAGCCTACCTCCAGCTGTGTGTAGATGTTCTCTATGACAGTAGGCCTACAGTAGGCCTACAGTAGGCCTACAGTAGCCTACCTCCAGCTGAGTGTAGATGTTCTCAGTAGGCCTACCTCCAGCTGAGTGTAGATGTTCTCAGGTAGCTGCTGTCCGTAGGTCTTCAGCAGCTCCACGGTGTGTTTGAGGGGCTTGAAGTGCTTGTCGTCGCTGAGCGGGCGGTCCCTGATGGACATCAGGTGACCCATGGTGTCCACCAGACCAGCGTAGTCCCCGTCCCCCACCGGGACGGACAGGCCCTGCATGGCCCCCTGCACGAAGGCAGAGAGGTCCCGTACGCTGGGGGGGGGGGGGGGGACAGAACGTTGTTAAAGAGCACCAGGACAGAGAGGCCCTACATGGCCCCCTGCACGAAGGCAGAGAGGTCCCTCACACTGGGGGGGGGGGGGGGGGGGGGGGGACAGAACGTTGTTAAAGAGCACCAGGACAGAGAGGCCCTACATGGCCCCCTGCACGAAGGCAGAGAGGTCCCTCACACTGGGGGGGGGGGACAGAACGTTGTTAAAGAGCACCAGGACAGAGAGGCCCTACATGGCCCCCTGCACGAAGGCAGAGAGGTCCCGTACGCTGGGGGGGGGGGGGGGGGGGGGACAGAACGTTGTTAAAGAGCAGTGGCGTCAGTTCAGCAAAAGCACCATATTCACACCGCGGCCATCTTGGATCACATGAACTTCCTGGGATAGCAGCCTGCATTACAAACCATTGTAAACAATGGAGCGATGGTCCCAACATATGACTTCTGTTCAACCAATTTATTTTGACCAAATTGACAAATGGGCAGATGACAACATCAACATCCCCAAAAGGATTAAATAGAAGGGTACATTCACAATATTCATGGTAGTTAGGTTGCAATGTTACTCTGTACAAAGACTTGTTACAGTATCTGTGCAGACTAGTGCTTGCTCTGCCATCATATAGTTAATATTACTGTATCATGATTTTTGCATATTAATCAGGAACAATCTAACAACAAATAGTTAATATGATGGTGGAGCAAGCACTGCACAGATAGCAAGTCTTTGTACACAGTAAGGTTGCAACCTAACTTACCTTGAATATTGTTACCATGGATGTAATCAATCTACTGTAGCCCTTCTATTCAATCCTTTTGGGGATGTTGATGTTGTCATCTGCCCATTTGTCGATTTGGTCAAAATAAATTGGTTGAATAGAACTCATATTTTGGGACCATCGCTCCATTGTTTACAATGGTTTGTAATGCAGGCTGCTATCCCAGGAAGTCATGTGATCCAAGATGGCCGCGGTGTGAAGATGGTCTATGCCTGGTAAAGATGGGAGTCCTAAAGAGGCATTACATTTTGTATAACACGGTTTTATTGTGAAAATAGCCTATCTACATGCTCACTTGTGAGCATGTAGATCTGCTATTTTCACAATGTCTGAAAAAAAATTGTTTTGTCAGTTTTTTACACAGGTTTCTATGGTTTCTTGGGCTGGATATGACAGCCTGGAACGGTTGTTCAAGTGCAGCTAAACGTGGCATGTTAGTAAACGCGCCAATACGTTTTGTATGTGTCTATGGAGTTAACATTACTCTAATAGACCCCCAGGTGATTAAATGACATCATAAACTCATCCCCTCCTCTTTTACCCTTCACCCAACACTGTGGGTGTGGCTAACTTCAGCTGGGTCACCACCCACCATGACAACCAGGCATACTTGTTAACATATTCAGTAGGCTACCCCTCATTAACATATTCAGTAGGTCATCAGTAGGCCTACCCCTCATTATCATATTTAGTAGGTCATCAGTAGGCCTACCCCTCATTAACATATTCAGTAGGTCATCAATAGGCCTACCCCTCATTAACATATTCAGTATGTCAGTAGGCCTACCCCTCATTAACATATTCAGTAGGTCATCAATAGGCCTACCCCTCATTAACATATTCGGTAGGTCATCAATAGGCCTACCCCTCATTAACATATTCAGTAGGTCATCAGTAGGCCTACCCCTCATTAACATATTCAGTAGGTCATCAGTAGGCCTACCTCTCGTTGACGTGGTTCAGTAGGTGCTCCTTGAACATCCAGCTCCATCTCTTGATGGTGTTCATCAGATTGACCTTAAAAGGGCGTACGTCCAGCTGCAGCCAACCACAGAACACCCTCCTCTCCTCCAGCCGACTGACACGACCGTATAAGGTCTCAAACAGGTTGATCTGAGAGAGACAGACAGACAGACAGACAGACAGACAGACGGTCAGACAGACAGGTACACACACCAGGTAAGATTGCATCCCGCTCACTGCTGCACCGTCAAGACCGATATCTTTCAATGTACCAATCAGAATATGGTGCCTTCTGGAAGGCCAGCATGACCATGCCGCAATATTTGCCCAAGTCCACTTCACGTTTGATGCGGTCGTTCAAACAGAGGAGGAGGCATGATGTGTCAGAGGACTGGGATTCTCTGAAGACAGATTGGAACTTGTAAATCCGTTTCAGAAGGAGGAGTCAGACAGACAGACAGACAGACAGACAGACAGACAGACAGACAGACAGACAGACAGACAGACAGACAGACAGACAGACAGGCAGGCAGGCAGGCAGACAGACAGACAGACAGACAGACAGACAGACAGGCAGGCAGACAGGCAGACAGACAGACAGACAGACAGACAGACAGGCAGGCAGGCAGGCAGGCAGGCAGGCAGGCAGACAGGCAGGCAGACAGGCAGACAGGCAGACAGACAGGCAGGCAGACAGACAGACAGACAGACAGACAGACAGACAGACAGACAGACAGGCAGGCAGGCAGGCAGGTAGGCAGGCAGGCAGGCAGGCAGACAGACAGACAGACAGACAGGCAGACAGGCCGACAGACAGGCAGACAGACAGACAGGCAGACAGGCAGGCAGGCAGGCAGGCAGGCAGGCAGGCAGGCAGACAGACATACCTGTTCTTTGAAGTTGTCCAGAGTGGGCGGGGTCTTCTTCAGCTCGTAGTCGGCATAAAGCTCCGCCTCCTCCGTGCTCAGGACGTGACCGTAGAGCAGGAACTGTCTCATGAACTCTGACCTTTAACACATGACCTCTGACCTTTAACACATGACCTCTGACCTTTAACACATGACCTCTGACCTTCAACACATGACCTCTGACCTTCAACACATGACCTCTGACCTTTAACACATGAACTCTGACCTTTAACACATGAACTCTGACCTTTAACACATGAACTCTGACCTTTAACACATGACCTCTGACCTTTAACACATGACCTCTGACCTTTTAGAAGTAGTTCAACTAAAGAGATAAATTCCAGATGTTTTCAAAGTGTTCCGCAGCGCTCCTGGACAGACAGGGGCGTCACACCACATTCTGGGCCCTGGGTCCAAGGATTCACTGCGGGCCCCCGCACAATTATTTTGTGCTTTAACCATTGAAAAATAGCAGATATATAATATGCGAGCTTGTAGATCTGCTATTTTTGAAGAAAAAAAATCGTGAAAAATGTGTGCAAGTCTTTGAATATTTCAAATGTCAGTGGTGCTCAAACTCTTTCACGTGAAGGACCCCAAAAATGATATGTCTTTGGTCACCATAACCTAACCCCTAAAACCTATGATATGTCTTTGGTCACCATAACCTAACCCCTAACACCTATGATATGTCTTTGGTCACCATAACCTAACCCCTAACACCTATGATATGTCTTTGGTCACCATAACCTAACCCCTAACACCTATGATATGTCTTTGGTCACCATAACCTAACCCCTAACACCTATGATATGTCTTTGGTCACCATAACCTAACCCCTAACACCTATGATATGTCTTTGGTCACCATAACCTAACCCCTAACACCTATGATATGTCTTTGGTCACCATAACCTAACCCCTAACACCTATGATATGTCTTTGGTCACCATAACCTAACCCCTAACACCTAACCCCCCCATCTCTAAATATCAACATATATCTAATATTCTAGGGACTCTTGAATATTGGACATTTGAGTTACACTTCGCTTAAAAATACACATATTCAAAGATTTGCACACATTTTCACAACTTTTCAAACATAGCAGATAAGCTCGCAGTGCGGCACTCGGAGCCACGCTGTTTTGATTGATTGATTGAAGACTTTATTGTCAGTTTGCATAGGAAAAGGTACAGTTTCATGACGGTACAGTTCACTGGTACAAGGTCTACTAAAAGGAGATCCATGAAAAGACTAAGCTTATTTCCACTGGAAACCATTGAAGTATCTCATATAACATTGAATGACAGACAAATAGAACACAGTACTATGCAGTATATGTAAAGAAAAACAAAAAAGAAAACAGTAAGTCTAAACAAACAGTATATACAAAGAAGGGGCAGGGGAGGGTAGGGTTGGGCTAGGTTAATTTTTTTACCAGTTGCGAACGGCTGCTGCCTGTAAGTGGTTTTTCAGGGCAATTTTAAAGGATGCTAGTGATCCACACTCCTTTATGGCCTTCGGTAAGGCTTTCCACATTTTGGTGGTATAGCAGAAAAACTAGTTTGACCCTTTGTTGGTTTTGACTCTGGGTTGGAAGTGATCTGTAGCGCTGCCTCTGGTGTTATAATTATGGACATCCTTAATGTTTATAAAGTATTTTGAGTGCTCCTGGACATGTGTCACACGGCACCCTAAAGCCTCGATCAGAGTCGGCTCCACCGCGGTGTAGTCTTTTTGAGTCATAAAACTACAACATTACAGTACGTCATTCCTCGCGGTGAAGAGCTTTCCACCGCGAGTCCCACACATCTCTTTGTTTTTACTATCAGACAGATCGGCTCTTCACCCCGTTCACTGATTGGTCGATCTAGACCAGTCAGTCACGGTCAATAGGACTCCACTGTGACGGACTATGATGGCCTCCACTTATTTTCTGAATTTGCGGTGGATAGCTCTCCACTGCAGACTCTGATCGAGGCTTAAGGGTCCCCGACACCCACTTTGAGAAACCCTGATTTAGCAGACACTCTTCGGAGTTGTCTTTAACCCTCTAGAGCCCACTGTTGTAATATTACAACGTTTGTATTTTATCCAAAAAAAGGTTTAAATCATTTTATTTTAGCTCCCCCTACCACCTAAACATCACCATTGGATTCTATTGTTTAGTATTACAATGCCATTGGCCACAATATTTGCATATAAATACCCCCCACAGGGGCTGACATTCACACCCGCCACACCCGCTGACATTCCAGAGTTTTGACGAACAACATCTCACTTTTTCATGGAAGCTATTCCTCACAAAAACATAAGTAAAATGCCTGTACTATTTTTTTTGGTGATCATTAGAATGTCTAGAACATGTACACATGTTATTATTGTGAAAAATATCCCCCATATGTAAATTAGAGCATGATTTATGATTTATGGCTATAAAACCTTACAAAAACATTTTTTTTAAAAACATTACATTTTCCTCTGATTAAGACTCCTACAACGCCATCTGATTTTTTTCAATTTTTTATTTCAAGTATTTCTGTTTTTGGGCCTTAGAGGGTTAAAGTGATATTTGACAGTAAACAAGGTAAACACATAGATGGTAGCTCTATGTAGGGGAGAACGGGGTAAGATGAACCGCTGGGTAAGATGAACCACCCCCTTTATACCCAAAACGGGGGCCACCCTATGTTCCCCAGGATCTATGTTCCCCAGGTCCTATGTTCCCCAGGTTCTATGTTCCCCAGGTTCTATGTTCCCCAGGTTCTATGTTCCCCAGGTCCTATGTTCCCCAGGTTCTATGTTCCCCAGGTTCTATGTTCCCCAGGTCCTATGTTCCCCAGGTTCTATGTTCCCCAGGTTCTATGTTCCCCAGGTTCTATGTTCCCCAGGTCCTATGTTCCCCAGGTTCTATGTTCCCCAGGTCCTATGTTCCCTAGGTTCTATGTTCCCCAGGTTCTATGTTCCCCAGGTCCTATGTTCCCCAGGTCCTATGTTCCCTAGGTTCTATGTTCCCCAGGTTCTATGTTCCCCAGGTCCTATGTTCCCCAGGTTCTATGTTCCCCAGGTTCTATGTTCCCCAGGTCCTATGTTCCCCAGGTTCTATGTTCCCCAGGTTCTATGTTCCCTAGGTTCTATGTTCCCCAGGTTCTATGTTCCCCAGGTTCTATGTTCCCCAGGTCCTATGTTCCCCAGATTCTATGTTCCCCACTTACCCCACAAAAAAGGTTCTATATTCCCCTCTCAACTAACACTACTGTATGTTGCCCACAAACAAAATGTATGTTCCCCACTCAAATACAGGAAATGGTGGGACATCTTGCCCAGGTGCCCAGATGTCTCCACCCCTAAGTGCCCACTCGTCCAAATGCCCACATGTCCCTATTGCCCAGATGTCCAGGTGCCCACTCGTCCAGATGCCCAGACATAACTAAAGTAGTTGTTATTAATAATTATAAAGGAATGTTTCCTGCATTTGGGGAAACATAGAACCTATTTTGTGGGGGTAAGTGGGGAACATAGAACCTGGGGAACATAGGACCTTTTTTGGATAAGCGGGCAACATAAAACCTTTTTTGGTGGGGTAAATGGGGAACATAGAACCTGGGGAACATAGGTACGGACGGTCCCTTTAAAACTATACACATGAGTTGTCATTTGACCCTAAAATAAGAACACAAACATCATTTCCATCAGGCTGTGGAGTTTACAGACACATGGGCAAAGTGGAAAGCATATTTCTACACCCCAGGTGGGGTTGGCGATAGGGCCTTTCTGTGTGGAGTTTGCATGTTCTCCCCGTGTCTCCTAGGGTTGATACCCTCACAAAAACATGCACGTAATCCTGGTCTCAATAATGCCTCCCCCTGGCCAGCCGGGGCGCCTGATGGAGGGGAAAGGAACTGGTTGGAATAATGTGTTCCTTCCACGCGCTACGTCCAAACCAGGGACATCTCCACTGTCAGGTGAAAAGAAGCAACTTGGACTCCTCATGCATAGAAGGAAGCATGAGGTCAGTCCGTTGTCTCCCCAGGCGCGGCAGAGGGAGAGCAGAGCCCATGATTACATAGGCAATTAGCACTGGGTGAAAAAATGGGTTACAAAATTGTGGGATAAAAATTTAAGAAAAAAAAAAACAAAAAACTATGTGAATCATTTAGCTAAAGATGAGCCTTAAGCATCAAGCTAGGCAGGTTTTGTCAAAATGGTGGCCGTGGGGCAAGATGAACCACATGCCTTGGGGTAAATTGAACTATGTGAATCACCATTCATATTTTTTTTATTAGGTCTTTGCTACTCAAATTATGCTGAAAGATCTTTCATTTTGATTAATACACTAATTTAAGAGACTTTTTTTTTTTAAATTGCAAATATGTGACTGAGTGTGACACAGGGGCAGTCATTTCGGAAGCCACTACTTTAGACCACAGCTGAAATTACTTTTTTTGTTTTCTTTTTCACTAAAATGTGATAAAGCCACAAAAGCATTTCATAAATATCAGGCTACATTTCACTTAAACGCCAGAGCTTAACTCTGCATGTAAATAAGACTTTTTTTTTAATTAATGTGAGAGATCATGCAGGTCATTGCAGGTTAGAAATGTATTTAGAACTTGAATATCTCAAAAGTAGTATTTCAGCATGGCATCATTCTATAAGCCATATCTTCAAAACTGTTGGGTCAATCTCCACAATCAATATATCATTTTGTAGCTATGATTCCCAGCTTTCAAATGAAAGCCGTGCTGGGACACGTATTATAAGGTTCTGAATAACAAACTTTATTTAATTGGTTTTAATAGTTTTTCTTACGGTTTAAATAACCGTAAGAAATGAAATAAGACTATTTGCAAAAGGGAAATGTGTTATTAAAATATTTCAGATAAGTAAATACATTCGTTGTTCTGTTAAAGTTTAGTATATCACATGGGTCAACTTACCCCTTTACTTGGATCAACTTACCCCTCACCTGGGGCAAGTTGGACCAAATGACCACTTCATATTTTTATGGTCCTTTGTCATAGACACTTACTTATATTTTCAAATGATAGCAGACATCCTGAAATATGTCCAGATGTTTTGAATTTACTGCCATCTCACTTTCTTTTGCTTCCAGGGCAACTTAAGCAAAAAGTGGTTCATCTTACCCCGTTCTCCCCCTGTTCACGTTATTCCTGGCCCTCTCTATGGAGGCTGCCATTTTCTTTTACAGAGGGCAAAACATCTTTTCACTTCCTCCCAAGTAAGGAAGTGACAGGGATTTTGTCTGTTGCCAGATTTTGCCAAAGAAATAAGCCCAACAGAAGCAACTAGGCTCAGTTTTACTACTTTACATTTACATTTGAAAATAGCAGTTCAGCAAGCTCACAATGTGTCACATTGCAACAAATTGCAAGCTTGTATATTTGCTATTTAAAAAACTATTGAGGGGGGGGAAATATTTTGAATATTTTTGAAACATTTTAACAACATAAATCTGTGTGGTGGTCCCTGGCACCACATATTTTCAGGTGGGGGTCTGCGACTGTGGATTTGGGGTCCTTGATATGAAAACATTTGGGAACCACTGGTTTAAAAAAAATATTAGAAAGTAAGCCCAATAAGCAACTATACTATTTTCTTTTTAAAGACACTAATGTCTTATTATAAGCAGACATGGCAACCCAGGTAGATACAGAGCCCAGAACGCCAACTACTGACACTTTAATGCAAGGACAACAGCACAAGCCTGTGGGCCAATTACTGTACATGAGGTATATTTTGTCGTTGTTGGGTGGAAACCTTGTATGTCCAAAACCGTTTGTTTTGTATATATCATTTTAAAAATGATTTAAACTAGTGAGAACAGCCGATCTACAAGCACACAACGGGCGTTGTGTGCTTGTAGATCTGCTGTTTTCACTACATTTGTGCGACAGCCTTGTATGATGAAGCAGGGCTTTGCTTTGCGAAAACATTTATACATTTGAAACTTGGAGATATGAGGTTTCTGCTCGACAGTGACGATTTACTTTGTTGGCCACCCAGCCCCCAAAATGGAACGAAGGCCGACATTTATTTTTAATTCTTTCCTAATGGCCGGCCTGGACCGGCCGGGAATGAACCGGCCGTTCGGGAGTTGTCCCACTTTTCCCAATGGCCAGCACGTCCCTGAGTCTCAGTAAACTAAGGGATCGTAGTTCATAGATTAGAAGCTGAAGGTAAGTAAGGAAGAGGCCCAGTTAGAAGCTGTGCTGCTGACCTGTGGTCTAAGGTTAAAGGGTTAAAGGTTAAAGGTTGTGCTGACCTGTCATCAGTCCACAGGTAGCGGTAGCTGTCCAGTGAGCTCTGGTATTCTTTCACCTGGAAAACAATTTATTATTAATCACTATCAATGTAGACATTAATTATTAATCACTATCAATGTAGACATTTATTATTAATCACTATCAATGTAGACATTTATTATTAATCACTATCAATGTAGACATTTATTATTAATCACTATCAATGTAGACATTTATTATTAATCACTATCAATGTAGACATTTATTATGAATCACTATCAATGTAGACATTAATTATGAATCACTATCAATGTAGACATTTATTATGAATCACTATCAATGTAGACATTTATTATTAATCACTATCAATGTAGACATTTATTATTAATCACTATCAATGTAGACATTAATTATTAATCACTATCAATGTAGACATTAATTATTAATCACTATCAATGTAGACATTTATTATTAATCACTATCAATGTAGACATTTATTATTAATCACTATCAATGTAGACATTAATTATTAATCACTATCAATGTAGACATTTATTATTAATCACTATCAATGTAGACATTAATTATTAATCACTATCAATGTAGACATTTATTATTAATCACTATCAATGTAGACATTTATTATTAATCACTATCAATGTAGACATTTATTATTAATCACTATCAATGTAGACATTTATTATTAATCACTATCAATGTAGACATGTATTATTAATCACTATCAATGTAGACATGTATTATTAATCACTATCAATGTAGACATTTATTATTAATCACTATCAATGTAGACATTTATTATTAATCACTATCAATGTAGACATTTATTATTAATCACTATCAATGTAGACATTTATTATTAATCACTATCAATGTAGACATTTATTATGAATCACTATCAATGTAGACATTTATTATGAATCACTATCAATGTAGACATTTATTATGAATCACTATCAATGTAGACATTTATTATGAATCACTATCAATGTAGACATTTATTATGAATCACTATCAATGTAGACATTTATTATGAATCACTATCAATGTAGACATTTATTATGAATCACTATCAATGTAGACATTTATTATGAATCACTATCAAGGTAGACATTTATTATGAATCACTATCAATGTAGACATTTATTATGAATCACTATCAATGTAGACATTTATTATGAATCACTATCAATGTAGACATTTATTATGAATCACTATCAATGTAGACATTTATTATGAATCACTATCAATGTAGACATTTATTATGAATCACTATCAATGTAGACATTTATTATGAATCACTATCAATGTAGACATTTATTATGAATCACTATCAATGTAGACATTTATTATGAATCACTATCAATGTAGACATTTATTATGAATCACTATCAATGTAGACATTTATTATGAATCACTATCAATGTAGACATTTATTATGAATCACTATCAATGTAGACATTTATTATGAATCACTATCAATGTAGACATTTATTATGAATCACTATCAATGTAGACATTTATTATTATTCATTATCAATGTAGACATTTATTATTAATCACTATCAATGTAGACATTTATTATTAATCACTATCAATGTAGACATTTATTATTAATCACTATCAATGTAGACATTTATTATTAACTCATTGAGTGCCAATCCCGAACTAGTTCGGCTTTATTAGCGTATCGTAGAGTGCCGATCCCGAACAAGTTCGGCTTTTAAAAAAAAAAAAAAAAAAAATAAAAAAAAAAAAATTTTTTTGATTTTTTTTTTTTTTTTTTTGGACCCCATCAAATCTGGTGAACATGATTTCAATCGCGATTTTGCATGTTCCACCCCCATACAACCCCATCTAACATACAGGGCAGCCATTTTTGTTTACATTACATGTAAAACATAATGGCGATTATCTCAAGAATGCCTGAACGGATTTCCAATCGGATTTTTTTGTTTGAAAG
The DNA here is from genome assembly GCF_963921795.1 of Nannobrachium achirus. Taxonomy (NCBI): domain Eukaryota; kingdom Metazoa; phylum Chordata; class Actinopteri; order Myctophiformes; family Myctophidae; genus Nannobrachium; species Nannobrachium achirus. Next base: position 798,081 of record NC_137814.1, read on the forward strand.
CTGTGAACAAACTGCACAAATCCACTCCAATGCAATCCAGGATTGCATTGGATTTTTTAGAGCTCATTCTTCTCTGTTTTTTCCCATGCATGAGGTGTGCAAGGTTTAATCATGGCTAAGTTGACGAAAATAAGGCTTCTAAAATGCTTGGTAGCCAATAGCTAACTTCAAGCTAACTTCATCCTCTTCCTGTACATGCACAAAGGAAAGTGTTCTGGCAAGTCATGGCTCCAGGGCTTGGGCATGCATTACCAGCATATCTCTATTATTCTCTATTATTCTCTGGTCACTGGGCGCCCTCTAGTGGTGATAAGCTGGCACTCAATGAGTTAATCACTATCAATGTAGACATGTATTATTAATCACTATCAATGTAGACATTTATTATTAATCACTATCAATGTAGACATTTATTATTAATCACTATCAATGTAGACATTTATTATTAATCACTATCAATGTAGACATTTATTATTATTTATTAACACCCATGGGGCCAAACTCGTTCAGTAACGAGATACGGCCACTGGAGGTCGCTGTGCCAAAACGAAGTTGTCTCGTTGAGAGACGAGACAAGGGGTTAACTGTGCAGCTCTCCATAGGATTCCATTCATTTCCCCTGAACTTTTACATTTGATTTTCTTACCTATAATAATATTTAATAAACATTGCCATAAATACCCCCCGGTTGATTGCAAAGCACAGCACGTGCAACAACAACAACAACACTCACCTTAGCGATGGCGATGCGAGCACGAGAGCGGATCACCTGACACAGATCTGACAGCTCAGCCATCTCATTGATGTCGGACTGGTGAAGAAGAACAACAAAGGTTGTCATCATGATCAGCTACAGCAGTGGTTCTCAACCTTTTCAGGCCGCGACCCCCCAAATAATCATATTTTAACTGGGGACCCCCCAAATAATCATATTTGAACTGGGGACCCCCCAAATAATCATATTTGAACTGGGGACCCCCCAAATAATCATATTTTAACCCCCCCACCCTGATGAGCACTAAGAGCTGAGGCATTACATTTTGTATAACACGGTTCTATTGTGAAAATAGCAGGTCTACATGATCACAGCGCCTCGCGTTGCGAGGAGTTGTGAGCATGTAGATCGGCTATTTTCACAATTTCTGCCTCTAATATTTGACAATTTGGCCAATGTTTAATTTGCCATTTTAGAGGTGTTAAAAAGTCCTTAAATTGTCACTTAAGAAATGTGCAGATACCCTCTATACACTTAAACTTTATGTTGGTTTGTTTACTGTTGAGAGAGAAAACAATGTTGCACATTAAGTTAATCATCTGGGGACCCCCCAAAATTATTTGGGGACCCCCCTGGGTACCAAAAAGAATTAGTCTACATTGGACCCCATTCGTTTTCCCCTTTGATTTTCTAACCTTAGTAAACATTGTCATAAATACGTGAAAAACTCCCTTTCAATCACCATGATTTGCGTTTTGTGCAAATAAGGTCCCATTTATGTTAAAATTGATGATAAAGTTGGGGGGGGCGTGGCCAACTAAACTGATACCAGCCGGCTGTGTTCTTCTTCGTGTGCTGTATTTCGGGAGGCTCAACACCACGTTCTCCCATGTATCCCTGCGGTTCCACGTGACCGTTGGCAGCCAATAGCATTCCTTATGATTCCTGGGGTACCATTCAAACAATGATGGCGACACCCATACAAGGGACAAAAAAAACCTCATTTTCGCAGCATAGAGACAAATGGCTTCACACCGTCCATGTTTATTTTACAGTCTACGGGTATGTAGGATGTTCTACTGACCTGGTAGTCATCCATCTTGTGCTACAAGATGTACTTGTAGGTACCTACTTAGTGCGACCTGGTATCTTTTAATCCGAGGCACCCCTACATTATAATTTTCACTCCCAGCACCTTATATTTATAGCATATCGTCGTTGTCGGGTGGAAACCTGTTTGTTTTGTATTTATCATCTATAAAATGTACCAAACTGGTGAAAACAGCCGACCTACAAGCAGTTGTGTAGATCGGCTGTTTTCACTAGTTTTGTGCGACAGTCTTGTATGATGAAGCAGGGCTTTGCTTTACCAAAAGACGGTGACGATATTTTAGTGATCATGTTGCGAGGAAAACATTGAGATAATAGCCATTTTAGTTTAGTTAGTCCTCCATGTTGTGTGGTGCCACCCTGGGTATGTAGGATGTTCTACTAACTGTGTGGTGCCACCCTGGGTATGTAGGATGTTCTACTAACTGTGTGGTGCCACCCTGGGTATATAGGATGTTCTACTAACTGTGTGGTGCCACCCTGGGTATATAGGATGTTCTACTGACTGTGTGGTGCCACCCTGGGTATATAGGATGTTCTACTAACTGTGTGGTGCCACCCTGGGTATATAGGATGTTCTACTAACTGTGTGGTGCCACCCTGGGTATGTAGGATGTTCTACTGACTGTGTGGTGCCACCCTGGGTATATAGGATGTTCTACTAACTGTGTGGTGCCACCCTGGGTATGTAGGATGTTCTACTAACTGTGTGGTGCCACCCTGGGTATGGGGTGTTCTACTGACTGTGTGGTGCCACCCTGGGTATGGGGTGTTCTACTGACTGTGCGGTGCCACCCTGGGTATGGGGTGTTCTACTGACTGTGCGGTGCCACCCTGGGTATGGGGTGTTCTACTGACTGTGCGGTGCCACCCTGGGTATGGGGTGTTCCACTAACCTGGTAGTCCTCCATCCTGTGCGCTGCCACCCTGGGTATGTGTGATGCCATCCTGCAGATGCCCGTCACCATGTGGTCCAGGCCGTCGTAGAAGTTCCCCCGGCGGCCCGGCTCCAGCGAGGGTTCAAAGGTCATGTCCTTGCCGTTGAGCAGCAGCTGCACCTCAAACAGCGGCGCCACGCCGCCGCCACGCGACGCGTCCGTGTTCTCCACGAAGTACTGCAGCGAGCAGCGCACGGCGCCGCACAGCGCCAGCAGCACCACCCTGTCCATGTGCTCCGTGTAGCGACGCCACTCTGGACCGTCTGGGTCCACAACACCCAGGAGAGACTGGTTCTCCTGGAGAGAGAGAGAGAGAGAGAGAGAGAGAGAGAGAGAGAGAGAGAGAGAGAGAGAGAGAGAGAGATAAGCCCCTGTAGGCACTGCGGTGATAAGCTATCCACCGCGGTGTAGTCTTTTTAATTCATAAAACTACAACATTACGTCGTTACTCGCGGTGATAAGCTATCCACCGCGGTGTAGTCTTTTTAAGTCATAAAACTACAACATTACGTCGTTACTCGCGTTGATAAGCTATCCACCGCGAACCCCGACACATCTCTCTGTTTTTACTATCAGACAGATCGGCCCATCACCCCGTTCACTGATTGGTCGATCTAGACCAGTCAGTCACAGTGATAGGACTTCACCGTGACTGACTATGATGGCCTCCACTTGTTTTTCTCATTTTAGGTGGATACTGTAGCTGATCACCTAAAGTCTGCGGTGACAGGCTCTTCACTGCAGACTCTGATAAGGGCTTTCGTCGTCCATAAGAAGACAAGGTTCTTTTTTTTGCCAATAATCTATAATGTAATTAGATTATCAATAATCTAATGTAATTAGATTATCAATAATCTAATGTAATTAGATTATCAATAATCTAATGTAATTAGATTATCAATAATCTAATGTAATTAGAGTCAGAGTTAACAAAAAAGGTCTTCAACTGGGATAAGGCACACAATGGGCCATGGACTAAAGCCCTTTGCACACAGGACAGTTGCGTTGTTTTCATTTGCTGCATGAATAAAACGCATTGGATTTGGTGTGCAATGCTGTGTGGAATTGGCGCTGCGGATCCCAAAAGGAGTCATAAAAGGAGTGATGAGTTTTTTACCGCATGCGACAAGACGCACAAATCGAACTGGGTTCGATCGAGAAAAAAAACGCGCGGCCGCAGCCACTCGTCGCACTGCTAATTCGGATCCGGTGTGCATGAGGTCGTAGAGAATCATTGTTTTCTTTTAAAAAAATTAAATTGTCCGTTTTATCCGTGCGGATGAACGCGCCTGTGTGCAGAGGGCTTAAGGGAGTTTTCTCTATTCTCAGAGAGGCAGATCTGGCTTATATTTTTCTTAATATGCTTTGTTGTAACATTAACCTGTTGAAACAAAACATATTTTGTAATCACAAAGAGAAATGGTCAAACGACATATGGTCTAAGCCTAAACTTAGATCATAATGTCCAGATTAAGCATCGTTTTGGTACTGAGCCCAATGTCCAATCCTTTTTAAGGATGTGTGTGTGTGTGTGTGTGTGTGTGTGTGTGTGTGTGTGTGCGTGCGTGTGTGCGTGCGTGCGTGCGTGCGTGCGTGCGTGTGTGTGCACCTGCAGCAGCTTGTGTGTGTGCTCCCCAGCCAGGGTAATGAGTGTGTATTGCTTGGTGAAACAGTGTGTGTGTGTGTGTGTGTGTGTGTGTGTGTGTGTGTGTGTGTGTGTGTGTGTGTGTGTGTGTGTGTGTGTGTGTACCTGCAGCAGTGTGTGTGTGTGTGTGTGTGTGTGTGTGTGTGTGTGTGTGTGTGTGTGTGTGTGTGTGTACCTGCAGCAGCTTGTGTGTGTGCTCCCCAGCCAGTGTAATGAGTGTGTATTGCTTGGTGAAACAGTCGTCCATGTCGCTGAGGATGAGGAGGGAGGAGTTACGGCTCTTCCTGGTGATGAAGGCCTCGCGGCTGAACTTCCCCATCACCGATTGGATGGAATCCATGTTGTCCTTGCTCTGCTGCACCCTGCTGGACACCCCCTGGTGGTCACACAGAGAACTGCTGTTATAAAAGAAGGCTAGAGAAAGGAATACAACCACTAGTCAGGGGGCCTTAGGGAGACAGAATGGTAATTTCGCGCTAATCAGTCTAAAAGCACCACATTTTACACAGATGTAGCCCAGGGCATTCTCTAATGATTTAGCTAGGGTGCCCGAGTCAGCGACCTTCAGGGTCGCCACAGCGGCCAAATCAAGTTGGGCTCCCATCGACTTTCTATGCAGGAGGAAAATACCCAGAAAAACATTTCTTTTCTGGGTATTTAAGTAGGATGTGAGGGGTCTAACTAGGGGTTTGTCATGCTGCTGAATCCATTGCAAGCATTTGTTATGCACAAAACACATTCCTTGGGCTAAAAGTGGCCCCAGAAAACGATGGTTTAGTGATGAAAAGTGATGGAAAGTGACGAGTCATCATTTTTCACAGTTTTGTATGCGTTTTCATTGTTTCACTGTTGCATTATTAGGACAGACAGAACATAACACGTATACTCAGCGTTTAACCACAAGAAAAATTTGTTTGGTAAATCCATATTTTAGTCCAACTCGCAGCGACTGGCAAGACTACACTCATCTAGCATTTAAACAAGGACTGGGGAAACAAACAGGGGGAACCAAAACAAAGCGACGCTGCTTCTTCTGCTTGTTTCCAGTTTAAGCCGCCTAGACCAGATCACATGACCCGTTGAGGTGATGCGAGTTAGTCTGGAATGTAAACACAGTACTAGTGGTCTAAAGTTAGTCTGGAATGTAAACACAGTACTAGTGGTCTAAAGTTAGTCTGGAATGTAAACACAGTACTAGTGGTCTAAAGTTAGTCTGGAATGTAAACACAGTACTAGTGGTCTAAAGTTAGTCTGGAATGTAAACACAGTACTAGTGGTCTAAAGTTAGTCTGGAATGTAAACACAGTACTAGTGATCTAAAGGTTAGTCTGGAATGTAAACACAGTACTAGTGGTCTAAAGTTAGTCTGGAATGTAAACACAAAAAACTCCCCTGGACTTTAAGGAAAACGCAGATTTTGCTGGCAGGAGCTGGATTATTTATATGTTTACTCTGGCAGTGAATCTGGGGACCCCCCAAAATAATTTCACCCACAGGTTGAGAACCACTGGTCTACGGTACCTGGACCTAACCTCGCCTACCAGGCTTTCTGGGGGAAAGCCTGGTGTGGTGTTCGTTCACAACAGGCCGTTTGGTTTCCGCCTAAAGCGCGGAAACACCTAGAAGAAGCGGCGTCGCTTTGATTTGGTTCCCCCGTTTGCCAGTCGCTACCAGTTGGACTAAAAGATGCATATACCAACCAATTTTTTCAAAAGCAAAACTACTCCGCATCAAGGAGTTTATTAGGTAGGCCCTAAAAGTATGTCCTTGAGCGCATGGGAATTATTTTGGGTTAAAACCGGTGGATAGTTCCGGCCAAATTGTAGTCCTTTGAGGACTACAACATGACGTGTTGTGGTTTCCGCTCCAGACCGGTTACAACCCTGAAAAGTGAAGTGATCCCAGACTAACCTGGACCAGGTCCCTGGTGGTCTGGATGTAAACACAGTACCTGGACCAGGTCCCTGGTGGTCTGGATGTAGTCCCAGAGGTCTATAGTGGTCTACAGTACCTGCACCAGGTCCCTGGTGGTCTGGATGTAGTCCCAGAGGTCTATAGTGGTCTACAGTACCTGGACCAGGTCCCTGGTGGTCTGGATGTAGTCCCAGAGGTCGTCCTGAGCCCAGGTGAGGCGGCTCAGCGTGGGTTCCAGCTGGGTTCTGGTCCGGTCCATCTCCTCCTGCACCAGACCGGCCTCCACCTCCAGGATGGTGCTGTGGAGGCGGTTGTACCACTGGCTGACCTGGGTGAGGGTCTGGGAGTACTGGAACACACACAATTATCTAATGTAATCCTGGGCTTTCACCTGACAGCAAGCTGCTTCTTATCACCTGACAGGGGGGATTTCCCCAGTTTGGACGTAGCGCGTGGAAGGAACACGTTATTCCAACCAGTTCCTTTCCCCTCCATCAGGCGCCCCGGCTGGCCAGGGGGAGGCAGTACAGAGAGTAGGATTACTGCATGTTTTCTTTTGTGAGGGTATCAACCCTAAGAGACACGGGGAGAACATGCAAACTCCACACAGAAAGGCCCTGTCGCCGACCCCACCTAGGGTGTGGGCGCTGATGACGCGGAGGGAGGAACACGCCGCCAGTGCCCACAGCATCCCGCGGCGGGAATCGAACCCAGGACCTTCTAGCTGTGAGGCGACAGCTCTACCCACTGCACCACCGTGACCACATCTTTTTGTAACACATTTAACTATAAATCAGACATAACTCTCCGAATGTATCCCACCCCCACCCCCCCCTCCTCGAACCGCTGAATGACGTCATATTTAGACAGAGCCCAACAGAAACAAATTCAGCTCTAAAATGCATTTAAATGCATCGGCCCTTTAGATCTATAAACTCACCATGTAGAGGGTCTATATATCTATTAGATGTATAAACTCACCATGTAGAGGGTCTATATATCTATTAGATGTATAAACTCACCATGTAGAGGGTCTATATATCTATTAGATCTATAACTCACCATGTAGAGGGTCTATATATCTATTAGATGTATAAGCTCACCATGTAGAGGGTCTATATATCTATTAGATCTATAACTCACCATGTAGAGGGTCTATATATCTATTAGATCTATAACTCACCATGTAGAGGGTCTATATATCTATTAGATCTATAACTCACCATATAGAGGGTCTATATATCTATTAGATCTATAACTCACCATATAGAGGGTCTATATATCTATTAGATCTATAACTCACCATATAGAGGTCTATATATCTAGTATTAGATCTATAACTCACCATATAGAGGGTCTATATATCTAATATTAGATCTGTAACTCACCATATAGAGGGTCTCTCTCTTGGAGAACAGCTTCAGGGCAGCTTTAGGGTCTATATATCTATTAGATGTATAAACTTACCATATAGAGGGTCTATATATCTATTAGATCTGTAAACTCACCATATAGAGGGTCTATATATCTATTAGATCTGTAAACTTACCATATAGAGGGTCTATATATCTATTAGATCTATAACTCACCATATAGAGGGTCTCTCTCTTGGAGAACAGCTTCAGGGCAGCTTTAGGGATGTTGTCTATAAACTCACCATGTAGAGGGTTTATATATCTAGTATTAGATCTATAACTCACCATATAGAGGGTTTATATATCTAGTATTAGATCTATAACTCACCATATAGAGGGTCTATATATCTAGTATTAGATCTATAACTCACCATATAGAGGGTCTATATATCTAGTATTAGATCTATAACTCACCATATAGAGGGTCTATATATCTAGTATTAGATCTATAACTCACCATATAGAGGGTCTATATATCTAGTATTAGATCTATAACTCACCATATAGAGGGTCTATATATCTAGTATTAGATCTATAACTCACCATATAGAGGGTCTATATATCTAGTATTAGATCTATAACTCACCATATAGAGGGTTTATATATCTAGTATTAGATCTATAACTCACCATATAGAGGGTCTATATATCTATTAGATCTATAACTCACCATATAGAGGGTCTCTCTCTTGGAGAAGAGCTTCAGAGCAGCTTTAGGGTCTATATATCTAGTATTAGATCTATAACTCACCATATAGAGGGTCTCTCTCTTAGAGAACAGCTTCAGAGCAGCTTTAGGGTCTATATATCTAGTATTAGATCTATAACTCACCATATAGAGGGTCTCTCTCTTAGAGAACAGTTTCAGAGCAGCTTTAGGGTCTATATATCTAGTATTAGATCTATAACTCACCATATAGAGGGTCTATATATCTAGTATTAGATCTATAACTCACCATATAGAGGGTCTATATATCTAGTATTAGATCTATAACTCACCATATAGAGGGTCTATATATCTAGTATTAGATCTATAACTCACCATATAGAGGGTCTATATATCTAGTATTAGATCTATAACTCACCATATAGAGGGTCTCTCTCTTAGAGAACAGCTTCAGAGCAGCTTTAGGGTCTATATATCTAGTATTAGATCTATAACTCACCATATAGAGGGTTTATATATCTAGTATTAGATCTATAACTCACCATATAGAGGGTCTCTCTCTTGGAGAAGAGCTTCAGAGCAGCTTTAGGGTTTATATATCTAGTATTAGATCTATAACTCACCATATAGAGGGTCTCTCTCTTGGAGAAGAGCTTCAGAGCAGCTTTAGGGATGTTGTCGTTCTTCAGAAGACTTAAATACTTCACTTCTCTGAGTACTGAGGTCAGCTGGGGAGGAAATGACATCACACGTCACATGACACATCACATGACCCACCCTGACAAGCATTAAGAGTTGAGGCATTACATTTTGTATAACACGGTTCTATTGTGAAAATAGCAGATCTACATGCTCACAACGCCTCGTGTTGCGAGGCGTTGTGAGCATGTAGATCTGCTATTTTCACAATTTCTGTCTCTAATATTTGACAATTTGGCAAATGTGCAGATATTTATGTTGGTTTGTTTACAGTTGAGATGAGAAAACAATGTTGCACATTCAGTTAATCACCTGGGGAGCCCTGGGGGTACTGACCCACAGGTTGAGAACCACTGTCTCAGGGGGAAAGATATGTATCCTTAAACCCCAGCATCCCTAATTATTCTGGGGGGAAGGGTAACCAAAAACAGACAAACTACAAGCTTGTAGATCTGCTATTTTTGATGAAGAGACTTGTCCGTTTTACTAAAGTTTAAGTAGTTAAACTGAAGTGATGTTGATAATTTCCGAGGCATCCCTGGACTTGCATCATGGCAGTGGCGTAGCCAGGATTTAACAACTGAACTGGCAATGTGCCCAGGGTGCCCCAGCACCCACTGTGCCTAGGGTGCCCCAGCACCCACTGTGAGACGCATATATGCAGGGTGCCCCAGCACCCACTGTGAGACGCATATATGCAGGGTGCCCCAGCACCCACTGTGAGACGCATATGGTGTGTCTCACAGTGGGTGCCCCAGCACCCACTGTGCCTAGGGTGCCCCAGCACCCACTGTGAGACGCATATGGTGTGTCTAACTCACTGCAGGGTGGAAGTTGACGTGGAACAGGCCAGTCTGCTGGTCTAGGATCATCAGGGGTTCTTTAAGGTATGGTATGGTATGGTATATGGTATATGGTATATGGTATATGGTATGGTATGGTATGGTATGGTATGGTATGGTATCGTAGGGTATCGTAGGGTATCGTAGGGTATCGTATGGTATCGTAGGGTATCGGTATGGTATATAGTATATAACTCACTGCAGGGTGGAAGTTGACGTGGAAGAGTCTGCTGGTCTAGGATCATCAGGGGTTCTTTAAGGTATGGTATGGTATGGTATATGGTATGGTATGGTATGGTATGGTATGGTATGGTATGTATGGTATGGTATGGTATGGTATGGTATGGTATGGTATGTATGGTATGGTATGGTATGGTATGGTATGGTATGTATGGTATGGTATGGTATGATATGGTATATGGTATGGTATGGTATGGTATGGTATATGGTATGGTATGGTATGGTATGGTATATGGTATGGTATGGTATGGTATGGTATATGGTATATGGTATGGTATGGTATGGTATGGTATGGTATGGTATGGTATGGTATGTATGGTATGGTATGGTATGGTATGGTATGGTATATGGTATGGTATGGTATGGTATATGGTATATGGTATGGTATGGTATGGTATGGTATGGTAAGGTATGGTAGGGTATCGTATGGTATATAGTATATAACTCACTGCAGGGTGGAAGTTGACGTGGAACAGGCCAGTCTGCTGGTCTAGGATCATCAGAGGTTCTTTAAGGTATGGTATGGTATGGTATGGTATGGTATGGTATGGTATGGTATGGTATCGTATGGTATGGTATGGTATGGTATGGTATGGTATGGTATGGTATCGTAGGGTATCATATGGTATATAGTATATAACTCACTGCAGGGTGGAAGTTGACATGGAACAGACCAGTCTGCTGGTCTAGGATCATCAGAGGTTCTTTAAGGTATGGTATAGTATGCTATGGTATGGTATGGTATGGTATGGTATGGTATGGTATGGTATGGTATATAGTATATAACTCACTGCAGGGTGGAAGTTGACATGGAACAGACCAGTCTGCTGGTCTAGGATCATCAGAGGTTCTTTCAGGTATGGTATGGTATGGTATGGTATGGTATGGTATGGTATGGTATCGTAGGGTATCGTATGGTATGGTAGGGTATGGTATGGTATCTAGTATATAACTCACTGCAGGGTGGAAGTTGACGTGGAACAGACCAGTCTGCTGGTCCAGGATCATCAGAGGTTCTTTCAGGTATGGTATGGTATGGTATGGTATGGTATGGTATGGTATGGTATGGTATGGTATATAGTATATAACTCACTGCAGGGTGGAAGTTGACGTGGAACAGACCAGTCTGCTGGTCTAGGATCATCAGAGGTTCTTTCAGGTATGGTATGGTATGGTATGGTATGGTATCGTAGGGTATCGTATGGTATATTGTATATAACTCACTGCAGGGTGGAAGTTGACATGGAACAGACCAGTCTGCTGGTCTAGGATCATCAGAGGTTCTTTAAGGTGGCTCAGGCAGATCTCCTCCAGACCGGTGGTCCAGGTGGACACCAGATCCTGGTCTAGAGAGTCCAGGACCTGCAGGACCCGCTCGCTGTTCTGGAGGACCTCGTCTGCTTCGGCGCCGCCTAGAGGCCTGGAGAGGCACCGCAGGAACAAACACTTAAGCAGCAGGGTGGTGCCCAAAAGTACAACTTTTTTTTTTACTTAAAGGACAAATTTAGTTTTTTTCAACAAGGGTTCATATTTTAGATTGTAATTAAAGAATATAAAAGATGAGTGTTAAAATTAATTAATTTACTTCTTTCTATTGTTTTAGAGATTCTTATTTCAGTGGTTGGGGGCATGCGTACAAGTGGCTAAATATGTCATTTTACACAGAATAAGCCCATTCCCAAGATACAACACAACCTTTCATGGTTGGATGTGACTTATGGGGGATAGAAGTGTTACTGTAAATAGCAATATAGAAACTGCTGGCTTATTGTGTCTAAAAAGAAATTTTTAGACACTTGTGCGCATGCCCCACATTTTAGCACGGTAAACGCGATAAAACAATAGAACGAAGCAAATGAAAACATTTTAACACTCACTTTTTCTTTTCTCTTATTACAATCTAAAATATGAACCCTTGTTGTAAAAAAACAAAGTTGTCCTTTAACCCATTTAGGGCCTAGAATTATTGAATGCTTTACTATTGAAAAATAGCAGATATACAAGCTCACGTAGATCTGCTATTTTTTGAAAAATTTTGAAAATTAGAATTTTGACCCGAATCTTTTGAATCCTTCTAGGTTTTTTGAAAAACCCTATGTTTCTATGTCAGCAATCTGGCCAGCCATCGTCAAAGGTCCTTTTCACTTAACTGGAGCTCAGTTAGTCTGTTCTTGAGAGACTACTATGTCAGTGGTTCTCAAACCTTTTCGTGTGAGGGACCCCCAAAATGATATGTATTTGGCCACGGACCCCCATCTCAAAATATTTAGTTCCAGGGACCACCCAGAAGCAAAGTTTTAGTTACAAGCGTTCGCTTTGAAAATACATAATTCAAAGATCTGCACACATTTTCACAACTTTTTCAAAAATAGCAGATTTACAAGCTCACTGTGCGGCACTCGATACCGGGCTGTGAGCTTGTATATCTGCTATTTTTCACTGGTTAAAGCATTCAATAATTCTAGGCCTAAAGGACAACTTTGTTTTGTTACAACAAGGATTCATATTTTAGATTGTAATTAAAGAAAAGAAAAGATGAGTGTTAAAATGTCTTCATACTTTGTTCTATCGTTTTAGCACGTTTAGCGATTTAGATTTCAGTGCATAGGGGGCCTGGGGCATGCGTACAACTGGCTAAATATGTCTTTTTAGACACAATAAGCCGGCAATTTCTTTATTACTATTTACAGTAACACTACCAGCCTCCATAAGTCACATCTGCCCATGAAAGAAAGATTGCGGTGCATCTTGGGAATGGGCTTATTATTGTGTCTAAACATACATATTTAGCCAATTGTACGCATGCCCCCACCCACTGAAATCAGTTTCATTAAAATCTCTAAAACGATAGAAAGCAGTGAATTATTTTCACTAATTACAATCTAAAATATGAACCCTTGTTGTAAAAAAATAACAAAACAACAAAGTTGTCCTTTATAGCCGGGGAGCCACAGGCCCAAAAGCTAAAAGAATAGGGTTTTACCTGTGACGTCATGACATACTTTTTATTTTAGTTTTTTCTATTCATTTTGTCATTAAGGTACACAGAATGAGAGGCCTGCTCTGTCGGAAACATTGCGAAAAAAAGTTTTGGCCATTTATATTCACTGTCCCATCGACTTCACTATACAGGAAAGAAACACACCAAAATAAATATGCTTTAAGTAGCATGTGAGGGGTCAAACTAGGGGTTCTTGATGATTCTGAATCCATTGCAAGCATTTGTTTTGCATGAAAAACATTCCTTGAGCTAGAAAACTGACCAAAATAACGGTGAAAAGTGATGACTCATCACTTTTCACAGGTTTGAGAGGCTGAAATCTAGCCCAAGGAATGTTTTTCATGCAAAACAAATGATTGCAATGGATTCAGAATCATGAAGAATCCCTAGTTTGACCCCTCACGTGCTACTTAAAGCAGATTTCTTTTGGTGTGTTTTTTCCAGTATAGTGAAGTCAATGGGAAACTTTTTTTTTCACAATGTTTCCGGCAGAGCAGGCCTCTCATTCTGTGTACCTTATTGACCAAATTAATAGGAAAAACAAAATGTTGGAGTATGTCATGACATCACAGGTCTTCTCTCATTTTGGCACAGTGGCTCCCCAGCTATTAAAGTTATACCATGTAACTTTTTTTATAAAACAAATCTTAAAATTCTTATTTTCAGCTTCTGAAGCCTTCTCTTTATATGTTTTCTACTTAGCCGTGAAAGGGGCGGGATTTTCCCGGCAAAATGACGTAATCCTGCTCAGAAAACAAACACTCTGACCATTCTTTTTGTTTGTTCTAGCTCTACTATAATGAGGCTCTCCAGCTGCAATACCAAAACGGCCTCTGTTTGCTCAGGGGCGCATCTAGTGGGGTTTTTCCAGAAAAAAAAAAAAGTTTTTTGAAAAAAAAAGTTTTTTGAAAAAAAAAAAGTTTTTGAAAAAAAAAGTTTTTAAAAATTTTGAAAAAAAAAGTTTTGAAAAAAAAAATTTTGAAAAAAAAAATGTTTTTGATTTTTTTTTGACTGAGTTTTTGAAAAAAAAAAAAAAAAAAATTTTTTTTTCAAAAACTTTTTTTTCAAAAAACTTTTTTTTTCAAAAACTTTTTTTTCAAAAAACTTTTTTTTTCAAAACACTTTTTTTCAAAAACTTTTTTTTTTTCAAAAAACTTCTTTTTTTTTTCTGGAAAAACCCCACTAAACAAAAACATTTTTTTTGAAAAAAAAAAAATTGAAAAAATTTTTTTAAAAAAATTTTTTTTTTTTACTCTGAAAAAAAAACAGGAAACGCGTGTGACGTCACATGCGTCAACTCTCAGAACAGCACTGTTCTGAGAACCCGTGGAAAGCTTTTCATCTCTGTCTTCCCAAGACCAGAGAAAGACACAATGTACAGAAATAGGACTTTGTGAGGATAGAAGGTGCCAGTCGGACCCCAAAAAAAGGTTTTAAAATAGAAAAAGTGAAAATTCATGGTGTAGGTCCTTTAAGTAGCATGTGAGGGGTCAAACTAGGGGTTCTTGATGATTCTGAATCCATTGCAAGCATTTGTTTTGCATGAAAAACATTCCTTGAGCTAGAAAACTGACCAAAATAACGGTGAAAAGTGATGACTCATCACTTTTCACAGGTTTGAGAGGCTGAAATCTAGCCCAAGGAATGTTTTTCATGCAAAACAAATGATTGCAATGGATTCAGAATCATGAAGAATCCCTAGTTTGACCCCTCACGTGCTACTTAAAGCAGATTTCTTTTGGTGTGTTTTTTCCAGTATAGTGAAGTCAATGGGAAACTTTTTTTTTCGCAATGTTTCCGGCAGAGCAGGCCTCTCATTCTGTGTACCTTATTGACCAAATTAATAGGAAAAACAAAATGTTGGAGTATGTCATGACATCACAGGTCTTCTCGCATTTTGGCACAGTGGCTCCCCAGCTATTAAAGTTATACCATGTAACTTTTTTTATAAAACAAATCTTAAAATTCTTATTTTCAGCTTCTGAAGCCTTCTCTTTATGTTTTCTACTTAGCCGTGACAGGGGCGGGATTTTCCCGGCAAAATGACGTAATCCTGCTCAGAAAACAAACACTCTGACCATTCTTTTTGTTTGTTCTAGCTCTACTATAATGAGGCTCTCCAGCTGCAATACCAAAACGGCCTCTGTTTGCTCAGGGGCGCATCTAGTGGGGTTTTTCCAGGAAAAAAAAGAAGTTTTTTGAAAAAAAGTGTTTTGAAAAAAAAAAAAGTTTTTGAAAAAAAAAAAAAAAAACAATTTTCTTTTTCAAAAACTTTTTTTCAAAAAACTTTTTTTTTCAAAAACTTTTTTTTCAAAAAACTTTTTTTTTCAAAACACTTTTTCAAAAACGTTTTTTTTTCAAAAAACTAATTTTTTTTCTGGAAAAACCCCACTAAACAAAAACTTTTTTTTTGAAAAAAAAAAGTTTTTGAAAAAAAAAAATTTGAAAAAAAAAAAGATTTTTTAATTTTTTTTTTTTTTACTCTGAAAAAAAAAACAGGAAACGCGTGTGACGTCACATGCGTCAACTCTCAGAACAGCACTGTTCTGAGAACCCGTGGAAAGCTTTTCATCTCTGTCTTCCCAAGACCAGAGAAAGACACAATGTACAGAAATAGGACTTTGTGAGGATAGAAGGTGCCAGTCGGACCCCAAAAAAAGGTTTTAAAATAGAAAAAGTGAAAATTCATGGTGTAGGTCCTTTAAGTAGCATGTGAGGGGTCAAACTAGGGGTTCTTGATGATTCTGAATCCATTGCAAGCATTTGTTTTGCATGAAAAACATTCCTTGAGCTAGAAAACTGACCAAAATAACGGTGAAAAGTGATGACTCATCACTTTTCACAGGTTTGAGAGGCTGAAATCTAGCCCAAGGAATGTTTTTCATGCAAAACAAATGATTGCAATGGATTCAGAATCATGAAGAATCCCTAGTTTGACCCCTCACGTGCTACTTAAAGCAGATTTCTTTTGGTGTGTTTTTTCCAGTATAGTGAAGTCAATGGGAAACTTTTTTTTTCACAATGTTTCCGGCAGAGCAGGCCTCTCATTCTGTGTACCTTATTGACCAAATTAATAGGAAAAACAAAATGTTGGAGTATGTCATGACATCACAGGTCTTCTCTCATTTTGGCACAGTGGCTCCCCAGCTATTAAAGTTATACCATGTAACTTTTTTTATAAAACAAATCTTAAAATTCTTATTTTCAGCTTCTGAAGCCTTCTCTTTATATGTTTTCTACTTAGCCGTGACAGGGGCGGGATTTTCCCGGCAAAATGACGTAATCCTGCTCAGAAAACAAACACTCTGACCATTCTTTTTGTTTGTTCTAGCTCTACTATAATGAGGCTCTCCAGCTGCAATACCAAAACGGCCTCTGTTTGCTCAGGGGCGCATCTAGTGGGGTTTTTCCAGAAAAAAAAAGAAGTTTTTTGAAAAAAAAAGTTTTTTGAAAAAAAAAGTTTTTTGAAAAAAAGTGTTTTGAAAAAAAAAAAGTTTTTGAAAAAAAAAGTTTTAAAAAATTTTGAAAAAAAAAGTTTTGAAAAAAAAAAATTTTGAAAAAAAAAATTTTTTTGATTTTTTTTTGACTGAGTTTTTGAAAAAAAAAAAAAAAATTCAATTTTTTTTTTCAAAAACTTTTTTTCAAAAAACTTTTTTTTTCAAAAACTTTTTTTTCAAAAAACTTTTTTTTTCAAAACACTTTTTTTCAAAAACTTTTTTTTTTCAAAAAACTTCTTTTTTTTCTGGAAAAACCCCACTAAACAAAAACATTTTTTTTGAAAAAAAAACATTTTTGAAAAAAAAAAAAATTTTGAAAAAAATTTGAAAATGTTTTTTTTTTTTTAATTTTTATTTTTTTTACTCTGAAAAAAAAACAGGAAACGCGTGTGACGTCACATGCGTCAACTCTAAGAACAGCACTGTTCTGAGAACCCGTGGAAAGCTTTTCATCTCTGTCTTCCCAAGACCAGAGAAAGACACAATGTACAGAAATAGGACTTTGTGAGGATAGAAGGTGCCAGTCGGACCCCAAAAAAAGGTTTTAACCCTCTAAGGCCCGCATTAAGAAATACTTGAAATAAAAAATTGGAAAAAATCAGATGGTGTTGTAGGAGTCTTAATCAGAGGAAAATGTAATGTTTTTTTCAAAAAAATGTTTTTGTAAGATTTTATAGCCATAAATCAAAAATCATAAATCATGCTCTAATTTACATATGGGGGATATTTTTCACAATAATAACATATGTACATGTTCTAGACATTCTAATGATCACCAAAAAAAATAGTACAGGCATTTTACTTATGTTTTTGTGAGGTATAGCTTCCATGAAAAAGTGAGATGTTGTTCGTCAAAACTCTGGAATTTCAGCGGGTGTGGCGGGTGTGAATGTCAGCCCCTGTGGGGGGTATTTATATGCAAATATTGTGGCCAATGGCATTGTAATACTAAACAATAGAATCCAATGGTGGTGTTTAGGTGGTAGGGGGAGCTAAAATAAAATGATTTAAACCTTTTTTTGGATAAAATACAAACGTTGTAATATTACAACCGTGGGCCTTAGAGGGTTAAAATAGAAAAAGTGAAAATTCATGGTGTAGGTCCTTTAAGTAGCATGTGAGGGGTCAAACTAGGGGTTCTTGATGATTCTGAATCCATTGCAAGCATTTGTTTTGCATGAAAAACATTCCTTGAGCTAGAAAACTGACCAAAATAACGGTGAAAAGTGATGACTCATCACTTTTCACAGGTTTGAGAGGCTGAAATCTAGCCCAAGGAATGTTTTTCATGCAAAACAAATGATTGCAATGGATTCAGAATCATGAAGAATCCCTAGTTTGACCCCTCACGTGCTACTTAAAGCAGATTTCTTTTGGTGTGTTTTTTCCAGTATAGTGAAGTCAATGGGAAACTTTTTTTTTCGCAATGTTTCCGGCAGAGCAGGCCTCTCATTCTGTGTACCTTATTGACCAAATTAATAGGAAAAACAAAATGTTGGAGTATGTCATGACATCACAGGTCTTCTCGCATTTTGGCACAGTGGCTCCCCAGCTATTAAAGTTATACCATGTAACTTTTTTTATAAAACAAATCTTAAAATTCTTATTTTCAGCTTCTGAAGCCTTCTCTTTATGTTTTCTACTTAGCCGTGACAGGGGCGGGATTTTCCCGGCAAAATGACGTAATCCTGCTCAGAAAACAAACACTCTGACCATTCTTTTTGTTTGTTCTAGCTCTACTATAATGAGGCTCTCCAGCTGCAATACCAAAACGGCCTCTGTTTGCTCAGGGGCGCATCTAGTGGGGTTTTTCCAGGAAAAAAAAGAAGTTTTTTGAAAAAAAGTGTTTTGAAAAAAAAAAAAGTTTTTGAAAAAAAAAAAAAAAAACAATTTTCTTTTTCAAAAACTTTTTTTCAAAAAACTTTTTTTTTCAAAAACTTTTTTTTCAAAAAACTTTTTTTTTCAAAACACTTTTTCAAAAACTTTTTTTTTTCAAAAAACTAATTTTTTTTCTGGAAAAACCCCACTAAACAAAAACTTTTTTTTTGAAAAAAAAAAGTTTTTGAAAAAAAAAAATTTGAAAAAAAAAAAGATTTTTTAATTTTTTTTTTTTTTACTCTGAAAAAAAAAACAGGAAACGCGTGTGACGTCACATGCGTCAACTCTCAGAACAGCACTGTTCTGAGAACCCGTGGAAAGCTTTTCATCTCTGTCTTCCCAAGACCAGAGAAAGACACAATGTACAGAAATAGGACTTTGTGAGGATAGAAGGTGCCAGTCGGACCCCAAAAAAAGGTTTTAAAATAGAAAAAGTGAAAATTCATGGTGTAGGTCCTTTAAGTAGCATGTGAGGGGTCAAACTAGGGGTTCTTGATGATTCTGAATCCATTGCAAGCATTTGTTTTGCATGAAAAACATTCCTTGAGCTAGAAAACTGACCAAAATAACGGTGAAAAGTGATGACTCATCACTTTTCACAGGTTTGAGAGGCTGAAATCTAGCCCAAGGAATGTTTTTCATGCAAAACAAATGATTGCAATGGATTCAGAATCATGAAGAATCCCTAGTTTGACCCCTCACGTGCTACTTAAAGCAGATTTCTTTTGGTGTGTTTTTTCCAGTATAGTGAAGTCAATGGGAAACTTTTTTTTTCACAATGTTTCCGGCAGAGCAGGCCTCTCATTCTGTGTACCTTATTGACCAAATTAATAGGAAAAACAAAATGTTGGAGTATGTCATGACATCACAGGTCTTCTCTCATTTTGGCACAGTGGCTCCCCAGCTATTAAAGTTATACCATGTAACTTTTTTTATAAAACAAATCTTAAAATTCTTATTTTCAGCTTCTGAAGCCTTCTCTTTATATGTTTTCTACTTAGCCGTGACAGGGGCGGGATTTTCCCGGCAAAATGACGTAATCCTGCTCAGAAAACAAACACTCTGACCATTCTTTTTGTTTGTTCTAGCTCTACTATAATGAGGCTCTCCAGCTGCAATACCAAAACGGCCTCTGTTTGCTCAGGGGCGCATCTAGTGGGGTTTTTCCAGAAAAAAAAAGAAGTTTTTTGAAAAAAAAAGTTTTTTGAAAAAAAAAGTTTTTTGAAAAAAAGTGTTTTGAAAAAAAAAAAGTTTTTGAAAAAAAAAGTTTTAAAAAATTTTGAAAAAAAAAGTTTTGAAAAAAAAAAATTTTGAAAAAATTTTTTTTTTTGATTTTTTTTGACTGAGTTTTTGAAAAAAAAAAAAAAATTCAATTTTTTTTTTCAAAAACTTTTTTTCAAAAAACTTTTTTTTTCAAAAACTTTTTTTTCAAAAAACTTTTTTTTTCAAAACACTTTTTTTCAAAAACTTTTTTTTTTCAAAAAACTTATTTTTTTTCTGGAAAAACCCCACTAAACAAAAACATTTTTTTTGAAAAAAAAACATTTTTGAAAAAAAAAAATTTTTTGAAAAAAATTTGAAAATGTTTTTTTTTTTTTAATTTTTATTTTTTTTACTCTGAAAAAAAAACAGGAAACGCGTGTGACGTCACATGCGTCAACTCTAAGAACAGCACTGTTCTGAGAACCCGTGGAAAGCTTTTCATCTCTGTCTTCCCAAGACCAGAGAAAGACACAATGTACAGAAATAGGACTTTGTGAGGATAGAAGGTGCCAGTCGGACCCCAAAAAAAGGTTTTAACCCTCTAAGGCCCGCATTAAGAAATACTTGAAATAAAAAATTGGAAAAAATCAGATGGTGTTGTAGGAGTCTTAATCAGAGGAAAATGTAATGTTTTTTTCAAAAAAATGTTTTTGTAAGATTTTATAGCCATAAATCAAAAATCATAAATCATGCTCTAATTTACATATGGGGGATATTTTTCACAATAATAACATATGTACATGTTCTAGACATTCTAATGATCACCAAAAAAAATAGTACAGGCATTTTACTTATGTTTTTGTGAGGTATAGCTTCCATGAAAAAGTGAGATGTTGTTCGTCAAAACTCTGGAATTTCAGCGGGTGTGGCGGGTGTGAATGTCAGCCCCTGTGGGGGGTATTTATATGCAAATATTGTGGCCAATGGCATTGTAATACTAAACAATAGAATCCAATGGTGGTGTTTAGGTGGTAGGGGGAGCTAAAATAAAATGATTTAAACCTTTTTTTGGATAAAATACAAACGTTGTAATATTACAACCGTGGGCCTTAGAGGGTTAAAATAGAAAAAGTGAAAATTCATGGTGTAGGTCCTTTAAGTAGCATGTGAGGGGTCAAACTAGGGGTTCTTGATGATTCTGAATCCATTGCAAGCATTTGTTTTGCATGAAAAACATTCCTTGAGCTAGAAAACTGACCAAAATAACGGTGAAAAGTGATGACTCATCACTTTTCACAGGTTTGAGAGGCTGAAATCTAGCCCAAGGAATGTTTTTCATGCAAAACAAATGATTGCAATGGATTCAGAATCATGAAGAATCCCTAGTTTGACCCCTCACGTGCTACTTAAAGCAGATTTCTTTTGGTGTGTTTTTTCCAGTATAGTGAAGTCAATGGGAAACTTTTTTTTTCGCAATGTTTCCGGCAGAGCAGGCCTCTCATTCTGTGTACCTTATTGACCAAATTAATAGGAAAAACAAAATGTTGGAGTATGTCATGACATCACAGGTCTTCTCGCATTTTGGCACAGTGGCTCCCCAGCTATTAAAGTTATACCATGTAACTTTTTTTATAAAACAAATCTTAAAATTCTTATTTTCAGCTTCTGAAGCCTTCTCTTTATGTTTTCTACTTAGCCGTGACAGGGGCGGGATTTTCCCGGCAAAATGACGTAATCCTGCTCAGAAAACAAACACTCTGACCATTCTTTTTGTTTGTTCTAGCTCTACTATAATGAGGCTCTCCAGCTGCAATACCAAAACGGCCTCTGTTTGCTCAGGGGCGCATCTAGTGGGGTTTTTCCAGGAAAAAAAAGAAGTTTTTTGAAAAAAAGTGTTTTGAAAAAAAAAAAAGTTTTTGAAAAAAAAAAAAAAAAACAATTTTCTTTTTCAAAAACTTTTTTTCAAAAAACTTTTTTTTTCAAAAACTTTTTTTTCAAAAAACTTTTTTTTTCAAAACACTTTTTCAAAAACTTTTTTTTTTCAAAAAACTAATTTTTTTTCTGGAAAAACCCCACTAAACAAAAACTTTTTTTTTGAAAAAAAAAAGTTTTTGAAAAAAAAAAATTTGAAAAAAAAAAAGATTTTTTAATTTTTTTTTTTTTTACTCTGAAAAAAAAAACAGGAAACGCGTGTGACGTCACATGCGTCAACTCTCAGAACAGCACTGTTCTGAGAACCCGTGGAAAGCTTTTCATCTCTGTCTTCCCAAGACCAGAGAAAGACACAATGTACAGAAATAGGACTTTGTGAGGATAGAAGGTGCCAGTCGGACCCCAAAAAAAGGTTTTAAAATAGAAAAAGTGAAAATTCATGGTGTAGGTCCTTTAAGTAGCATGTGAGGGGTCAAACTAGGGGTTCTTGATGATTCTGAATCCATTGCAAGCATTTGTTTTGCATGAAAAACATTCCTTGAGCTAGAAAACTGACCAAAATAACGGTGAAAAGTGATGACTCATCACTTTTCACAGGTTTGAGAGGCTGAAATCTAGCCCAAGGAATGTTTTTCATGCAAAACAAATGATTGCAATGGATTCAGAATCATGAAGAATCCCTAGTTTGACCCCTCACGTGCTACTTAAAGCAGATTTCTTTTGGTGTGTTTTTTCCAGTATAGTGAAGTCAATGGGAAACTTTTTTTTTCACAATGTTTCCGGCAGAGCAGGCCTCTCATTCTGTGTACCTTATTGACCAAATTAATAGGAAAAACAAAATGTTGGAGTATGTCATGACATCACAGGTCTTCTCTCATTTTGGCACAGTGGCTCCCCAGCTATTAAAGTTATACCATGTAACTTTTTTTATAAAACAAATCTTAAAATTCTTATTTTCAGCTTCTGAAGCCTTCTCTTTATATGTTTTCTACTTAGCCGTGACAGGGGCGGGATTTTCCCGGCAAAATGACGTAATCCTGCTCAGAAAACAAACACTCTGACCATTCTTTTTGTTTGTTCTAGCTCTACTATAATGAGGCTCTCCAGCTGCAATACCAAAACGGCCTCTGTTTGCTCAGGGGCGCATCTAGTGGGGTTTTTCCAGAAAAAAAAAGAAGTTTTTTGAAAAAAAAAGTTTTTTGAAAAAAAAAGTTTTTTGAAAAAAAGTGTTTTGAAAAAAAAAAAGTTTTTGAAAAAAAAAGTTTTAAAAAATTTTGAAAAAAAAAGTTTTGAAAAAAAAAAATTTTGAAAAAAATTTTTTTTTTGATTTTTTTTGACTGAGTTTTTGAAAAAAAAAAAAAAATTCAATTTTTTTTTTCAAAAACTTTTTTTCAAAAAACTTTTTTTTTCAAAAACTTTTTTTTCAAAAAACTTTTTTTTTCAAAACACTTTTTTTCAAAAACTTTTTTTTTTCAAAAAACTTATTTTTTTTCTGGAAAAACCCCACTAAACAAAAACATTTTTTTTGAAAAAAAAACATTTTTGAAAAAAAAAAATTTTTTGAAAAAAATTTGAAAATGTTTTTTTTTTTTTAATTTTTATTTTTTTTACTCTGAAAAAAAAACAGGAAACGCGTGTGACGTCACATGCGTCAACTCTAAGAACAGCACTGTTCTGAGAACCCGTGGAAAGCTTTTCATCTCTGTCTTCCCAAGACCAGAGAAAGACACAATGTACAGAAATAGGACTTTGTGAGGATAGAAGGTGCCAGTCGGACCCCAAAAAAAGGTTTTAACCCTCTAAGGCCCGCATTAAGAAATACTTGAAATAAAAAATTGGAAAAAATCAGATGGTGTTGTAGGAGTCTTAATCAGAGGAAAATGTAATGTTTTTTTCAAAAAAATGTTTTTGTAAGATTTTATAGCCATAAATCAAAAATCATAAATCATGCTCTAATTTACATATGGGGGATATTTTTCACAATAATAACATATGTACATGTTCTAGACATTCTAATGATCACCAAAAAAAATAGTACAGGCATTTTACTTATGTTTTTGTGAGGTATAGCTTCCATGAAAAAGTGAGATGTTGTTCGTCAAAACTCTGGAATTTCAGCGGGTGTGGCGGGTGTGAATGTCAGCCCCTGTGGGGGGTATTTATATGCAAATATTGTGGCCAATGGCATTGTAATACTAAACAATAGAATCCAATGGTGGTGTTTAGGTGGTAGGGGGAGCTAAAATAAAATGATTTAAACCTTTTTTTGGATAAAATACAAACGTTGTAATATTACAACCGTGGGCCTTAGAGGGTTAAAATAGAAAAAGTGAAAATTCATGGTGTAGGTCCTTTAAGTAGCATGTGAGGGGTCAAACTAGGGGTTCTTGATGATTCTGAATCCATTGCAAGCATTTGTTTTGCATGAAAAACATTCCTTGAGCTAGAAAACTGACCAAAATAACGGTGAAAAGTGATGACTCATCACTTTTCACAGGTTTGAGAGGCTGAAATCTAGCCCAAGGAATGTTTTTCATGCAAAACAAATGATTGCAATGGATTCAGAATCATGAAGAATCCCTAGTTTGACCCCTCACGTGCTACTTAAAGCAGATTTCTTTTGGTGTGTTTTTTCCAGTATAGTGAAGTCAATGGGAAACTTTTTTTTTCGCAATGTTTCCGGCAGAGCAGGCCTCTCATTCTGTGTACCTTATTGACCAAATTAATAGGAAAAACAAAATGTTGGAGTATGTCATGACATCACAGGTCTTCTCGCATTTTGGCACAGTGGCTCCCCAGCTATTAAAGTTATACCATGTAACTTTTTTTATAAAACAAATCTTAAAATTCTTATTTTCAGCTTCTGAAGCCTTCTCTTTATGTTTTCTACTTAGCCGTGACAGGGGCGGGATTTTCCCGGCAAAATGACGTAATCCTGCTCAGAAAACAAACACTCTGACCATTCTTTTTGTTTGTTCTAGCTCTACTATAATGAGGCTCTCCAGCTGCAATACCAAAACGGCCTCTGTTTGCTCAGGGGCGCATCTAGTGGGGTTTTTCCAGGAAAAAAAAGAAGTTTTTTGAAAAAAAGTGTTTTGAAAAAAAAAAAAGTTTTTGAAAAAAAAAAAAAAAAACAATTTTCTTTTTCAAAAACTTTTTTTCAAAAAACTTTTTTTTTCAAAAACTTTTTTTTCAAAAAACTTTTTTTTTCAAAACACTTTTTCAAAAACTTTTTTTTTTCAAAAAACTAATTTTTTTTCTGGAAAAACCCCACTAAACAAAAACTTTTTTTTTGAAAAAAAAAAGTTTTTGAAAAAAAAAAATTTGAAAAAAAAAAAGATTTTTTAATTTTTTTTTTTTTTACTCTGAAAAAAAAAACAGGAAACGCGTGTGACGTCACATGCGTCAACTCTCAGAACAGCACTGTTCTGAGAACCCGTGGAAAGCTTTTCATCTCTGTCTTCCCAAGACCAGAGAAAGACACAATGTACAGAAATAGGACTTTGTGAGGATAGAAGGTGCCAGTCGGACCCCAAAAAAAGGTTTTAAAATAGAAAAAGTGAAAATTCATGGTGTAGGTCCTTTAAGTAGCATGTGAGGGGTCAAACTAGGGGTTCTTGATGATTCTGAATCCATTGCAAGCATTTGTTTTGCATGAAAAACATTCCTTGAGCTAGAAAACTGACCAAAATAACGGTGAAAAGTGATGACTCATCACTTTTCACAGGTTTGAGAGGCTGAAATCTAGCCCAAGGAATGTTTTTCATGCAAAACAAATGATTGCAATGGATTCAGAATCATGAAGAATCCCTAGTTTGACCCCTCACGTGCTACTTAAAGCAGATTTCTTTTGGTGTGTTTTTTCCAGTATAGTGAAGTCAATGGGAAACTTTTTTTTTCACAATGTTTCCGGCAGAGCAGGCCTCTCATTCTGTGTACCTTATTGACCAAATTAATAGGAAAAACAAAATGTTGGAGTATGTCATGACATCACAGGTCTTCTCTCATTTTGGCACAGTGGCTCCCCAGCTATTAAAGTTATACCATGTAACTTTTTTTATAAAACAAATCTTAAAATTCTTATTTTCAGCTTCTGAAGCCTTCTCTTTATATGTTTTCTACTTAGCCGTGACAGGGGCGGGATTTTCCCGGCAAAATGACGTAATCCTGCTCAGAAAACAAACACTCTGACCATTCTTTTTGTTTGTTCTAGCTCTACTATAATGAGGCTCTCCAGCTGCAATACCAAAACGGCCTCTGTTTGCTCAGGGGCGCATCTAGTGGGGTTTTTCCAGAAAAAAAAAGAAGTTTTTTGAAAAAAAAAGTTTTTTGAAAAAAAAAGTTTTTTGAAAAAAAGTGTTTTGAAAAAAAAAAAGTTTTTGAAAAAAAAAGTTTTAAAAAATTTTGAAAAAAAAAGTTTTGAAAAAAAAAAATTTTGAAAAAAAATTTTTTTTTGATTTTTTTTGACTGAGTTTTTGAAAAAAAAAAAAAAAATTCAATTTTTTTTTTCAAAAACTTTTTTTCAAAAAACTTTTTTTTTCAAAAACTTTTTTTTCAAAAAACTTTTTTTTTCAAAACACTTTTTTTCAAAAACTTTTTTTTTTCAAAAAACTTATTTTTTTTCTGGAAAAACCCCACTAAACAAAAACATTTTTTTTGAAAAAAAAACATTTTTGAAAAAAAAAAATTTTTTGAAAAAAATTTGAAAATGTTTTTTTTTTTTTAATTTTTATTTTTTTTACTCTGAAAAAAAAACAGGAAACGCGTGTGACGTCACATGCGTCAACTCTAAGAACAGCACTGTTCTGAGAACCCGTGGAAAGCTTTTCATCTCTGTCTTCCCAAGACCAGAGAAAGACACAATGTACAGAAATAGGACTTTGTGAGGATAGAAGGTGCCAGTCGGACCCCAAAAAAAGGTTTTAACCCTCTAAGGCCCGCATTAAGAAATACTTGAAATAAAAAATTGGAAAAAATCAGATGGTGTTGTAGGAGTCTTAATCAGAGGAAAATGTAATGTTTTTTTCAAAAAAATGTTTTTGTAAGATTTTATAGCCATAAATCAAAAATCATAAATCATGCTCTAATTTACATATGGGGGATATTTTTCACAATAATAACATATGTACATGTTCTAGACATTCTAATGATCACCAAAAAAAATAGTACAGGCATTTTACTTATGTTTTTGTGAGGTATAGCTTCCATGAAAAAGTGAGATGTTGTTCGTCAAAACTCTGGAATTTCAGCGGGTGTGGCGGGTGTGAATGTCAGCCCCTGTGGGGGGTATTTATATGCAAATATTGTGGCCAATGGCATTGTAATACTAAACAATAGAATCCAATGGTGGTGTTTAGGTGGTAGGGGGAGCTAAAATAAAATGATTTAAACCTTTTTTTGGATAAAATACAAACGTTGTAATATTACAACCGTGGGCCTTAGAGGGTTAAAATAGAAAAAGTGAAAATTCATGGTGTAGGTCCTTTAAGTAGCATGTGAGGGGTCAAACTAGGGGTTCTTGATGATTCTGAATCCATTGCAAGCATTTGTTTTGCATGAAAAACATTCCTTGAGCTAGAAAACTGACCAAAATAACGGTGAAAAGTGATGACTCATCACTTTTCACAGGTTTGAGAGGCTGAAATCTAGCCCAAGGAATGTTTTTCATGCAAAACAAATGATTGCAATGGATTCAGAATCATGAAGAATCCCTAGTTTGACCCCTCACGTGCTACTTAAAGCAGATTTCTTTTGGTGTGTTTTTTCCAGTATAGTGAAGTCAATGGGAAACTTTTTTTTTCGCAATGTTTCCGGCAGAGCAGGCCTCTCATTCTGTGTACCTTATTGACCAAATTAATAGGAAAAACAAAATGTTGGAGTATGTCATGACATCACAGGTCTTCTCGCATTTTGGCACAGTGGCTCCCCAGCTATTAAAGTTATACCATGTAACTTTTTTTATAAAACAAATCTTAAAATTCTTATTTTCAGCTTCTGAAGCCTTCTCTTTATGTTTTCTACTTAGCCGTGACAGGGGCGGGATTTTCCCGGCAAAATGACGTAATCCTGCTCAGAAAACAAACACTCTGACCATTCTTTTTGTTTGTTCTAGCTCTACTATAATGAGGCTCTCCAGCTGCAATACCAAAATGGCCTCTGTTTGCTCAGGGGCGCATCTAGTGGGGTTTTTCCAGGAAAAAAAAGAAGTTTTTTGAAAAAAAGTGTTTTGAAAAAAAAAAAAGTTTTTGAAAAAAAAAAAAAAAAACAATTTTCTTTTTCAAAAACTTTTTTTCAAAAAACTTTTTTTTTCAAAAACTTTTTTTTCAAAAAACTTTTTTTTTCAAAACACTTTTTCAAAAACTTTTTTTTTTCAAAAAACTAATTTTTTTTCTGGAAAAACCCCACTAAACAAAAACTTTTTTTTTGAAAAAAAAAAGTTTTTGAAAAAAAAAAATTTGAAAAAAAAAAAGATTTTTTAATTTTTTTTTTTTTTACTCTGAAAAAAAAAACAGGAAACGCGTGTGACGTCACATGCGTCAACTCTCAGAACAGCACTGTTCTGAGAACCCGTGGAAAGCTTTTCATCTCTGTCTTCCCAAGACCAGAGAAAGACACAATGTACAGAAATAGGACTTTGTGAGGATAGAAGGTGCCAGTCGGACCCCAAAAAAAGGTTTTAAAATAGAAAAAGTGAAAATTCATGGTGTAGGTCCTTTAAGTAGCATGTGAGGGGTCAAACTAGGGGTTCTTGATGATTCTGAATCCATTGCAAGCATTTGTTTTGCATGAAAAACATTCCTTGAGCTAGAAAACTGACCAAAATAACGGTGAAAAGTGATGACTCATCACTTTTCACAGGTTTGAGAGGCTGAAATCTAGCCCAAGGAATGTTTTTCATGCAAAACAAATGATTGCAATGGATTCAGAATCATGAAGAATCCCTAGTTTGACCCCTCACGTGCTACTTAAAGCAGATTTCTTTTGGTGTGTTTTTTCCAGTATAGTGAAGTCAATGGGAAACTTTTTTTTTCACAATGTTTCCGGCAGAGCAGGCCTCTCATTCTGTGTACCTTATTGACCAAATTAATAGGAAAAACAAAATGTTGGAGTATGTCATGACATCACAGGTCTTCTCTCATTTTGGCACAGTGGCTCCCCAGCTATTAAAGTTATACCATGTAACTTTTTTTATAAAACAAATCTTAAAATTCTTATTTTCAGCTTCTGAAGCCTTCTCTTTATATGTTTTCTACTTAGCCGTGACAGGGGCGGGATTTTCCCGGCAAAATGACGTAATCCTGCTCAGAAAACAAACACTCTGACCATTCTTTTTGTTTGTTCTAGCTCTACTATAATGAGGCTCTCCAGCTGCAATACCAAAACGGCCTCTGTTTGCTCAGGGGCGCATCTAGTGGGGTTTTTCCAGAAAAAAAAAGAAGTTTTTTGAAAAAAAAAGTTTTTTGAAAAAAAAAGTTTTTTGAAAAAAAGTGTTTTGAAAAAAAAAAAGTTTTTGAAAAAAAAAGTTTTAAAAAATTTTGAAAAAAAAAGTTTTGAAAAAAAAAAATTTTGAAAAAAATTTTTTTTTTGATTTTTTTTGACTGAGTTTTTGAAAAAAAAAAAAAAATTCAATTTTTTTTTTCAAAAACTTTTTTTCAAAAAACTTTTTTTTTCAAAAACTTTTTTTTCAAAAAACTTTTTTTTTCAAAACACTTTTTTTCAAAAACTTTTTTTTTTCAAAAAACTTATTTTTTTTCTGGAAAAACCCCACTAAACAAAAACATTTTTTTTGAAAAAAAAACATTTTTGAAAAAAAAAAATTTTTTGAAAAAAATTTGAAAATGTTTTTTTTTTTTTAATTTTTATTTTTTTTACTCTGAAAAAAAAACAGGAAACGCGTGTGACGTCACATGCGTCAACTCTAAGAACAGCACTGTTCTGAGAACCCGTGGAAAGCTTTTCATCTCTGTCTTCCCAAGACCAGAGAAAGACACAATGTACAGAAATAGGACTTTGTGAGGATAGAAGGTGCCAGTCGGACCCCAAAAAAAGGTTTTAACCCTCTAAGGCCCGCATTAAGAAATACTTGAAATAAAAAATTGGAAAAAATCAGATGGTGTTGTAGGAGTCTTAATCAGAGGAAAATGTAATGTTTTTTTCAAAAAAATGTTTTTGTAAGATTTTATAGCCATAAATCAAAAATCATAAATCATGCTCTAATTTACATATGGGGGATATTTTTCACAATAATAACATATGTACATGTTCTAGACATTCTAATGATCACCAAAAAAAATAGTACAGGCATTTTACTTATGTTTTTGTGAGGTATAGCTTCCATGAAAAAGTGAGATGTTGTTCGTCAAAACTCTGGAATTTCAGCGGGTGTGGCGGGTGTGAATGTCAGCCCCTGTGGGGGGTATTTATATGCAAATATTGTGGCCAATGGCATTGTAATACTAAACAATAGAATCCAATGGTGGTGTTTAGGTGGTAGGGGGAGCTAAAATAAAATGATTTAAACCTTTTTTTGGATAAAATACAAACGTTGTAATATTACAACCGTGGGCCTTAGAGGGTTAAAATAGAAAAAGTGAAAATTCATGGTGTAGGTCCTTTAAGTAGCATGTGAGGGGTCAAACTAGGGGTTCTTGATGATTCTGAATCCATTGCAAGCATTTGTTTTGCATGAAAAACATTCCTTGAGCTAGAAAACTGACCAAAATAACGGTGAAAAGTGATGACTCATCACTTTTCACAGGTTTGAGAGGCTGAAATCTAGCCCAAGGAATGTTTTTCATGCAAAACAAATGATTGCAATGGATTCAGAATCATGAAGAATCCCTAGTTTGACCCCTCACGTGCTACTTAAAGCAGATTTCTTTTGGTGTGTTTTTTCCAGTATAGTGAAGTCAATGGGAAACTTTTTTTTTCGCAATGTTTCCGGCAGAGCAGGCCTCTCATTCTGTGTACCTTATTGACCAAATTAATAGGAAAAACAAAATGTTGGAGTATGTCATGACATCACAGGTCTTCTCGCATTTTGGCACAGTGGCTCCCCAGCTATTAAAGTTATACCATGTAACTTTTTTTATAAAACAAATCTTAAAATTCTTATTTTCAGCTTCTGAAGCCTTCTCTTTATGTTTTCTACTTAGCCGTGACAGGGGCGGGATTTTCCCGGCAAAATGACGTAATCCTGCTCAGAAAACAAACACTCTGACCATTCTTTTTGTTTGTTCTAGCTCTACTATAATGAGGCTCTCCAGCTGCAATACCAAAACGGCCTCTGTTTGCTCAGGGGCGCATCTAGTGGGGTTTTTCCAGGAAAAAAAAGAAGTTTTTTGAAAAAAAGTGTTTTGAAAAAAAAAAAAGTTTTTGAAAAAAAAAAAAAAAAACAATTTTCTTTTTCAAAAACTTTTTTTCAAAAAACTTTTTTTTTCAAAAACTTTTTTTTCAAAAAACTTTTTTTTTCAAAACACTTTTTCAAAAACTTTTTTTTTTCAAAAAACTAATTTTTTTTCTGGAAAAACCCCACTAAACAAAAACTTTTTTTTTGAAAAAAAAAAGTTTTTGAAAAAAAAAAATTTGAAAAAAAAAAAGATTTTTTAATTTTTTTTTTTTTTACTCTGAAAAAAAAAACAGGAAACGCGTGTGACGTCACATGCGTCAACTCTCAGAACAGCACTGTTCTGAGAACCCGTGGAAAGCTTTTCATCTCTGTCTTCCCAAGACCAGAGAAAGACACAATGTACAGAAATAGGACTTTGTGAGGATAGAAGGTGCCAGTCGGACCCCAAAAAAAGGTTTTAAAATAGAAAAAGTGAAAATTCATGGTGTAGGTCCTTTAAGTAGCATGTGAGGGGTCAAACTAGGGGTTCTTGATGATTCTGAATCCATTGCAAGCATTTGTTTTGCATGAAAAACATTCCTTGAGCTAGAAAACTGACCAAAATAACGGTGAAAAGTGATGACTCATCACTTTTCACAGGTTTGAGAGGCTGAAATCTAGCCCAAGGAATGTTTTTCATGCAAAACAAATGATTGCAATGGATTCAGAATCATGAAGAATCCCTAGTTTGACCCCTCACGTGCTACTTAAAGCAGATTTCTTTTGGTGTGTTTTTTCCAGTATAGTGAAGTCAATGGGAAACTTTTTTTTTCACAATGTTTCCGGCAGAGCAGGCCTCTCATTCTGTGTACCTTATTGACCAAATTAATAGGAAAAACAAAATGTTGGAGTATGTCATGACATCACAGGTCTTCTCTCATTTTGGCACAGTGGCTCCCCAGCTATTAAAGTTATACCATGTAACTTTTTTTATAAAACAAATCTTAAAATTCTTATTTTCAGCTTCTGAAGCCTTCTCTTTATATGTTTTCTACTTAGCCGTGACAGGGGCGGGATTTTCCCGGCAAAATGACGTAATCCTGCTCAGAAAACAAACACTCTGACCATTCTTTTTGTTTGTTCTAGCTCTACTATAATGAGGCTCTCCAGCTGCAATACCAAAACGGCCTCTGTTTGCTCAGGGGCGCATCTAGTGGGGTTTTTCCAGAAAAAAAAAGAAGTTTTTTGAAAAAAAAAGTTTTTTGAAAAAAAAAGTTTTTTGAAAAAAAGTGTTTTGAAAAAAAAAAAGTTTTTGAAAAAAAAAGTTTTAAAAAATTTTGAAAAAAAAAGTTTTGAAAAAAAAAAATTTTGAAAAAAAATTTTTTTTTGATTTTTTTTGACTGAGTTTTTGAAAAAAAAAAAAAAATTCAATTTTTTTTTTCAAAAACTTTTTTTCAAAAAACTTTTTTTTTCAAAAACTTTTTTTTCAAAAAACTTTTTTTTTCAAAACACTTTTTTTCAAAAACTTTTTTTTTTCAAAAAACTTATTTTTTTTCTGGAAAAACCCCACTAAACAAAAACATTTTTTTTGAAAAAAAAACATTTTTGAAAAAAAAAAATTTTTTGAAAAAAATTTGAAAATGTTTTTTTTTTTTTAATTTTTATTTTTTTTACTCTGAAAAAAAAACAGGAAACGCGTGTGACGTCACATGCGTCAACTCTAAGAACAGCACTGTTCTGAGAACCCGTGGAAAGCTTTTCATCTCTGTCTTCCCAAGACCAGAGAAAGACACAATGTACAGAAATAGGACTTTGTGAGGATAGAAGGTGCCAGTCGGACCCCAAAAAAAGGTTTTAACCCTCTAAGGCCCGCATTAAGAAATACTTGAAATAAAAAATTGGAAAAAATCAGATGGTGTTGTAGGAGTCTTAATCAGAGGAAAATGTAATGTTTTTTTCAAAAAAATGTTTTTGTAAGATTTTATAGCCATAAATCAAAAATCATAAATCATGCTCTAATTTACATATGGGGGATATTTTTCACAATAATAACATATGTACATGTTCTAGACATTCTAATGATCACCAAAAAAAATAGTACAGGCATTTTACTTATGTTTTTGTGAGGTATAGCTTCCATGAAAAAGTGAGATGTTGTTCGTCAAAACTCTGGAATTTCAGCGGGTGTGGCGGGTGTGAATGTCAGCCCCTGTGGGGGGTATTTATATGCAAATATTGTGGCCAATGGCATTGTAATACTAAACAATAGAATCCAATGGTGGTGTTTAGGTGGTAGGGGGAGCTAAAATAAAATGATTTAAACCTTTTTTTGGATAAAATACAAACGTTGTAATATTACAACCGTGGGCCTTAGAGGGTTAAAATAGAAAAAGTGAAAATTCATGGTGTAGGTCCTTTAAGTAGCATGTGAGGGGTCAAACTAGGGGTTCTTGATGATTCTGAATCCATTGCAAGCATTTGTTTTGCATGAAAAACATTCCTTGAGCTAGAAAACTGACCAAAATAACGGTGAAAAGTGATGACTCATCACTTTTCACAGGTTTGAGAGGCTGAAATCTAGCCCAAGGAATGTTTTTCATGCAAAACAAATGATTGCAATGGATTCAGAATCATGAAGAATCCCTAGTTTGACCCCTCACGTGCTACTTAAAGCAGATTTCTTTTGGTGTGTTTTTTCCAGTATAGTGAAGTCAATGGGAAACTTTTTTTTTCGCAATGTTTCCGGCAGAGCAGGCCTCTCATTCTGTGTACCTTATTGACCAAATTAATAGGAAAAACAAAATGTTGGAGTATGTCATGACATCACAGGTCTTCTCGCATTTTGGCACAGTGGCTCCCCAGCTATTAAAGTTATACCATGTAACTTTTTTTATAAAACAAATCTTAAAATTCTTATTTTCAGCTTCTGAAGCCTTCTCTTTATGTTTTCTACTTAGCCGTGACAGGGGCGGGATTTTCCCGGCAAAATGACGTAATCCTGCTCAGAAAACAAACACTCTGACCATTCTTTTTGTTTGTTCTAGCTCTACTATAATGAGGCTCTCCAGCTGCAATACCAAAACGGCCTCTGTTTGCTCAGGGGCGCATCTAGTGGGGTTTTTCCAGGAAAAAAAAGAAGTTTTTTGAAAAAAAGTGTTTTGAAAAAAAAAAAAGTTTTTGAAAAAAAAAAAAAAAAACAATTTTCTTTTTCAAAAACTTTTTTTCAAAAAACTTTTTTTTTCAAAAACTTTTTTTTCAAAAAACTTTTTTTTTCAAAACACTTTTTCAAAAACTTTTTTTTTTCAAAAAACTAATTTTTTTTCTGGAAAAACCCCACTAAACAAAAACTTTTTTTTTGAAAAAAAAAAGTTTTTGAAAAAAAAAAATTTGAAAAAAAAAAAGATTTTTTAATTTTTTTTTTTTTTACTCTGAAAAAAAAAACAGGAAACGCGTGTGACGTCACATGCGTCAACTCTCAGAACAGCACTGTTCTGAGAACCCGTGGAAAGCTTTTCATCTCTGTCTTCCCAAGACCAGAGAAAGACACAATGTACAGAAATAGGACTTTGTGAGGATAGAAGGTGCCAGTCGGACCCCAAAAAAAGGTTTTAAAATAGAAAAAGTGAAAATTCATGGTGTAGGTCCTTTAAGTAGCATGTGAGGGGTCAAACTAGGGGTTCTTGATGATTCTGAATCCATTGCAAGCATTTGTTTTGCATGAAAAACATTCCTTGAGCTAGAAAACTGACCAAAATAACGGTGAAAAGTGATGACTCATCACTTTTCACAGGTTTGAGAGGCTGAAATCTAGCCCAAGGAATGTTTTTCATGCAAAACAAATGATTGCAATGGATTCAGAATCATGAAGAATCCCTAGTTTGACCCCTCACGTGCTACTTAAAGCAGATTTCTTTTGGTGTGTTTTTTCCAGTATAGTGAAGTCAATGGGAAACTTTTTTTTTCACAATGTTTCCGGCAGAGCAGGCCTCTCATTCTGTGTACCTTATTGACCAAATTAATAGGAAAAACAAAATGTTGGAGTATGTCATGACATCACAGGTCTTCTCTCATTTTGGCACAGTGGCTCCCCAGCTATTAAAGTTATACCATGTAACTTTTTTTATAAAACAAATCTTAAAATTCTTATTTTCAGCTTCTGAAGCCTTCTCTTTATATGTTTTCTACTTAGCCGTGACAGGGGCGGGATTTTCCCGGCAAAATGACGTAATCCTGCTCAGAAAACAAACACTCTGACCATTCTTTTTGTTTGTTCTAGCTCTACTATAATGAGGCTCTCCAGCTGCAATACCAAAACGGCCTCTGTTTGCTCAGGGGCGCATCTAGTGGGGTTTTTCCAGAAAAAAAAAGAAGTTTTTTGAAAAAAAAAGTTTTTTGAAAAAAAAAGTTTTTTGAAAAAAAGTGTTTTGAAAAAAAAAAAGTTTTTGAAAAAAAAAGTTTTAAAAAATTTTGAAAAAAAAAGTTTTGAAAAAAAAAAATTTTGAAAAAAAATTTTTTTTTGATTTTTTTTGACTGAGTTTTTGAAAAAAAAAAAAAAATTCAATTTTTTTTTTCAAAAACTTTTTTTCAAAAAACTTTTTTTTTCAAAAACTTTTTTTTCAAAAAACTTTTTTTTTCAAAACACTTTTTTTCAAAAACTTTTTTTTTTCAAAAAACTTATTTTTTTTCTGGAAAAACCCCACTAAACAAAAACATTTTTTTTGAAAAAAAAACATTTTTGAAAAAAAAAAATTTTTTGAAAAAAATTTGAAAATGTTTTTTTTTTTTTAATTTTTATTTTTTTTACTCTGAAAAAAAAACAGGAAACGCGTGTGACGTCACATGCGTCAACTCTAAGAACAGCACTGTTCTGAGAACCCGTGGAAAGCTTTTCATCTCTGTCTTCCCAAGACCAGAGAAAGACACAATGTACAGAAATAGGACTTTGTGAGGATAGAAGGTGCCAGTCGGACCCCAAAAAAAGGTTTTAACCCTCTAAGGCCCGCATTAAGAAATACTTGAAATAAAAAATTGGAAAAAATCAGATGGTGTTGTAGGAGTCTTAATCAGAGGAAAATGTAATGTTTTTTTCAAAAAAATGTTTTTGTAAGATTTTATAGCCATAAATCAAAAATCATAAATCATGCTCTAATTTACATATGGGGGATATTTTTCACAATAATAACATATGTACATGTTCTAGACATTCTAATGATCACCAAAAAAAATAGTACAGGCATTTTACTTATGTTTTTGTGAGGTATAGCTTCCATGAAAAAGTGAGATGTTGTTCGTCAAAACTCTGGAATTTCAGCGGGTGTGGCGGGTGTGAATGTCAGCCCCTGTGGGGGGTATTTATATGCAAATATTGTGGCCAATGGCATTGTAATACTAAACAATAGAATCCAATGGTGGTGTTTAGGTGGTAGGGGGAGCTAAAATAAAATGATTTAAACCTTTTTTTGGATAAAATACAAACGTTGTAATATTACAACCGTGGGCCTTAGAGGGTTAAAATAGAAAAAGTGAAAATTCATGGTGTAGGTCCTTTAAGTAGCATGTGAGGGGTCAAACTAGGGGTTCTTGATGATTCTGAATCCATTGCAAGCATTTGTTTTGCATGAAAAACATTCCTTGAGCTAGAAAACTGACCAAAATAACGGTGAAAAGTGATGACTCATCACTTTTCACAGGTTTGAGAGGCTGAAATCTAGCCCAAGGAATGTTTTTCATGCAAAACAAATGATTGCAATGGATTCAGAATCATGAAGAATCCCTAGTTTGACCCCTCACGTGCTACTTAAAGCAGATTTCTTTTGGTGTGTTTTTTCCAGTATAGTGAAGTCAATGGGAAACTTTTTTTTTCGCAATGTTTCCGGCAGAGCAGGCCTCTCATTCTGTGTACCTTATTGACCAAATTAATAGGAAAAACAAAATGTTGGAGTATGTCATGACATCACAGGTCTTCTCGCATTTTGGCACAGTGGCTCCCCAGCTATTAAAGTTATACCATGTAACTTTTTTTATAAAACAAATCTTAAAATTCTTATTTTCAGCTTCTGAAGCCTTCTCTTTATGTTTTCTACTTAGCCGTGACAGGGGCGGGATTTTCCCGGCAAAATGACGTAATCCTGCTCAGAAAACAAACACTCTGACCATTCTTTTTGTTTGTTCTAGCTCTACTATAATGAGGCTCTCCAGCTGCAATACCAAAA
Organism: Nannobrachium achirus; assembly: GCF_963921795.1. Classification (NCBI taxonomy): domain Eukaryota; kingdom Metazoa; phylum Chordata; class Actinopteri; order Myctophiformes; family Myctophidae; genus Nannobrachium; species Nannobrachium achirus. The sequence goes on from NC_137814.1 coordinate 835,316, forward strand.
CGGCCTCTGTTTGCTCAGGGGCGCATCTAGTGGGGTTTTTCCAGGAAAAAAAAGAAGTTTTTTGAAAAAAAGTGTTTTGAAAAAAAAAAAAGTTTTTGAAAAAAAAAAAAAAAAACAATTTTCTTTTTCAAAAACTTTTTTTCAAAAAACTTTTTTTTTCAAAAACTTTTTTTTCAAAAAACTTTTTTTTTCAAAACACTTTTTCAAAAACTTTTTTTTTTCAAAAAACTAATTTTTTTTCTGGAAAAACCCCACTAAACAAAAACTTTTTTTTTGAAAAAAAAAAGTTTTTGAAAAAAAAAAATTTGAAAAAAAAAAAGATTTTTTAATTTTTTTTTTTTTTACTCTGAAAAAAAAAACAGGAAACGCGTGTGACGTCACATGCGTCAACTCTCAGAACAGCACTGTTCTGAGAACCCGTGGAAAGCTTTTCATCTCTGTCTTCCCAAGACCAGAGAAAGACACAATGTACAGAAATAGGACTTTGTGAGGATAGAAGGTGCCAGTCGGACCCCAAAAAAAGGTTTTAAAATAGAAAAAGTGAAAATTCATGGTGTAGGTCCTTTAAGTAGCATGTGAGGGGTCAAACTAGGGGTTCTTGATGATTCTGAATCCATTGCAAGCATTTGTTTTGCATGAAAAACATTCCTTGAGCTAGAAAACTGACCAAAATAACGGTGAAAAGTGATGACTCATCACTTTTCACAGGTTTGAGAGGCTGAAATCTAGCCCAAGGAATGTTTTTCATGCAAAACAAATGATTGCAATGGATTCAGAATCATGAAGAATCCCTAGTTTGACCCCTCACGTGCTACTTAAAGCAGATTTCTTTTGGTGTGTTTTTTCCAGTATAGTGAAGTCAATGGGAAACTTTTTTTTTCACAATGTTTCCGGCAGAGCAGGCCTCTCATTCTGTGTACCTTATTGACCAAATTAATAGGAAAAACAAAATGTTGGAGTATGTCATGACATCACAGGTCTTCTCTCATTTTGGCACAGTGGCTCCCCAGCTATTAAAGTTATACCATGTAACTTTTTTTATAAAACAAATCTTAAAATTCTTATTTTCAGCTTCTGAAGCCTTCTCTTTATATGTTTTCTACTTAGCCGTGACAGGGGCGGGATTTTCCCGGCAAAATGACGTAATCCTGCTCAGAAAACAAACACTCTGACCATTCTTTTTGTTTGTTCTAGCTCTACTATAATGAGGCTCTCCAGCTGCAATACCAAAACGGCCTCTGTTTGCTCAGGGGCGCATCTAGTGGGGTTTTTCCAGAAAAAAAAAGAAGTTTTTTGAAAAAAAAAGTTTTTTGAAAAAAAAAGTTTTTTGAAAAAAAGTGTTTTGAAAAAAAAAAAGTTTTTGAAAAAAAAAGTTTTAAAAAATTTTGAAAAAAAAAGTTTTGAAAAAAAAAAATTTTGAAAAAAAATTTTTTTTTGATTTTTTTTGACTGAGTTTTTGAAAAAAAAAAAAAAATTCAATTTTTTTTTTCAAAAACTTTTTTTCAAAAAACTTTTTTTTTCAAAAACTTTTTTTTCAAAAAACTTTTTTTTTCAAAACACTTTTTTTCAAAAACTTTTTTTTTTCAAAAAACTTATTTTTTTTCTGGAAAAACCCCACTAAACAAAAACATTTTTTTTGAAAAAAAAACATTTTTGAAAAAAAAAAATTTTTTGAAAAAAATTTGAAAATGTTTTTTTTTTTTTAATTTTTATTTTTTTTACTCTGAAAAAAAAACAGGAAACGCGTGTGACGTCACATGCGTCAACTCTAAGAACAGCACTGTTCTGAGAACCCGTGGAAAGCTTTTCATCTCTGTCTTCCCAAGACCAGAGAAAGACACAATGTACAGAAATAGGACTTTGTGAGGATAGAAGGTGCCAGTCGGACCCCAAAAAAAGGTTTTAACCCTCTAAGGCCCGCATTAAGAAATACTTGAAATAAAAAATTGGAAAAAATCAGATGGTGTTGTAGGAGTCTTAATCAGAGGAAAATGTAATGTTTTTTTCAAAAAAATGTTTTTGTAAGATTTTATAGCCATAAATCAAAAATCATAAATCATGCTCTAATTTACATATGGGGGATATTTTTCACAATAATAACATATGTACATGTTCTAGACATTCTAATGATCACCAAAAAAAATAGTACAGGCATTTTACTTATGTTTTTGTGAGGTATAGCTTCCATGAAAAAGTGAGATGTTGTTCGTCAAAACTCTGGAATTTCAGCGGGTGTGGCGGGTGTGAATGTCAGCCCCTGTGGGGGGTATTTATATGCAAATATTGTGGCCAATGGCATTGTAATACTAAACAATAGAATCCAATGGTGGTGTTTAGGTGGTAGGGGGAGCTAAAATAAAATGATTTAAACCTTTTTTTGGATAAAATACAAACGTTGTAATATTACAACCGTGGGCCTTAGAGGGTTAAAATAGAAAAAGTGAAAATTCATGGTGTAGGTCCTTTAAGTAGCATGTGAGGGGTCAAACTAGGGGTTCTTGATGATTCTGAATCCATTGCAAGCATTTGTTTTGCATGAAAAACATTCCTTGAGCTAGAAAACTGACCAAAATAACGGTGAAAAGTGATGACTCATCACTTTTCACAGGTTTGAGAGGCTGAAATCTAGCCCAAGGAATGTTTTTCATGCAAAACAAATGATTGCAATGGATTCAGAATCATGAAGAATCCCTAGTTTGACCCCTCACGTGCTACTTAAAGCAGATTTCTTTTGGTGTGTTTTTTCCAGTATAGTGAAGTCAATGGGAAACTTTTTTTTTCGCAATGTTTCCGGCAGAGCAGGCCTCTCATTCTGTGTACCTTATTGACCAAATTAATAGGAAAAACAAAATGTTGGAGTATGTCATGACATCACAGGTCTTCTCGCATTTTGGCACAGTGGCTCCCCAGCTATTAAAGTTATACCATGTAACTTTTTTTATAAAACAAATCTTAAAATTCTTATTTTCAGCTTCTGAAGCCTTCTCTTTATGTTTTCTACTTAGCCGTGACAGGGGCGGGATTTTCCCGGCAAAATGACGTAATCCTGCTCAGAAAACAAACACTCTGACCATTCTTTTTGTTTGTTCTAGCTCTACTATAATGAGGCTCTCCAGCTGCAATACCAAAACGGCCTCTGTTTGCTCAGGGGCGCATCTAGTGGGGTTTTTCCAGGAAAAAAAAGAAGTTTTTTGAAAAAAAGTGTTTTGAAAAAAAAAAAAGTTTTTGAAAAAAAAAAAAAAAAACAATTTTCTTTTTCAAAAACTTTTTTTCAAAAAACTTTTTTTTTCAAAAACTTTTTTTTCAAAAAACTTTTTTTTTCAAAACACTTTTTCAAAAACTTTTTTTTTTCAAAAAACTAATTTTTTTTCTGGAAAAACCCCACTAAACAAAAACTTTTTTTTTGAAAAAAAAAAGTTTTTGAAAAAAAAAAATTTGAAAAAAAAAAAGATTTTTTAATTTTTTTTTTTTTTACTCTGAAAAAAAAAACAGGAAACGCGTGTGACGTCACATGCGTCAACTCTCAGAACAGCACTGTTCTGAGAACCCGTAGAAAGCTTTTCATCTCTGTCTTCCCAAGACCAGAGAAAGACACAATGTACAGAAATAGGACTTTGTGAGGATAGAAGGTGCCAGTCGGACCCCAAAAAAAGGTTTTAAAATAGAAAAAGTGAAAATTCATGGTGTAGGTCCTTTAAGTAGCATGTGAGGGGTCAAACTAGGGGTTCTTGATGATTCTGAATCCATTGCAAGCATTTGTTTTGCATGAAAAACATTCCTTGAGCTAGAAAACTGACCAAAATAACGGTGAAAAGTGATGACTCATCACTTTTCACAGGTTTGAGAGGCTGAAATCTAGCCCAAGGAATGTTTTTCATGCAAAACAAATGATTGCAATGGATTCAGAATCATGAAGAATCCCTAGTTTGACCCCTCACGTGCTACTTAAAGCAGATTTCTTTTGGTGTGTTTTTTCCAGTATAGTGAAGTCAATGGGAAACTTTTTTTTTCACAATGTTTCCGGCAGAGCAGGCCTCTCATTCTGTGTACCTTATTGACCAAATTAATAGGAAAAACAAAATGTTGGAGTATGTCATGACATCACAGGTCTTCTCTCATTTTGGCACAGTGGCTCCCCAGCTATTAAAGTTATACCATGTAACTTTTTTTATAAAACAAATCTTAAAATTCTTATTTTCAGCTTCTGAAGCCTTCTCTTTATATGTTTTCTACTTAGCCGTGACAGGGGCGGGATTTTCCCGGCAAAATGACGTAATCCTGCTCAGAAAACAAACACTCTGACCATTCTTTTTGTTTGTTCTAGCTCTACTATAATGAGGCTCTCCAGCTGCAATACCAAAACGGCCTCTGTTTGCTCAGGGGCGCATCTAGTGGGGTTTTTCCAGAAAAAAAAAGAAGTTTTTTGAAAAAAAAAGTTTTTTGAAAAAAAGTGTTTTGAAAAAAAAAAAGTTTTTGAAAAAAAAAGTTTTAAAAAATTTTGAAAAAAAAAGTTTTGAAAAAAAAAAATTTTGAAAAAAAATTTTTTTTTGATTTTTTTTGACTGAGTTTTTGAAAAAAAAAAAAAAATTCAATTTTTTTTTTCAAAAACTTTTTTTCAAAAAACTTTTTTTTTCAAAAACTTTTTTTTCAAAAAACTTTTTTTTTCAAAACACTTTTTTTCAAAAACTTTTTTTTTTCAAAAAACTTATTTTTTTTCTGGAAAAACCCCACTAAACAAAAACATTTTTTTTGAAAAAAAAACATTTTTGAAAAAAAAAATTTTTTTGAAAAAAATTTGAAAATGTTTTTTTTTTTTTAATTTTTATTTTTTTTACTCTGAAAAAAAAACAGGAAACGCGTGTGACGTCACATGCGTCAACTCTAAGAACAGCACTGTTCTGAGAACCCGTGGAAAGCTTTTCATCTCTGTCTTCCCAAGACCAGAGAAAGACACAATGTACAGAAATAGGACTTTGTGAGGATAGAAGGTGCCAGTCGGACCCCAAAAAAAGGTTTTAACCCTCTAAGGCCCGCATTAAGAAATACTTGAAATAAAAAATTGGAAAAAATCAGATGGTGTTGTAGGAGTCTTAATCAGAGGAAAATGTAATGTTTTTTTCAAAAAAATGTTTTTGTAAGATTTTATAGCCATAAATCAAAAATCATAAATCATGCTCTAATTTACATATGGGGGATATTTTTCACAATAATAACATATGTACATGTTCTAGACATTCTAATGATCACCAAAAAAAATAGTACAGGCATTTTACTTATGTTTTTGTGAGGTATAGCTTCCATGAAAAAGTGAGATGTTGTTCGTCAAAACTCTGGAATTTCAGCGGGTGTGGCGGGTGTGAATGTCAGCCCCTGTGGGGGGTATTTATATGCAAATATTGTGGCCAATGGCATTGTAATACTAAACAATAGAATCCAATGGTGGTGTTTAGGTGGTAGGGGGAGCTAAAATAAAATGATTTAAACCTTTTTTTGGATAAAATACAAACGTTGTAATATTACAACCGTGGGCCTTAGAGGGTTAAAATAGAAAAAGTGAAAATTCATGGTGTAGGTCCTTTAAGTAGCATGTGAGGGGTCAAACTAGGGGTTCTTGATGATTCTGAATCCATTGCAAGCATTTGTTTTGCATGAAAAACATTCCTTGAGCTAGAAAACTGACCAAAATAACGGTGAAAAGTGATGACTCATCACTTTTCACAGGTTTGAGAGGCTGAAATCTAGCCCAAGGAATGTTTTTCATGCAAAACAAATGATTGCAATGGATTCAGAATCATGAAGAATCCCTAGTTTGACCCCTCACGTGCTACTTAAAGCAGATTTCTTTTGGTGTGTTTTTTCCAGTATAGTGAAGTCAATGGGAAACTTTTTTTTTCGCAATGTTTCCGGCAGAGCAGGCCTCTCATTCTGTGTACCTTATTGACCAAATTAATAGGAAAAACAAAATGTTGGAGTATGTCATGACATCACAGGTCTTCTCGCATTTTGGCACAGTGGCTCCCCAGCTATTAAAGTTATACCATGTAACTTTTTTTATAAAACAAATCTTAAAATTCTTATTTTCAGCTTCTGAAGCCTTCTCTTTATGTTTTCTACTTAGCCGTGACAGGGGCGGGATTTTCCCGGCAAAATGACGTAATCCTGCTCAGAAAACAAACACTCTGACCATTCTTTTTGTTTGTTCTAGCTCTACTATAATGAGGCTCTCCAGCTGCAATACCAAAACGGCCTCTGTTTGCTCAGGGGCGCATCTAGTGGGGTTTTTCCAGGAAAAAAAAGAAGTTTTTTGAAAAAAAGTGTTTTGAAAAAAAAAAAAGTTTTTGAAAAAAAAAAAAAAAAACAATTTTCTTTTTCAAAAACTTTTTTTCAAAAAACTTTTTTTTTCAAAAACTTTTTTTTCAAAAAACTTTTTTTTTCAAAACACTTTTTCAAAAACTTTTTTTTTTCAAAAAACTAATTTTTTTTCTGGAAAAACCCCACTAAACAAAAACTTTTTTTTTGAAAAAAAAAAGTTTTTGAAAAAAAAAAATTTGAAAAAAAAAAAGATTTTTTAATTTTTTTTTTTTTTACTCTGAAAAAAAAAACAGGAAACGCGTGTGACGTCACATGCGTCAACTCTCAGAACAGCACTGTTCTGAGAACCCGTGGAAAGCTTTTCATCTCTGTCTTCCCAAGACCAGAGAAAGACACAATGTACAGAAATAGGACTTTGTGAGGATAGAAGGTGCCAGTCGGACCCCAAAAAAAGGTTTTAAAATAGAAAAAGTGAAAATTCATGGTGTAGGTCCTTTAAGTAGCATGTGAGGGGTCAAACTAGGGGTTCTTGATGATTCTGAATCCATTGCAAGCATTTGTTTTGCATGAAAAACATTCCTTGAGCTAGAAAACTGACCAAAATAACGGTGAAAAGTGATGACTCATCACTTTTCACAGGTTTGAGAGGCTGAAATCTAGCCCAAGGAATGTTTTTCATGCAAAACAAATGATTGCAATGGATTCAGAATCATGAAGAATCCCTAGTTTGACCCCTCACGTGCTACTTAAAGCAGATTTCTTTTGGTGTGTTTTTTCCAGTATAGTGAAGTCAATGGGAAACTTTTTTTTTCACAATGTTTCCGGCAGAGCAGGCCTCTCATTCTGTGTACCTTATTGACCAAATTAATAGGAAAAACAAAATGTTGGAGTATGTCATGACATCACAGGTCTTCTCTCATTTTGGCACAGTGGCTCCCCAGCTATTAAAGTTATACCATGTAACTTTTTTTATAAAACAAATCTTAAAATTCTTATTTTCAGCTTCTGAAGCCTTCTCGTTATATGTTTTCTACTTAGCCGTGACAGGGGCGGGATTTTCCCGGCAAAATGACGTAATCCGCATCATCTGTATACGTTGGCCAATCACATCGCAGATCATACACACATGATACACTACCGGCCAATCCACAGCGTGTGCTGCGTCTGTTCAGGAAGTAGCCTCCCTCAGCTACAGTGTTTACATGGTGAAGGATTCTTAACCTCTTAATCCCCAAATCCTGCTCAGAAAATTACATTCTACCACTCTAGGGAATCGTATCGGTCGCGGTGGTTTGCGGTGCCGCTCCGGTGGTCCGCGGCGGTGGTCCGCGGCGACTCCGGGCGAAAAACGGCCGTAAAAAGCAATACCGCGACTGATCACTAGTTTAGCAATTTACACAGTATAGCTTTAAGTAACAGTATCATTACTGCAATGCAAGCATAGGTCCAGAATTCAAAATGTACATGAATAAAAGTACAAATGTGTATGTGCATCGTGTGTGTGTGTGTGTGTGTGTGTGTGTGTGTGTGTGTGTGTGTGTGTGTGTGTGTGTGTGTGTGTTACGGCCCTAGATAGCCTTATATTGATTTGATCCCTTCTTGAGTCCTTTCAGTGCATGGTGAAGGAAGATGTGTGGCAATGGAAGATTGGAGGAGCGGCCTGCAGTTTGGGGCCCCGCCTGGGCCTCGTTCCACCTAATCGCCCAGCCACTATAAAAGCCTGGAGAGAGCCTCACTTCAGCCCTTCTACCATCCAACACAGATCCCTTTTGTTAGTCTTTTTAGTCTGTAGGCTGTGTGCCTGACCTGCCTGCTGTGTGCTGCAAGTTACTTATTTACTGGGTGTTTAAAGTACAGACTAATCAAACTTAAAACTTAACTTAGAACTTACCTTTGTTCGAAAACCTTTGTCAATCTCATTCCAAGGGAAACTGGTAGGGGTGTGCTGCCTTTTATTTTATTCCCCCCTTTTCCTCCATGTTTTTGTTTAGTTAAGGAGTGTAGACTGTATTTTCATTTTGGGTGCAGTTGAGTCTTTTTGTTTCTAGTGAGGTTTGTACTTTTTGGCATTGGCCACCCTGACGCTGAAGTTTTCCCTGTTTAATTTCCCCTTTTTGACTCTAATAAATGTCAACCTTTTTCGCTACCTCCATTTGCATCATTTTATACTATGTTACTTCTCTTTGACCCTAGACTCCATATAAGGGCGTAACAGTGTGTGTGTGTGCCTACATGGTAGGTATCATGTTCAGGGTGGTACGGTGGGGTTAGGGGTAGGGGTAGGGATAGGGGTAGGGTTAGGGTACCTACATGGTAGGTATCATATTCAGCGTGGTACGGTGGGTCATCACCAGCTCTCGGAGCTCCTGAGACCATTTCAGATTCCCTGAGACGTCTGGTAGGTTCTTGTCCAGGAACGCACAACCTGCCTGCAACTACACAATAATACACACTGTAATACACACAACCTGCCTGCAACTACACAATAATACACACTGTAATACACAACCTGCCTGCAACTACACAACAATACACACTGTAATACACACAACCTGCCTGCAACTACACAACAATACACACTGTAATACACAACCTGCCTGCAACTACACAACAATACACACTGTAATACACACAACCTGCCTGCAACTACACAACAATACACACTGTAATACACAACCTGCCTGCAACTACACAATAATACACACTGTAATACACAACCTGCCTGCAACTACACAACAATACACACTGTAATACACACAACCTGCCTGCAACTACACAATAATACACACTGTAATACACAACCTGCCTGCAACTACACAACAATACACACTGTAATACACACAACCTGCCTGCAACTACACAATAATACACACTGTAATACACAACCTGCCTGCAACTACACAACAATACACACTGTAAAATGGTAAACGGTAAATGGTGCATTTATATAGCGCTTTTATCCAAAGCGCTTTACAGAGATTGTGCATTACATTCACTCATTCACGCACACATTCATACACCGGTGGCAGAGGAAACCATGCAAGGCACCAACCTGCTCACCGGGAGCAATGTGGGGTTCAGAGTCTTGCCCAAGGACCCTTCGACATTAACTCAGGGGGAGCCCGGATTCGAACTGAGAACCCTTCAGGAACCCTTCGTGCTCTAATAACGGTTTCTCTACCCCTGAGCTATGCCGCCTAGGGAGTCTTACTGGTGTGTAATACACACCAGTAAGACTCCCTAATCGGGAGATAAGCGACCGTCAGGTCGCAGCGTGATTTTAGGTCAAAATGTGTAGGAGCAGTGTCCAAAAATTTGTTTTTGCAAGAATTGGCCTCATGGTAGCACTAGAAGAGGGCCATGTGAGAATTGAGTTGCCTGCCAAAGTTGTGGTTTGGCAGGCAAGGAGTGTGTGTGCAAAATGTGGCATGGATCGGGGCAACGGTTGCAGAGATATGAGCAAGGCAAAAGTGTGACGTGTGACAGACAGACAGACTGACGGAACGGCGGACTGACGGACAGCTGGTCGAGGTTTTGATAGTAACTACACAACGTAACACATGGTCCCTCTGTGCTGGTCTGAATTCTGACATAATGACAGTCAGCTTGCCGAGGCAGACACATGGATATGACGAGGCAGACACATGGATATGACGAGGCAGACACATGGATATGACGAGGCAGACACGTGGATATGACGAGGCAGACACGTGGATATGACGAGGCAGACACGTGGATATGACGAGGCAGACACGTGGATATGACGAGGCAGACACGTGGATATGACGAGGCAGACACGTGGATATGACGAGGCAGACACGTGGATATGACGAGTGACGAGGCAGACACATGGATATGACGAGGCAGACACATGGATATGACGAGGCAGACACATGGATATGACGAGGCAGACACATGGATATGACGAGGCAGACACATGGATATGACGAGGCAGACACATGGATATGACGAGGCAGACACATGGATATGACGAGGCAGACACATGGATATGACGAGGCAGACACATGGATATGACGAGGCGGACACATGGATATGACGAGGCAGACACATGGATATGACGATTTAGCATTTTTAGCTCCCGAAAGCTTAGAAAATGTCCCTGGAAGCCTAATGCTTTTCCCAGCATGCTTTGCATAACAGCTAGGTGACCAACTTATTTGACCAATCAAGGGAAAGGGGTGGATCAGAAACACTGATCTAGACTAGATCCATAATACTGATCTTAGACCAGTACAGATAACAGGACAGTTAGTACAGTGTTTCTCAACCTTTTTTCTGCATGGTCACACTTTTCATGTCCCAAGAATCCATGGTCACACCTAGCCTGGCTCCAGCCAATAGACCCGCCCACTCTCTGAGTGAACTGCATCTATTGGTCTGGATGTGTCATATGACGTGTCTCTTGCTACCGAAAGCTTCTCAAACCGACCGAAACCGACCAATGAAATCAATGCAATGCGGAGGAGGGGCGCGTCTAACTTTTGAAAATCAACAGAAACAGTGGAGGGAGGGGTGGCTGCGTGGCTCACCAGAGTTATTAATTGCTCCCTTTGAACTTCAAAAGGGCTCCGAACTGCAGTCATTGATTGAGCCATACAAGTGTCGAATAGCTCGTTAGTGATTCTCTCTAATCAATGAAACATCAAAGACAATGACCTGTTTGGTGCATGTCATTGAGGGGAGGGGGAGGAGGGAATGTTTGTGTGCAAAAGTCAAACACAACCCCTCCCACCAGATCTCTTGTGATTGGGAATTTCAAATTTTAAATCCCCTCCCCTTTTCAATCAAATAGAATGGCCACAAGTTCAGACTCAAGCCCCAGCGTAGAGTCTGAAATCAGGCTAGGTCACACCAACATAATACGGGGGTGTAAATATCCTCACTGTTGGGAAGAAACCTTGCATCTCCAAGTTTCAGATTTATACGTTTCTTCGCAAAGCAAAGCCCTGCTTCATCATACAAGGCTGTCGCACAACAGTAGTGAAAACAGCAGATCTGCAAGCACACAATGCCTCGCACCGCGAGGCGTTGTGTGCTTGTAGATTGGCTGTTCTCACTAGTTTAAATCATTTTTAAAATGATAAATAAAATACTGGCTTTCAAGCAGTTTCAAGGGGCACACTTGACCCTTCTCAGGGGCACAACAAAGGTCCCCAGGACCAGTGGTTGAGAAACACTGTCCTAACTGACCTGTTCTCTGTGCTGGTCTAAGATCAGTGTTATGTTCATAGAACATCCTAACCTGTTCTCTGTGCTGGTCTAAGATCAGTGTTATGTTTACAGAACATCCTAACCTGCTGGTCTAAGATCAGTGTTATGTTTATAGAACATCCTAACCTGTTCTCTGTGCTGGTCTAAGATCGGTGTTATGTTCATAGAACATCCTAACCTGTTCTCTGTGCTGGTCTAAGATCAGTATTATGTTTATAGAACATCCTAACCTGCTCTCTGTACTGGTCCAGGATCAGTGTTATGTTTATAGACCATCCTAACCTGTTCTCTGTGCTGGTCTAAGATCAGTGTTATGTTTACAGAACATCCTAACCTGCTGGTCTAAGATCAGTGTTATGTTTATAGAACATCCTAACCTGTTCTCTGTGCTGGTCTAAGATCGGTGTTATGTTCATAGAACATCCTAACCTGTTCTCTGTGCTGGTCTAAGATCAGTGTTATGTTCATAGAACATCCTAACCTGTTCTCTGTGCTGGTCTAAGATCAGTATTATGTTTATAGAACATCCTAACCTGCTCTCTGTACTGGTCCAGGATCAGTGTTATGTTTATAGACCATCCTAACCTGTTCTCTGTGCTGGTCTAAGATTAGTGTTATGTTTATAGAACATCCTAACCTGT
>NC_137814.1:850000-967500 GCF_963921795.1 Nannobrachium achirus
GACAGTTGGAGTCTTCACTTCCTTCATCCTCTTTGTTGTTTTTGTTGTTGTTGTTCAAGATGTGGTGCTGGACCTTGCATCTGTACAGAGGAACAAAGAGATCCTTGGATGCTGCTGTAGCAGTGGAACACAAACTGAACTCCTTTGGAGGCTACTGTGACCAGATGGCAGTGCATGTCTTCAACACAGTGTCTTTGCGTTGGATTAAGTTGCCTCCTGTGACAACTGGAAGAGAAGAACTTCCCCCTGAGGTTCCCTCCAACAGTGTGGACCACACAGCTGTGCTCATAGAAGATACTGTCTACATCTGGGGGGGTGCAGTGAATTTCCAGATAAGGGAGAGGGCTAATGGTATTTACATCCAGGGGGGGATGGATTTGATGTTGACACTCACAGATGGTTCAAGCCCAGTGTTTCTGGAACAGTTCCAGAGGGGAGGTGTGAGCACTCAGCCTGTGTCTTGGAGAAGGTCATGTATGTCTATGGAGGATACAACCAGCTGACTGGAGACACTAATGACATCTACAAGTTGGACACCAGCACATTGGTCTGGTCTTTAATTAACTCTACAGGAACTCCACCATCTGCTTCTGAAGGTCACTCTGCCACCATCATCGGGACAAAGATGTTTGTATTTGGGGGCCGTCCGGACCAGGACAACAACATCAGAGTGTTTGACACAGAGACCAACTGCTGGATGAACACACCTCCTGCACAGCTTCTTCCAGAAGGACGTTATGCCCATTCAGCCTTTAAGTACAATGGAGAGCTGTATATATTTGGTGGCCACAGTGGTCAGTTGGACCGGTTCTTCACTGATGTGTTGAAATGTAATCCAGAGACCTTCTCCTGGAAGAAGGTTGAGCCCAAGGGAAAACGTCCATTTGGGATGTCTTATATGTCCTGTTGCATGGTGGGAGATCGTATCTTCCTCTTCAGAGGATTCAGAGATGAACCCAGTGTCCTGTTCATCTTAGACTTGAGTCCTAGTCTTAAGACATTATGGGCCCTATTATGATCCAGGTCTTATGCCTTATGCCTTAACTTCTTTACCTTTTTTTCACTATTTTGAAAATTTTTTTTTTTTTTAAATACTTCACATGCTGATCTACATCTGCACGTTGTGAACTTGCAGATCAGCTATTTGAAATATTTAAAAAACAAAAGGCATAAGACCTGGATCATAATAGGGCCCTATGAGTCCTAGTCTTAAGACATTATGTAAGCTGTCAGTTCTTCAGTACGGTCTGGAGCAGTCTGGACTCCCACATGACATCAGGTGGGAAGTGGCAGCCATGACGGCGACAGAGTAAATAATAAATCCACCACTGTCAACGTTAAGTTGTCTATTCTGAATGATAAACTCAGAATGTCCCCCCGTCACTCCAGACTATAGGATCTGATCAGATCCACCAATTAACCCTGCAAGACCCGAATTAATTTCTACTGGCCAAAAAAAAATTAAAAAAATCAGATGGTGTTGTAGGAGTCCAAATCACAGGAAAATGTAATGTTAAAAAATTAGTAATGTTTTTGTAAGATTGTATAGCCATAAATCATAAATCATGCTCTAATTTGCATTTTTGGGATATTTTTCACAATAATAACACATATACATGTTCTAGACATTCTAATGATCACGAAAAAAATATTACAGGCATTTTACTTATGTTTTAGTGAGGAATAGCTTCAGTTAAAAAGTGAGATGTTGTTCGTCCAGACGCTGGAATTTCAACTTCTCTGGGAAGTGTGAATGTCAGCCTCTGTGGGGGGTATTTATATGCAAATATCATGGCCAATGACATTGTAATACTAAACAATAGGATTTAATGGTGATGTTAATGTGAAAAAAGAACAGGAAAACTAATTATAACATTTAAAAAAAAATGATTTAAAAAATTTTGCCAAAAAGCAACGCTGGGCCTTGCAGGGTTAACTGGTATTTGACTTGTATAGCACGCTGTCCAATACACTGACATTGAATCAATGTGTTTATTATTGATAAATAACAAAAGGGCCTTTCTGTGTGGAGTTGGCATGTTCTCCCCGTGTCTCCTAGGGTTGATACCCTCACAAAAACATTCAGTAATCCTGCTCTCTATACTGCCTCCCCCTGGCCAGCCGGGGCACCTGATGGAGGGGAAAGGAACTGGTTGGAATAACGTGTTCCTTCCACGCGCTACGTCTAAACCAGGGAAATCCCCCCTGTCAGGTGAAAAGAAGCAACTTGGACTCCTCATGCACTGAAGGAAGCATGAGGTCAGTCTGTTGTCTCCCCAGGTTGGCAGAGGGAGAGCAGAGCCCAGGATTACAGGTTAGTTAATTGGCACTGGGTGAAAAAATGGGTTACAAAATCGTGGGATAGAAATTATATAAAAAATAAAATAAAAATAGGTAAAAACAATAGGAACAGTTAATCTACATTAGTTAAGGCAAAACTATGGCAGCACAAGTGTTAATTAATGGTTGCCTTATTAAATAATAAAATGTGCCAGTGGGACGGGCAACGACTGCAATGAAACCAGATTAATCTAATCTAGACCCTTCGGTAAAACGCGGGCAAAAATCCTTGATAGTGCGATGAAATATGTAGGTTTTTATGTCATTTCATGCAGTGGAATTGGAATATGCGAAAAGCAACGAAATATGTGACATGCAAAATATGTGGAAAGTTGCAAAATATGCGAAAAGTTGTGAATTACGCCTTTTATTTGCGACCTACGTCTTTCTGGTAGTCCAGAGGGTCGTACTTGCTCTCCCTCAAAGCCCTCCATCCGTCATGGAACTCCTCATTCATGGAGAACACCATGTCACTGAGGACCTTCCCTCTGGGACCCCCCAGCTCCATCTGCTCCAGCTTCAGGAAGTCCAGAGCCGAGGAGAACAGCTCCTAGAGAGAGACAACCCCTGAACATGAATAATACAGCTCCTACACACAGAGGAGAACAGCTCCTATAGAGGGAGACAACCCCTGGCCCTGAACATGAATAATACAGCTCCTACACACAGAGGAGAACAGCTCCTATAGGGAGACAACCCCTGAACGTGAATAATACCATACAACACACAGAGACAACCCCTGAATGTGAATAATACCATACAACAAACAGCTCCATCTTGTCCAGCTTCAGGAAGTCCAGAGCTGAGGAGAACAGCTGTGACCGAGGCTGGAGGAAAGGTCCATAAGTAGGCAACAGTGAAGTCCAGCAAATTAACAAAATAGGTTTGATTTTGGATTTTTGGTGTTTATCCTTTTTTTCCATATTATCTAAGAGTGTAGGAATGAATGAATGAATAAATGAATGAATGAATGAATGAATGAATGAATGAATTAATGAATGAATGAATGAATGAATTTATTTTCGTGTCTGGCTGCCTTTCGCAGCCCATCCCTTACGGAATTATTCAGACACAGTTTACATAACAATTTTTCTCAGTGCCAACAAGCTGACACAAAAATGAAAAAATAAACAAAGTAGCCTACTGTACAAAAGTACATCAATAGTTGTTCTGAACGAGAGTGGAGGGCAAGAGAGAGAGAGAGAGAGAGAGAGAGAGAGAGAGAGAGAGAGAGAGAGAGAGAGAGAGAGAGAGAGGCACAGAGACAGAATGAACAAGGAACAAGGAACAAGAAACAGGACAAGAAACAGACTTGAGTAATAGGTTGATCCATCACAGTGCCACTGTCTATGTGTAAGTTGCATGTCTTCTTCTATTCCAGGCTTTATGTAGGGAAATTGGAGATTGCAAATGTATGATAGATAGATAGATAGATAGATAGATAGATAGATAGATAGATACCTTTATTATCCCAAGGGGGAAATTCAGTACGAAATTCAGTACGGTTATCAAATAAATATTTAACTAAATCACTGTCCAGGGACATACCTACACCTACATGTACTTTATCAAAGAGTGTTTTCCTTAAGTCATAATAAAAAGGCCTGTACAATAAAAAGTGAAATTCATTCTCCACTTCACAAAGTTCACAATATCCACAAAGTTCACAATATCCACAAAGTCTTTGGTCTGTTTCTGTTCCTGTATATCGTCCTGTTTCAATGTGTAGTGGCAACATTCCGTCGTATGTTTGAGAACCTTCTCATTGCAACAGATATCCATTTTAGAATCATAAAACAGCTTCAATTAGTTTGTAAACAGAGCTGTGTTTTGTCTTTCCTTACACCCTTCTGGAGGGTGGAGACACACATTAACATGTCAAAGCCAACATTTACATCTGCAGTTTCTGTTGGCTAATGTGTGGCTGTTGTTCTCAGGTTTCAGCTGCAGATCACCACCAATAGGTTAGGGCGGGTGAGGGGTGGAGTTAACAATCCATTGTTCACACCCCTTACCTGACTGCCAGTAGTGTGACAAACTTTGAGAGGCCTTTACTCAGATTCTTGGTTCGAGGTTTAACTACATTCAAATGAGCATATCTTCTTCAAATATATTCAGAATCCAATGAATGACACGTCATTTGAAAGCTTATATTCTGTACTTTCATGATCTGTAAAAAGCTGAAAAAAAGACCAATGTCTACATATGGACCTTTTCTCCAGCCTCGGTCACAGCTCCTAGAGAGAACCCCTGAACATGAATAATACAGCTCCTACACAGAGAGAACCCCTGCATGTGAATGATGCCATACAGACAGACAGACAGACAGACAGACAGACAGACAGACAGACAGACAGACAGACAGACAGACAGACAGACAGACAGACATATGAACATACCTCTATCATCAGCAGTCTCTCCATGATGCGCTCAGAGCGTTCATAGATAACATACCTCTATCATCAGCAGTCTCTCCATGATGCGCTCAGAGCGTTCATAGATAACATACCTCTATCATCAGCAGTCTCTCCATGATGCGCTCAGAGCGTTCATAGATAACATACCTCTATCATCAGCAGTCTCTCCATGATGCGCTCAGAACGTTCATAGATAACATACCTCTATCATCAGCAGTCTCTCCATGATGCGCTCAGAGCGTTCATAGATAACATACCTCTATCATCAGCAGTCTCTCCATGATGCGCTCAGAACGTTCATAGATAACATACCTCTATCATCAGCAGTCTCTCCATGATGCGCTCAGAGTGTTCATAGATAACATACCTCTATCATCAGCAGTCTCTCCATGATGCACTCAGAGCCTTCATAGATAACATACCTCTATCATCAGCAGTCTCTCCATGATGCGCTCAGAGCGTTCAAACACCAGCTTGGCAGGGAAGTCCCAGGACCGCACCTCCTGGCCGGGGGGGTAGTAGGAGTGGATCTTATGACGATGGACGTGGAACAACCGCTTGAAGCTCCGCAGCACAGAGATGCTCACCTAGGTGGGTTAGGAAGGTAGGTAGGTAGGTAGGTAGGTAGGTAAGGTAGGTAGGTAGGTAGATAGGTAGGTAGGTAGGTAGGTAGGTAGGTAGGTAGGTAGGGGACCGTACCTATGTTCCCCAGGTCCTATGTTCCCAATTTACCTCCACAAAAAAGGTTCTATGTTCCCCACTTACCCAAAAAAGGTCCTATGTTCCCCAGGGGAGGCTCTCTCCATTCCGATATGTCGCCACTCCGAAATTGACTTCTTATTGTCGGAGTGGCGACACTCCCATAGGGGTTAGGTTTAGGGTTAGGGTTAGTCGGAAAGGAGACATGTCGGAGTGGAGAGATTCTATGTTCCCCACTTACCCCCACAAAAAAAGGTTCTATGTTCCCCTCTCAACTTAAAAAAGGTTCTATGCTCCCCACTCATCCAAAAATGCAGGAAACATATTTATAATTATTAATAACAACTGAAAACACCCAATAATGGGGAGAAATTACAAATACTAGTGGGACAGGGGGCACTAGGTACATCTGGACACCATACTTTTTTTTCCTCTGGGCATCTGGACGAGTGGGCACCTAAATTAGGATTGCCCCCATGTTCTTAGTGCCCAGATGTCCCACCATTTCCTGCATTTGCGTTGGGAACACAGACAGGCAGACAGACAGACAGACAGACAGACAGACAGACAGACAGACAGACAGACAGACAGACAGACAGACAGACAGACAGACAGACAGACAGACAGATCACCTGCACCCTCTCCAGACCTTCCTCCAACTCCATCTTAAACAGCTCCTCTGGTAGGAGGAAGACCACAGCCTGGAGAGAAGACATGAAGTCTAGGTCAAACCCAATACCACCATGATAGAAGACATGTCAAACCCAATACCACCATGAGAGAGAAGACATGAAGTCTAGGTCAAACACCATACCACCATGAGAGAGAAGACATGACGCCTAGGTCAAACACCTGAAGACATGAAGACTAGGTCAAACACCTGAAGACATGAAGACTAGGTCAAACACCTGAAGACATGAAGACTAGGTCAAACACCTGAAGACATGAAGACTAGGTCAAACACAATACAACCTGATAGAGAAGACTGTAGCTTATGTCAAACACAATACCACCATGAGAGAGAAGACATGTCAAAGATTTTCCAAGATGGCGCCGGCCAGGGCTGCTATGGTGACTACGTGTGTTGCATTCTGTCTGTTATTCGTGTTGTACGTGTCGTGTGAGCCTTCTTACACAAGAGAAGAGCTGCTGAACATTGGGTGTTCTACCCCACTGGACATTTTACCATCATTACTCACCCGTTCCACGGATGTACTGGATATTCTGCTGAGGGGGACAGCGTTCTTTGCCAGCGCTGTACGTTGGACCAGAAGACAACGGGGGAAGCGAGGAGGTTGTCTGGTTCGCCTACGGCGGAGAAGTTCGCGTCCACCGCTGCCAGGTATATTCCTCTGCAACGTGAACTCTTTACCCAATAAAATGGATGAACTCCGGATGCTTGTTTCACGGGAGAATGACTTCAAATCCACGGCTGTTTTCGCGTTCGTGGAGACAAAACTGACGGCGACAGTCCCAGACGGGGCTGTACAGTTAGATGGCTTCTCCGCGTTTCGCTGTGACAGAGACTTCGCTGCGGCTGGGAAGTCAAGTGGAGGAGGATTAATGTTCTTTGTGAACAACCGCTGGTGCTCTGATGTGACAGTGTTGCAACAACACTGTTCTCCTGCAATTGAAATGCTTTTCATCCTCTGTCGCCCATTCTATTCTCCCCGTGAGTTTAACGCGTTCCTCCTCGTGTGTGTTTACATTCCTCCGGATGCTGACGTCACCGCAGCAGTGGATACACTAGCAGAACAGCTGACGGGGGCGGAACGTAAATACCCGGACAGTTTTGCTGTGGTGCTTGGGGACTTCAACCAGGCTCATCTGAGTCGGGCTCTCCCTAAATACAGACAGCAAGTCACATGTGCTACTAGGGGTGAGAACATTCTTGATCACTGCTACTGTACCATCCCGCAGGCATACCATTCTGTCCAACGTGCTGCTCTGGGCAGGGGTGATCACCATCTCATCCATCTGATCCCTCGCTACAGGCAGAGATTAAAAATATCAAAACCTGTAGTGCGGAGTTTCAGAGTGTGGTCCAGTGAGGCAAGTGAGCGACTCTGTGCCTGGCTGGAGAGTGCGGGCTGTGACCAGGACTTTGTTGAGTGGGCGGGGCCTGAGGCTGGAAACAACCTGGATGAATACACGGACACTGTGACATCATTCATCAGCCTCGGCGAGGAGGTGTGTGTCCCCCTCCGCTACAGGAAGATCTACAACAACGACAAGCCCTGGTTTTCAGCCCATCTCAGGAGGCTGCGGTCGGAGAAGGAGGTGGCCAGGCGTAGCGGCGACGTGGCCTTGTTCAGGCGAGCCAAGTACGAGTTTGCTAAAGCGGTGAGGGAGGCGAAACACCGCTTCTCGGAGAAACTGCGGCAGCAGCTCTCTGAGGGGAACTCCTCCTCTGTCTGGAAAGGACTTAAAACCATCACCAACTATAAGTCCAGGTCCCCACAGGCGTCTGACAACCTCCCTCTCGCCAACGAGCTCAATGAGTTTTACTGCCGCTTTGAGAGGGAGAGTTTCCCCCCTGCCCTCCCCCTCCACCCCCCCCGGACACAACCACTCTTCTCCCCCCCAACCCCACCACCTCTCACTGTCACAGAGAGAGAGGTTAAGCTGCTGTTCAGGAGCCAGAACCCCCGGAAGGCGTCCGGCCCGGATTCTGTCTCCCCCTCCGTCCTGAAGCACTGTGCTGACCAGCTCGCCCCGGTGTTCACCAACATCTTTAACACCTCGCTGGAGCTCGGTCAGGTACCAGCATGCTTCAAGGCCTCGACCATCATTCCCGTCCCCAAGAAGGCCAAGGTCACAGGCCTAAATGACTATAGACCCGTCGCCCTGACCTCTGTGGTCATGAAGGTCCTGGAGCGCCTTGTCCTGGCCCATCTGAAGGGCATTACTGATCCTGTGCTGGACCCGCTGCAGTTCGCGTACAGAGCGAATAGATCCACGGAGGACGCCGTGAACATGGCTCTGTACCACACTCTAAAACATCTGGACACTACCGGCAGCTATGCCAGGATCCTGTTCGTCGACTTCAGTTCGGCCTTCAACACCATCCTACCATCCATCCTGGAGCACCAGCTGTCCCTGCTGCAAGTGCCTGCCTCCACTCGCAAGTGGATTACGGACTTTTTAACCAACAGGTCGCAGCGGGTGAAGCTGGGGAAGAACATTTCCAGCTCCAGGTCCACCAGCACCGGTTCCCCGCAGGGCTGTGTCCTGTCCCCACTACTGTTTTCCCTGTACACCAACAGCTGTGTTTCCCTCCACCCGTCGGTCAAGCTCCTCAAGTTTGCTGACGACACCACCTTGGTGGGCCTCATCTCCAAGGGGGACGAGTCGGCCTACAGGGGGGAGATCGAGCGGCTGCGAAGCTGGTGTGAAATTAACAACCTGGAGCTAAATGCCCTTAAGACAGTGGAGATGGTGGTGGACTTCCGGAAGGACCCAGCCCCGCCCCTTCCCATCATGCTGGGTGGCACTCAGGTGGACTATGTTGAGTCCTGCAAGTTCCTGGGGATGATCATCTCCAGGGACCTGAAGTGGGAACTCAATATCACTGCCCTCCTGAGAAAGGCCCAGCAAAGGATGTACTTTCTTCGGCAGCTGCGTAAATACAGACTGTCGAGGGCCATGATGACGCAGTTCTACACGGCCATCATAGAGTCCATCCTCACTCACTCTATCATCACTTGGTTCCCCGCTGCATGCGAAAAAGACCTGGTCAAGCTGCAGCGGGTGATACGCTCTGCAGAGAGGGTGATTGGCCGTCCCCTGCCCTCCCTCAAGTCCCTGCACGACTCCAGGGCGCTGAGGAGGGCAAGAAAGATCATGGCCGACCCCTCCCACCCTGGTCACGGCCTCCTCACCCTGCTCCCCTCTGGGAGAAGGATGCGGCACCTAGGGGCCAAGACAGAGCGCCACAAAAACAGTTTTTTCCCCTCAGCTGCCAGGCTGCTGGATGACGCTGGTTTCCCTTTTTCCCTTGCCCCTTAGGGACATCAGCAATATGTTGCACTATTGAACACTACTGCACTTTATTTATATTATTTATTATTTATTTCTGCACGGTGTTGTTTTGTGTTTGTTGTTTTTCATGTTATCTGTGAAAAAAATATTGAATGCACACTGGTATGTTACCAAAGCAAATTCCTATGTGTGATACACAATGGTAAATAAAGGAATCTGAATCTGAATCTGAATCTGAATGTCAAACACAAGACGTCCAAGCTTTTTTATGTGTATTTTATTTTCCACCAGGTGGTGCTGGTCACTATGAATGTGAATCACAGCGGAAGCGGAAAACACAAGAAATGACGTCTTAGAAAACACACATCTCCGTCTGCTTCCTATTTCACAGAATAACAAGGCTCAAAACGTGTCACGTTTATTTGTATTTTATTTTCCACTGAAGCACAGAAAGGGTGATCAATCGGCGGGTTAAATCTAACCGGGGCCAAATATTTCACAAGGAGGAAAGTTAAAGGGAACACCATGAATTGTCATTTTTCCAATTTTTATGTATTTTTTCCTACCAGCAAGTTCTATCCTCACAAAGTCCTATTTCTGACGATTGTGTCTTTCTCAGTTTATGGGCAGATCTAGGTAAGCAGGTCTCAGAACGCGCTGTTTGCTACTGCTGTGCTGAGTGGGGGTTGGGGAGGGGTGGGCAGGCCTGAGAAGGAGGCAGGAGGAGCTGGGAGAGGGTTGGGGAGGGGAGGGGTGGGCAGTCCTGCTGAGCAGGAGGTGGGAGGAGTGTGGGGCCAAAACTGGCTCAATAGCGCAGTCCTCCCACTCAGGACAAGGTGGTACTGCAGCTGAAAATGCTCTGAAAGCCAGGCAGAAATGACAGGGGCTCTGTATTCACAAGTGGTAATTTACCCTCAAACCTTTTGAAAAAAAAAAAAAATTGGGACACAAACAATGTTATATAAATTATTTTTAAATGCATGGTGTAGGACCTTTAAGGAGAATGTAAAAGTAGCATGGAGGGCTAATGGAGAAGGACACACGTGCACCTTGTCTATGAGCAGGTTGAGGAACTCCCGCAGCAGCACCACCATCCTGTGGGGGGCGCTGTAGGCGGCCGAGCGGCTCCAGATGAGGCTCAGGCTGTGGAACAAAGCAGGAAGCAGAGCTTCGGTCTGCAGGAAGCTCCTCTCCTCAAAGCTGCTGATCAGCCTCTTCAGAGGACGCAGGTGGAGCTCGATGTCCTCCGCCTCCAGCACCGCTATGGAGACAACACAACACACTGGTATGGTATGGTATGGTATGGTATGGTATGGTATATGGTATGGTATGGTATGGTATGGTATGGTATATGGTATAGTATGGTATGGTATGGTATGGTATGGTATGTATGGTATGGTATGGTATATGGTATATGGTATAGTATGGTATGGTATGGTATGGTATGGTATGGTATGGTATGGTATATGGTATAGTATGGTATGGTATGGTATGGTATGGTATGGTATATAGTATGGTATGGTATGGTATGGTATATGGTATAGTATGGTATGGTATGGTATGGTATGGTATGGTATATGGTATAGTATGGTATGGTATGGTATGATATGATCAGCCTCTTCAGAGGACGCAGGTGGAGCTCGATGTCCCCCGCCTCCAGCACCGCTGGAGAGCAGAGGGTGGAGCAACGTTGATGACGGAGAGGACCAGTGTTCATGGGTGGCATTTGTAGTCCTACAGCGGCCATGTTGAGGACCAACATGGCTGCTGTAGGACTACAAATGCAACCCATGAACATTTCAAAAACGTACTCCAGAGGGCCACTATATTTCCCCTCTAGTAGCTGGCTGTTCATTAAGTGTGCCTGCCATGCAATGCAATGGCAAAACACTTATTGTAATCCGCCATACTTTAGTCGGTCAGTCTGTCTGTCTGTCGGTCGGTAATGTTCTTGCAAATTTCTGCACGTAATAACTGCCGCACAATTTACGGCACCCACGCAATATATACATCAAAACGTGCGGCTCGGCCGGGAATAGGTTGCTATTACTTTTCTTTCCGATCCGCGTTACCATGGCGACGTAATTCGCAAAAAACGACGCCCAAAAACCCCATTCACTTAGAATGGGGAAAATTTCGGCACGTAATAACTGCCGCACGATTTACGCCACCCCCGCAATATATACATCAAAATGTGCGGCTCGGCCGGGAATGGTGTGCTATTACTTTTCTTTCCGATCCGCGTTACCATGGCAACGTAATTCGCAAAAAACTAAGCTCAAAAACCCCCATTGACTTTGAATGGGGGACTCCGAAAAAAAACTAGAAACTTTGGCGCCACATAACTCTGCCATACTTTTGCCTAGCAACGTGATTTAAACTTTAAAATGCACACACAACTTTGGTCTTTTTCCAGCCAATAGGGATGAGCTGTAATTGATTAAGCCCCGCCCCCTCTATAACAGGAAGTGCCCTTTGCCAAACAGGAAGTGCCTCTACATCTCATGAACCGTTTATCGTACAGAGTTGTGGCTGGTATCATATGACTTGATTAAGAGTCCTTAACCTTAATTGACGCTTCCTTCGCCAAACAGGAAGTGCCCTTCACCAAACAGGAAGTGCCTCTATAACTCATGAACCGTTTGTCGTACAGACTCGCGGCTGGTGTCATATATTTTTTTTTCTCAAAATTTAAAAAAAAAAAAATTCTAAAAATTTTTTTTTTCTCAAAAATGTTTTTTTCTCAAAAAAATTTTTTTTTCCCAAAAAATGTTTTTCTCTCAAAAATGTTTTTTTCTCAAAAAACTTTTTTTCTCTCAAAATGTTTTTTTTCTCAAAAAACCTTTTTTTTCCTCAAAAAACTTTTTTTTTCTCAAAATTTTTTTTTCTCAAAATTTTTTTTTCTCAAAAAATCTTTTTTTCTCAAAAAAAATTTTTTTCTCAAAAAAAATTTTTTTTCTCACAAATTTTTTTTTTTCTCAAACTTTTTTTTCTCAAAAAACTTTTTTTTTCTCACAAAACAATTTTTTCTCAAAAAACTGTCGTTAAAGTGCGACCCGTGATAACGGCCAAAAATGTGCCAAAACGCCACTAATTAGTCGAAATGGCTGACTTCCTGTTTGGTTTCTGATTGGCTGCTGGCCTTGTGACGTGGGTAGAGCTGCGAGGGCCCGGTCATCGCTGCTTGCAGCTTTAATTCATTAATCGTCCATGACCTTAATTGGGGCCTATTTCGCCAAACAGGAAGTGCCCCTCACCAAACAGGAAGTGACCCTTTACCTCGTGAACCGTTTGTCGTACAGACGCGTAGATGGCATCAAATGACTTGATTAAGAGTCCTTAACCTTAATTGGGGCCTATTTCGCCAAACAGGAAGTGCCCCTCACCAAACAGGAAGTGACCCTTGATCTCGTGAACCATTTGTCGTACAGATGCGCGGGTTGCGTCAAATGACAAGAATAAGAGTCCTTAACCTTAATTAGGGCCTATTTCGCCAAACAGGAAGTGCCCCTTACCAAACAGGAAGTGACCCTTTATCTCGTGAACCGTTTGTCGTGCAGACGCGCGGGTGGTGTGAAATGACTTGATTAAGAGTCCTTAACCTTAGTCTCGCGTAGCCAGACAACTATTCCACAATCTCTGAATGCTATATAGAGTCTGGAACAGCAGCTCCCGAACGGCGAGTATCGAAAACGGGCATTAACGTTCAAAATAATATATTTTAAAATGTCATTTCTGCTAAGCAGCAAGCTAAACATGCTTGTATGATTTTTATTTATATAATGATAAATATGTGTGATGTGAGACTGAAACGGAAGTGACGTGGGGGCTTCACTTCCGCTTCATCTCGCACTCACCGTTTCTATTTCCGTCTGCCAGACTGTATGCTGGGAGCATTTGACCAAATCGCGGAGGCAACAGTCTGGCCACGCGAGACTACCTTAACCTTAATTGGGGCCTATTTTGCCAAACAGGAAGTGCCCCTCACCAAACAGGAAGTCACCCTATATCTCATGAATTGTTTGTCGTACAGACGCGTGGGTGTCATCAAATGACTTGATTAAGAGACATTAACCATAATTGGGGCCTATTTTGCCAAACAGGAAGTGCCCCTCACCAAACAGGAAGTGACCCTTTATCTCGTGATCTGTTTGTCGTACAGACATGTGGGTGGTGTCATATGAAGAACCATAATGTTAAAGCTTATGCAAAAAATGCTAATGTTAAAAAATGTAACGCTAATGCTAACACCAACCGCTACACAAGGTTGCACAGACTTAGCGAGCTGCAGGCACACTTAAAATTTCTTAGAAATTTTCTTTTCTAGTCTCTGTATCCAGTCCAGGTTTTTTGGCTAGGAACTGAACTGAATGATGGCAAGCCAGCCCTGTACAATCCCTGTATGATCCCAGTCCTGTTTCACCTATGGTCATGGGTAGGAAACTCAGCGGCAGCAACTCATACACAAACATTCCCCCCAGTTCTCTCAATCCCAATCTCCACTTTGCTCTATGAACATTGAACACTCTGACTGACTTGACTACCAAGAACTTTGACCGGACTGATATTTGGGAATCAAATGTGAATATCAACTGTATGCATTCATGCTTTATTTTCCTTTTCCTTTTTCAATATAATCTCTCGCAATACAGTTTGGTCTCTTGAGTTTTATTAAGTGTGCCTGCCATGCAATGCAATGGCAAAACACTTATTGTAATCCGCCATACTTAAGTAAGTAAGTCAGTCAGTCAGTCAGTCAGTAATGTTCTTGCAAATTTCTGCACGTAATAACTGCCGCACAATTTACGCCACCCACGCAATATATACATCAAAATGTGCGGCTCGGCCGGGAATAGGTTGCTATTACTTTTCTTTCCGATCCGCGTTACCATGGCGACGTAATTCGCAAAAAACGACGCCCAAAAACCCCATTGACTTAGACTGGGGGAAATTTCTGCATTTAATAACTGCCGCAAGATTTACGCCACCCCCGCAATATATACATCAAAATGTGCGGCTCGGCCGGGAATGGTGTGCTATTACTTTTCTTTCCGATCCGCGTTACCATGGCAACGTAATTCGTAAAAAACTACGCTCAAAAACCCCCATTGACTGTGAATGGGGGACTCCGAAAAAACCCAGAAACTTTGGCGCCACATAACCCTGCCATACTTTTGCCTAGCAACGTGATTTAAACTTTAAAATGCACACACAACTTTGGTCTTTTTCCGGCCAATAGGGATGAGCTGTAATTGATTAAGCCCCGCCCCCTCTGTAACAGGAAGTGCCCTTTGCCAAACAGGAAGTGCCTCTACATCTCATGAACCGTTTGTCGTACAGATGCGTGGATGGTTTCATATGACTTGATTAAGAGTCCTTAACCTTAATTGGGGCCTATTTCGCCAAACAGGAAGTGCCCCTCACCAAAAAGGAAGTGACCCTTTACCTCGTGAACCGTTTGTCGTACAGACGCGCGGGTTGCGTCAAATGACAAGATTAAGAGTCCTTAACCTTAATTGGGGCCTATTTCGCCAAACAGGAAGTGCCCCTCACCAAACAGGAAGTGACCCTTGATCTCGTGAACCGTTTGTCGTACGGACGCGCGGGTTGCGTCAAATGACAAGATTAAGAGTCCTTAACCTTAATTGGGGCCTATTTCGCCAAACAGGAAGTGCCCCTCACCAAACAGGAAGTGACCCTTGATCTCGTGAACCGTTTGTCGTACGGACGCGCGGGTTGCGTCAAATGACAAGATTAAGAGTCCTTAACCTTAATTGGGGCCTATTTCGCCAAACAGGAAGGGCCCCTCACCAAACAGGAAGTGACCCTTGATCTTGTGAACCGTTTGTCGTACAGACGCGCGGGTTGCGTCAAATGACAAGATTAAGAGTCCTTAACCTTAATTGGGGCCTATTTCGCCAAACAGGAAGTGCCCCTCACCAAACAGGAAGTGACCCTTTATCTTGTGAACCGTTTGTCGTGCAGACGCGTGGGTGGTGTGAAATGACTTGATTAAGAGTCCTTAACCTTAATTGGGGCCTATTTCGCCAAACAGGAAGTGCCCCTCACCAAACAGGAAGTGACCCTTTATCTCGTGAACCGTTTGTCGTGCAGACGCGTGGGTGGTGTGAAATGACTTGATTAAGAGTCCTTAACCTTAATTGGGGCCTATTTCGCCAAACAGGAAGTGCCCCTCACCAAACAGGAAGTGACCCTTTATCTCGTGAACCGTTTGTCGTACAGACGCGTGGGTGGAGCCATATGACTTGATTAAGAGTCCTTAACCTTAATTGTGGCCTATTTCGCCAAACAGGAACTGCCCCTCTCCAAACAGGAAGTGACCGTTTATCTCGTGAACCGTTTGTCGTACAGACATGTGGGTGGTGTCATATGAAGAACCATAATGTTAAAGCTTATGCAAAAAATGCTAATGTTAAAAAATGTAACGCTAATGCTAACACCAACTGCTACACAAGGTTGCACAGACTTAGCGAGCTGCAGGCACACTTAAAATTTCTTAGAAATTTTCTTTTCTAGTTCTCTAACCTTGGTCCACCTTCAGACAGACGGTGTTGAAGGAAGGATAGTAGCTGCTCTGAACGGTTCTCAGGATCTCCATGATGTGCTCTACCTTAGAGCTCCTGATCTGGAAGGACAAGAACAAGAAGAAGAAAAGGCAAAGAGGAATAGAATCAATAAAAACAAGGCAAAGACTGAGGAACAGACTGTCATGTCATACAACTTTTTAGACTGTTTTAGACACTTTATTCACCTTATTCCTGGCCCTCTCTATGGAGGCCGTCATTGCCTTTTACAGGGGGCGCTAGAGAGTTTTTCTCTGTGCGCTGCTTCAAAAACGTATTTTCACCTCCTCCCAAGTAAGGAAGTGACAGGGATTTTGTCTGTTGCCAGATTTTGCCAAAGAAACAAGCGTCCAGGTCTATGAAAAATAAGCCCAATAGAAGCAACTAGGCTCAGTTTTACTACTTTACATTTGAAAATAGCAGATCACACACATTGTGAGCTTGTATATTTGCTATTTAAAACATTTTTGAAACAACAGCCGTAGTTTACCGCGATCGCTAAGCTCATTTTCCGCCAATTTATTCAGTAATCCAATGCAGATGGCCAACTTTGAAGACCACTTTCTCTGAATCTATACTTTTCTGGAAGAGGACAGCCTTTATTTGCGGCAAAATAGCCAAAAAATGTGCTTCTAACAATAACATTAGCCTAGAGGTAATGGAAGCCAAGGCCTTCCGGCGCATAGTGATGACACGAACAAAAGTCATCGCGCACGTAATGGCTGCGCAGGGCTTGTGCAGCTACAGCGCTGGTCTATGAGGGTTAGGACGACCACCCAGCAGGAGATGGCTCCATCTAGTGGTGGCACTAGAAGAGTTAACAACATAAATCTGTGTGGAGGTCCCTGGCACCACATATTTTCAGATGGGTGTCTGCGACTGTGGACAAATATGTTAATCTGGGGTCCTTGATATGAAAAGATTTGGGAACCACTGGTTTAAAAATATTAGAAACTAAGCCCAATAAGCAACTATACTATTTTTTTAAGACACAAATTGCTTATTATAAGCAGACATGGCAACACAGGTTCATTCAGAGCCCATAGCGCCATCTACTGACATTTTAATGCAAGGACAACAGAAAACCAAAAGATGTGTTTCAGCCATAGACTGTAAAAAACATGGACGGTGTGAAGCCATTGCTTTCTATGCTGCGAAAATAATGCTTTTTTGTCCCTTGTACGGGTGTCGCCATCATTGTTTTAATGGTACCCAAGGAATCAAAAGGAATGCTATTGGCTGCCAACTGTCACATGGAACCGCAGGGATACATGGGAGAATGTGGTCGGAGCCTCCCGAAATACAGCACACGAAGAAGAACACAGCCGGCTGGTATCAGTTTAGTTGGCCACGCCCCCCGCAACTTTATCATCAATTTTAACATAAATGGGACCATACTTTACAAAACGCATATCATGGTAATTGAAAGGCAGTTTTTTACTAGCGACAGGAACCATAAAGTATTTATGAGGATGTTTATTAAGGTTAGAAAATCAAAGGGGGAAATGACTGGGGTCCAATGGAGAAATATTCTTTTTGGTACCTCGCGGGGGGAAAACAACGCAACTAGTGGCCAATCATGGGATCTTTCTGTTACACCCCTGGTTTCAGCCTCTTTCAGTATATGAACAGGAAGCCGGGGGCGGGGCCAGGAATAAGGTGAATAAGACACTCTTTTTAGAGACTTTATAAGACATTTTTTTAAACACTGTTTTTAGACACTTTTCATTTAGTTACCTGAGCCTGGATGCCCTGCAGGTTGTCTTTCTGCGCGGCCCAGAACGTCAGCTCCACGGAGGGTCCAGGGTGGTCTCCCTTCTCCAGGGCCTGACCAGAGTCCCTCCTCAGAACGCTCCAGATCTGACCGGACCACTGGACCACCAGGCTCTCTATAGAGTAGAGGAGACCACTGTCTACTGGCCAGCCACTGGAGCTGTGGAAGATAAATATACATATATAAGACCTGTCCACCGGCCAGCCACTGGAGCTGTGGAAGATAAATATACATATATAAGACCACTGTCCACTGGAACTATGGAAGATAAATATACATATATAAGACCACTGTCCACTGGAACTATGGAAGATAAATATACATATATAAGACCACTGTCCACTGGAACTATGGAAGATAAATATACATATATAAGACCACTGTCCACTGGAACTGTGGAAGATAAATATACATATATAAGACCACTGTCCACTGGAACTATGGAAGATAAATATACATATATAAGACCACTGTCCACTGGAACTGTGGAAGATAAATATATATAAGACCACTGTCCACTGGAACTATGGAAGATAAATATACATATATAAGATCACTGTCCACTGGAACTATGGAAGATAAATATACATATATAAGACCGCTGTCCACTGGAACTATGGAAGATAAATATACATATATAAGATCACTGTCCACTGGAACTATGGGAGATAAATATACATATATAAGACCGCTGTCCACTGGAACTATAGAAGATAAATATACATATATAAGACCACTGTCCACTGGAACTATGGAAGATAAATATACATATATAAGACCGCTGTCCACTGGAACTATGGAAGATAAATATACATATATAAGATCACTGTCCACTGGAACTATGGGAGATAAATATACATATATAAGACCTGTCCACCGGTCAGCCACTGGAACTGGACTATATGGATATAAATATGAAATGTAGTGAATAGTGAAGATTCACAAGTAGACCATATGAACTTGTATGTAAAAGGTGATAAGAGTCCGGTGCCATTAGTCCGACGGTACTTAACCTTAACCTTAACCTCAGTAAAACTATGCCTAACCCTAACCTTAACCCTAACCTCAGTAAAACTATGCTTAACCCTAACCTTAACCCTAACCTCAGTAAAACTATGCCTAAGCCTGACCTTAACCCTAACCACCGTCAGAGTAATGAGATGTCAGACTTATGTGCAGTCCCCGAGATCCTCAATAAAAAAAAACATATATCAGAGGGGTCTGCGTCAATATGCAGACGGGGCGGTATGCTGATGACCTAAAGCTAATCTCAACCCTAACCTCAGTAAAACTAACGCTGGTGAAATGCTAACCTGACAACACTGGCGAATGCTAACCTGGTGAAATGCTAACCTGACAACACTGGCGAATGCTAACCTGGTGAAATGCCAACCTGACGACGGTCAAACTGCTCTGACCAACGGACCTGTGGAACAACGAGTTCCTCCCTATCAAAGAATGTCTGGAGTGACCCGGCTAAGATGTGGTCCAAGGTTCTGGAGGTGCCTTGATGCAGCAATGTGGGGGGCTATGCTAACACTGTGGAGGGCTAAGCTAACATTGCAGTGGGGAGCTAAGCTAACACTGTGGGGAACTACGCTAACACTGCAGTGGGAGCATAGAGTTATAAGAAGAATAGAGGACGGACAGCCCCTCCCCCAGCCATTCACTTCAATGCAAGTTGCTCAGTGGCGTTTTGAAGCATGCGGAAGTAGCTGATCCATGTGCATTCTGGGGTAAATTGGTACATACCTATGTGCCGAAATGTTTGACGTCGAGACGTAATGACGCCACGAACGACGTCGACGTCCATTGAACCCTATTGTAGACCCCAGCGGCGAGCTCTTATGCTCGTGCTTGAATGTTTCACCCCGCCTGAAGTTCCAGCTTCAATATTTACAAGCCATTCTGGGGGCTTGAGGGGTACCGGGAGCATCTTGTCTTGTCTTGTTAAAATAGAAGGAAGAATGAATGGCGAGAAGGTCAAGATCCTGCAACAAGACAACCTGCTTCAGTGTACAAAAAAAACATTTGGAAATGAGCGGTGCTGTTGATGATGATGATGATGATGATGATGACAGACCCACATGACATGATGTCAAAGGACAGAGAAAGAGGACATGATTATTTGATCCAACAGAAAAACCTTTGAAGACACAGTCATGTAGTGTGTGTGCGTGCCACGATCCTACAGAGTTAATCATTCCAATCCTCCGTGGCAAAAGATCGCTACAGGGGGTACGGTGGCGCAGTGGTTAGTGCTTCGCCTCACAGCTAGAAGGTCCTGGGTTCGATTCCCGCCGGGGGACGCTGTGGGCCCTGGGGGCGTGTTCCTCCCTCCGCGTCATCAGCGCCCACACTCTGGGTGGGGTTGGCAATAGGGCCTTTCTGTGTGGAGTTTGCATGTTCTCCCCGTGTCTCATAGGGTTGATACCCTCACAAAAACATGCAGTAATCCTGGTCTCTATACTGCCTCCCCTGGCCAGCCGGGGCGCCTGATGGAGGGGAAAGGAACTGGTTGGAATAACATGTTTCTTCCACGCGCTACGTCCATCCCAGGGATACCCCTCTGTCAGGTGAAAAGAAGCAACTTGGATTCCTCGTGCATTGAAGGAAGCATGAGGTCAGTCCGTTGCTCTCCCCAGGTTGGCAGAGGGAGAGCAGAGCCCAGGATTACATTAGACAATTGACACTGGGTGAAAAAATGGGCTACAAAATCGTGGGATAAAAATTAGAAAAGTAGAAAAGGCGGCTACAGCTCCGCCTCCTTCTGACACAGAGACAGGGTGAAGTCCAGCACCCTGAACCCGGGGTGGCGCGGCTGGCCGAAGACGGAGCGGAAGGTGTAGAGCAGCGTCAGCCTCTCGGGGAAAACCCGGTAGAAGCTCAGGGTGCCGGCGGGGCTGTCCAGGTACACGCCCACTCGGTTGGAGTCGCAGGGCTGCACGGGGAGCAGGGTCCTCGCCCCGCTGGGGTGGCAGGCCGTGTAGCTGCTCCCCCGGGGCCCGCGGTGGCACTCCAGACTCCAGGACGTCTTGTCGCGGTGGCCGAACAGCACCTCCGAGTCGCCGCCGAGGAGGTCGTCCGCCTCGCTGGAGCGAGTGACGCCTCGGTACGTCACGGCCACCGACACCGTGTCGCTCCACTCCACCTCCCAGTAGCGGGAGCCGGTCAGGCCCTCCGCGCACAGCACCTGCTCCCACGAGTCGAAGCGGTGAGGGTGGTAGCGGTACAGCTGGTTCTCAGTGGCCGCGGCGTCGCCGCCTTGGTGTCTGTACGCCGTGTCGGTGCCCGACGAGTCCCTCTCTTCCTCTTCCTCCTCCTCCTCCTCTTCTTCATCTTCCTCCTCCTCTTCTTCCTCGGCGGAGGAGTCGTTGTCCGCGGTCAGAGCGTCGGCCATCTCCCGGTAGAAGCGGAGTCTCTCCTCTTCCCAGAGGCCGTTCTGTTCCATCAGTCGGAAGCAGCTCCGCCTCATCTCCTCGAACCTCCGCGCGTACGCGTAGCCCACCATCAGCGAGGTGGCCGCCGCGGCCGCCGCTGCTGCCGCCACCACGCCGAGCTTCCACGATGCGCCCGACATGGCCGCCGCGAGAGACGTTCGATTCTTTCTTCAACGTTCAATTCTTCTTCAAAGTTCGAACTGTCCTTCAACGTTCGATTCTTCTTCAATGTTCGATTCTTCTTCAATGTCCGACTTTTCGGCTCTCATTGCGGGTTCGCTCTTCGAGTGGGTGCAGCTCCGTCACGCCCATATATAGCCCTCGTAAGTTGTTACGTCAGCATGCTGCATGCTGATTGGATATTATGATAGAGTGATGTCATGACACGAGGGGGGAGGCTACGGGCATAGACGGCCCCCTCGTGGCCCTTATATATGCCTCGATATTATGATGTCACCCTTTGCCACTCTCTGATTGGCTACAGGCCCGTGGCCCGTGATTGGCTACAGGCCCGTGGCCCGTGATTGGCTACAGGCATAAACACAGACACACCTAGATTTGTCTCCGTCTGTCTGTCAGTCAGTACACATTTTTACAGTCTATTGGTTCCCTTGTCACTGTAACATCACTCTGACATCATGCTCTGATGTCACTGTGATATCAGGGGAACCACTCTTAACAGAATGGGTTTGCTGCTCTGACATCACACTCTGGCTTTATGTCCCTTTTATGCCAATATATTTTATGCCCATATATAGTTGACAATGTGTTGTCCGAACATGCGCATATATGGGCATTCCCAGATCACACTTGTAAATTAATTACATCCTTGTCCATTTTATGCCCATATATATGGAGATCCCTGTCCCAGTGTCAACAATATTAAGGGCATATCTGTGTATGGCCATATATGTGCATGACTAACCTG
Organism: Nannobrachium achirus; assembly: GCF_963921795.1. Classification (NCBI taxonomy): domain Eukaryota; kingdom Metazoa; phylum Chordata; class Actinopteri; order Myctophiformes; family Myctophidae; genus Nannobrachium; species Nannobrachium achirus. The sequence goes on from NC_137814.1 coordinate 872,164, forward strand.
AGGACGATGTCATCGTGTCGAGCTCTCTCCACACAGAGGGTTCTAACCTGAGGACGATGTCATCGTGTCGAGCTCTCTCCACACAGAGGGTTCTAACCTGAGGACGATGTCATCGTGTCGAGCTCTCTCCACACAGAGGGTTCTAACCTGAGGACGATGTCATCGTGTCGAGCTCTCTCCACACAGAGGGTTCTAACCTGAGGACGATGTCATCATGTCGAGCTCTCTCCACACAGAGGATTCTAACCTGAGGACGATGTCATCGTGTCGAGCTCTCTCCACACAGAGGGTTCTAACCTGAGGACGATGTCATCGTGTCGAGCTCTCTCCACACAGAGGGTTCTAACTAACCTGAGGACGATGTCATCATGTCGAGCTCTCTCCACACAGAGGAGGATAACTAACCTGAGGACGATGTCATCGTGTCGAGCTCTCTCCACACAGAGGGTTCTAACTAACCTGAGGACGATGTCATCGTGTCGAGCTCTCTCCACACAGAGGGTTCTAACTAACCTGAGGACGATGTCGTCATGTCGAGCTCTCTCCACACAGAGGGTTCTAACCTGAGGACGATGTCATCGTGTCGAGCTCTCTCCACACAGAGAGGGAGTGGCAGCAGGGTGCGTCCCTCGGCGCGGCCCCTCAGCGTCACCACGCGGCTGCGGAGCTTCTCCAGGTGTCGGTGGATGTCCTGCGACACAGCCCTGGGGTACTCCTCATGGTTCAGCCCGCACCACAGCACACACACCAGCACCTGCCACATGCACACGCACATACATACGCACGCACATACATACGCACGCACATACACACGCACCCACGCAAGGACACAAATCACTTAATTCAGATGTTTAGCTGAAAGGACAACTTTCGTTTTTTTACAACAAGGGTTCATATTTTAGATTGTAATTAAAGGATATAAAAAATTAGTGTTAAAATTATTTCATTTACTTCTTTCTATTGTTTTAGAGATTCTTATTTCAGTGTTTGGGGGCATGCGTACAAGTGGCTAAATATGTCATTTTACACAGAATAAGCCCATTCCCAAGATACAACGCAACCTTTCATGGTTGGATGTGACTTATGGGGGCTAGAAGTGTTACTGTAAATAGCAATAAAGAAACTGCTGGCTTATGGTGTCTAAAAAGACATATTTAGCCACTTGTACGCATGCCCCCATGCGTACGCATGCCCACATTTTAACACTTTTCTCGAATTACAATCTAAAATATGAACCCTTGTTGTAAAAAAACAAAGTTGTCCTTTAAAGGGCCTTTCACACTGCACTGTCTGCACAATAACTACAACTAGAAATACTGTTCCTACGAGACAGTGTGGGCTCTCATGTAACACCATGTATGGGCACAAAGATCTACCTTTGGCTGCTCCTCATTGGCTAAGGGCCCTGCCTTTGTACTGTCGGTACGAAGGCAGGGTCTTACGTCATTTTGAGGACAACTTGATAGATCAATGATGAAGATAACATACGTGTGCATCTAGACCATGGGTGCCCAAAAGTTAGATCGGGATCTACCAGTAGATCACCAAGGGTGTGCAGGTAGACCACATGACATGCCTCTAAAAATATATAATTAAAATATGAAAAGAATATGTCAATATGACATCAAGAAGGGCCTGTCAGCTCCCTTCATGGCTTCTAAAGTAGGCAAACCTCCAATGCAATACTTTGTTCAAGAGTCAGTAGCATTACAAAGAACCCCAAAACCTACCACTTCCATACAGAATGGGATGAAGACATTTCCCCCAGTATTTCCCATTTATTTTCCCCCTTACAGTAAGTGTGTTTGTCTAAAATGTAACGCCAGTGCTGCTATTCCAAACGTATCCAAAGCCCCCCTCAGGCCCTCAACTAAAACATGTTGGATGGGTAGATCATGTTGAGCTAGTCATTTTAAAAGTAGATCTCACGTCAAAAAAGTGTGGGCACCCCTGATCTAGAAATACTGTTCCTACGAGACAGTGTGGGCTCTCATGTAACACCATGTATGGGCACAAAGATCTACCCTTTGGCTGCTCCTCATTGGCTAAGGGCCCTGCCTTTGTACTGTTGGTCATTTTATGTGGAGAATAACCGTGACCTACGGGAGAAGGGCTACAGTAACTGGGTTGATTTCATCCACGGTAAACAATATTCAAGATATTCAAGTTAGGTTGCAACCTTACTGTGTACAAAGACTTGCTATCTGTGCAGTGCTTGCTCCACCATCATATTCAATATTTGTTCCTGATTAATATGCAAAAATCACGATACGGTAAGTTACCGTAATATGATGGCAGAGCAAGCACTAGTCTGCACAGATACTGTAGCAAGTCTTTGTACAGAGTAACATTGCAACCTAACTGCCATGAATATTGTGGATGTACTCTTCTATTTAATCCTTTGGGGGATGTTGATGATGTCATCTGCCCATTTGTAGATTTGATCAAAATAAATTGGTTGAACAGAAGTCATATGTTGGGACCATCGCTCCATTGTTCACAATGGTTTGTGCCACCCCATGAGGTCATGTGATCCAAGATGGCTGCAGTGTGAATAAGGTCTATTCACCATATTCCTGGCCCTCTCTATGGAGGCTGCCATTTTCTGTGCTGCTTCAAAAAACATCTTTTCCCTTCCTCCCAAGTAAGGAAGTGACAGGGAATTGTCTGTTGCCAGATTTTATTTCAGGTGGGAGTCTGCAACTGTGGACAAATATGTTAATCTGGGGTCCTTGATTTGAAAGGATTTGGGAAACACTGTTTTTTTTAAAATATTAGAAAGTAAGCCCAATAACCAACTACACTATTTTTTTTTTAAAGACACAAATTGCTTATTATAAGCAGACATGGCAGCACATGTTAATTCAGAGCGCCAACTACTGACACTTTAATGCAAGGACAACAGGAAACCAAATGATGTTTTTCAGGCCATCTTTTTCAGCCTCCGCCTCTTTAAGGATATGAACAGGAAGCCGGGGGCGGGGCCAGGAATAACATGAATAGGGTACTTACCTCGGAGATGAGGTGTTCCACAGTGCAGGTTCCTAAACGTTTTTGTCTCAGGGCACCCCATACATATATTTTTAATCCGAGGCACCCCTACATTATAATTTTCACTCCCAGCACCTTATATTTATATTGTTGTTGTCGGGTGGAAACCTTGTATGTCCAAAACCGTTCGTTTTGCATTTATCATCTATAAAATGTACTAAACTAGTGAAAACAGCAGATCTATAAGGCGATTTTATAAGAGACTCGTCGCCAATTGCAAGATATTTAAAAGTTATTTGGGGCCATGATGATAAACTCTTCTTCCCACAACTAGACCAAGGATTTATATTGTCTGTGTTATTGTTTACAACCACAATTAGTCACGTGTGGCAGGATCGCGGTTCCACTAGTTTTACTAGTAGTAGGCTAGTGTAGGCTTAGAAGCCTTTTCATAAGTTAATTTAATCTTTTCCATTTAATGATTTCCTTTATCCTCATCTAAGTTTGCGCTAATGCACGCAACTGTTTTCACCAGGTTTTAAAGCCTAGTAGGCTTTTCAGAAGTTAATTTAATGTTTTCCATTTAATGATTTCCTTTATCATCATCTTGCGCTAATTCACACAGCTGTTTTCACCAGGTTTTAAGGTCTTATTTTAGTTGTTTCTCATAAGCTTGCGACACTCCTTGCCCATCGTGCTTAGGCTCACCGGGAAAACCGCGGTCGCATAGGGTAGGTACCTCAGAGATGAGGACAGGCAGGTGCTCCATGAGGTAAGCAGACATCTCCCCCAGCCTCAGCTGTGCTCTGAAGGGTTAGGGTTAGGGTTTAGGGTTAGGGTTAGGGTTAGGGTTAGGGTTAGGGTTAGGGATAGGGATAGGGTTAAGGTTAGGGTACGTACCTCAGAGATGAGGACAGGCAGGTGCTCCATGGGGTAAGCAGACATCTCCCCCAGCCTCAGCTGTGCTCTGAAGGTTTAGGGTTAGGGTTAGGGTTAGGGTTAGGGTTAGGGTACGTACCTCAGAGATGAGGACAGGCAGGTGCTCCATGGGATAAGCAGACATCTCCCCCAGTCTCAGCTGTGCTCTGAAGGGTTAGGGTTAGGGTTAGGGTTAGGGTTAGGGTTAGGGTTAGGGTTAGGGTACGTACCTCAGAGATGAGGACAGGGAGGTGCTCCATGGGGTTAGGGTTAGGGTTAGGGTACGTACCTCAGAGATGAGGACAGGCAGGTGCTCCATGGGATAAGCAGACATCTCCCCCAGTCTCAGCTGTGCTCTGAAGGCCTGAGGACTGATCCTCTTCACGCCTCTCTTCAGCAGACACAGCAGCTTGGTCCTCCAGGGGGGCGACGTCTCCTCGCACACAGGGAGACACGCAATGCTTTCAACCGCATCGAAAGCACTAGAAATAAGTCTCAGCTTATTTCAACAGAGCGGAGCGTTAGAACAGCTGTGGTGTTTATTCTACTGAAAGCACTAGAAATAAGTCTCAGCTTATTTCAACAGAGCGGAGCGTTAGAACATCTGTGGTGTTTATTCTACTGAAAGCACTAGAAATAAGTCTCAGCTTATTTCAACAGAGCGGAGCGTTAGAACATCTGTGGTGTTTATTCTACTGAAAGCACTAGAAATAAGTCTCAGCTTATTTCAACAGAGCGGAGCGTTAGAACATCTGTGGTGTTTATTCTACTGAAAGCACTAGAAATAAGTCTCAGCTTATTTCAACAGAGCGGAGCGTTAGAACATCTGTGGTGTTTATTCTACTGAAAGCACTAGAAATAAGTCTCAGCTTATTTCAACAGAGCGGAGCGTTAGTACAGCTGTGGTGTTTATTCTACTGAAAGCACTAGAAATAAGTCTCAGCTTATTTCAACAGAGCGGAGCGTTAGAACATCTGTGGTGTTTATTCTACTGAAAGCACTAGAAATAAGTCTCAGCTTATTTCAACAGAGCGGAGCGTTAGAACATCTGTGGTGTTTATTCTACTGAAAGCACTAGAAATAGGTCTCAGCTTATTTCAACAGAGCGGAGCGTTAGAACTAGCCTGGTTAATAAACCAGACCACACAACACCACCCCGTGGTGTAGTGTGGTCTGGAGCCTCACAATTGAGAATCCATTTCCACCAGCCACCAGAAAGAGTTAGCCAATCAGGGCTGTAGGCTGTGTGGACACAAAGACATTCCCCCCTCCCCCTCCCCTCTATGACAGGCACCAAACAGGTAGTTGTCTTTGATGCTTTCATTGACACTAACGAGGTCTTGACACTTGTATGGCCCAATAAATTAACTTAAAGGAGTAGTTCACCCCCAAAATGACTTTTTTTCTATTGATTACTCAGGCTATGGAGAGTAGAGTTCAATAATATTTTTTGTTTTTTGTTACATTCCTAAGACAAAATTTTGATTCGAGTAAATTTACCCCCATTGATTCCGGATGGTGACCCGTTTCGAAACGGGTCACCATCCGGAATCAATGGGGGTAAATTTATTGTTATCACAGTAATCAATAGAAAAAAAGTCATTTTGGGGGTGAACTACTCCTTTAATGCGCAACCCCTAGGGAGCAATTAAGAGCAATTTTCGTTGATGTTTCATTGATTAGAGAGAACACTAACGAGGTCACAGGCATCAAACAGGTAGTTGTCTTTGATGCTTTCATTGACACTAACGAGGTCTTGACACTTGTATTGCCCAATCAATTACCTTAGTGTGCAACCCCTTTGAAGGGAGCAGTTAAGAGCTCACCAGGCTTTATCCCGCCCCCCAGAAATGGAATCTCTCCCTGCAACCCCAGACGCTCTTCCCAAAACGAAGTGTGTGATGAGGCTGGCACCGCCAGGCAACGTTAGAACATCTGTGGCGTTTAACAACCCATTCAGAACGGGTACACAGTATTGTGTATCGTTATTTTATGCTTTAACTATTGAAAAATAGCAGACATACAAGCTCGCTGTGAGCTTGTAGATCTGCTATTTTTGACCCGATTCTATAAGTGTCTTTTGAATCCTTCTAAGGTTTTTTGGAAAGACCTATGTTTCTATGTCAGCAATCTGGCCAGCCATTGTCAAAAAGAAAAGGTCCTTTTCACTTCAACTGGAGCTCAGTTAGTCTGTTCTTGAGAGACTACCATGTCAGTGGTTCTCAAACCTTTTCATGTGAAGGACCCCCACATTGACATTTATTTGGCCACGGACCCCCATCTCAAAATATTTAGTTCCAGGGACCACCCAGAAGCAAAATTTGAGTTACAGACGTTCGCTTTAAAAATTCAAAGATTTGCACACATTTTCACGACTTAAAACAAAAATAGCAGATCTCCAAGCTGGCAGCGCGGCACTCGGTATAATCCGAGGCCTAAATGGGTTATTCTACTGAAGAACAGCTGTGGTGTTTATTCTCCCAGTAGGTATTTATTCTCTCTTTAACACTCGGGTGACTGAAAATAAAAAACTACCACTCTGACTGCATTTATCAGTCAAATTGACAGGTAAATTCTCTCCCTTTTTGCCCAGGAGAGCAACACCTCCTCCCTGCTGCCAGCGGGGGTTCTATTGTCTGTTGTTCTATTGACAATAGAACCCCTGTTGCCAGCGGGGGAGGAGGTGTTGCTCTCCTGGGCAAAAAAATGTAAAGAATTTACATTTCAATTTGACCTATAAATGCAGTCAGAGTGGTATAATGTATATTATTTCATACTTAGGAAATGTTTCAGAAGGGGGAAAAAACTTATATCTTGAGTATTTAGGAAAAGTCATGGAAGGGGAAATTTCTGACACCTTCACAGGGAGAGTTATTGCACTTTGCAATCTCAAAATTGGCCAAAATGACCTGTTAGTCACCCATGTGTTAAAGGAGTCGTTCAGACCAAAACACATATAGGGTTAAATCTGCCTTTTATCATATCCCTTCATACCTGCTTTAGTCAATGTTTTTCATAGCTGCCCCTGTTGCTACTCAGATAGTCTTTATTCTAGTGCGGTTATTTCTTTAGCTTCAAAGTTAGTATTTTTTAATTGGATTGTGTTTACACAACGTCCCGAGACCAACCAAACCGCTGTTTTGACCTCACAGGCACCCTTACTTGTCTAAACAGACGAGAAGATCCTCTGCTCCTCCCCTCCCTTTCTAGGCTCTCCTCTCCCTGCTCTGGTGCAGAGCAGAAGCCGTAATACAAGAGTGTAGAATAGGAGGACTTCTTAAAAGAATATTTGACACTTCTGTGAGAGCCACTATTCTTGCTGATTGGTAGGCGTATCCAATACTTAATTCTTGCAATGAAATGCAAATTAATTATTTAAAAATCATACAATGTGATTTCCTGGAATTTCTTTTTAGATTTTGTCTCTCATAGCTGAAGTATACATGTGATAACAATTGCAGACCTCTCCATGTTTTGGAAGTGGGAAAACCTGCTAAATCGGCAGTGTATCCAATACTTATTTCCCCCATTGTATCAGTACCGGTATATACATAGGGTTAGGTATATATATATATATATATATATATATATATATATATATATATACTAGGTCTATTCAGTGTGTGTGTATATATGTATATGTATATATATATATATATATATATATATATATATGTATATATATATATATATATATATATATATATATTAGGTCTAACCTGAGCGTCCCCAGCATGCAGGGTGTATAGTATAACATATACTAGATCTATATATCAGTATATATACAGTAGGTATATATATATTAAACCTGGGCCGTTATCGGCGTTATCGTGCTGCGTTAACGTGAGACTCTTGTCGGCGGTAAAAAAAAATATCGTCGTTAATCGCGGATCAAAGTTGGGTCTGGGAGCTGCATGCGCAATGACATCACACACAGGACACGCTGCCTTGTTTTGTTAGATGCAGTCAACATGTTGTCTAGGCAGAGGCGTTCTAAATTCTGGCTGTATATTTCACAACAATGTCACACTGTCATTGGCTGCACCTGTGTGCTGTGCTAGTTTTGATAATGAGACGTCAGCTTTACCTATATTCAGTTGTTATTACTCAAACTCACTGCATGGACAGACATGTCTCCCCGTTCTGTCTCCGAGCTAGAGTGCCCTAAAAGGGTTTTCAAGCCGCCTCCTCCTACCACGTTCTGACTGTCGTGATCATTGCCGTCACAAAACAAGCTGCATGTTTAAAGTGCTCCATGTTGTTAAATGCTCCCCTTAGTCCCCTATAAATCACTTGTGAAACTTTGCAAGAAAGAAACGTGTGTAAATCCGTTGATAGAAGTGCAGCAGCAGCTCCGACCACAAGGAAGCACAAAGTAGCCTACACTGTGAAAAACGTTGTGCCTTCTCGTTCTGACCACGAGACTGAGTACACTGTCAAAAATATTTTGTGAATTACGTTTTTTTTTTTGTTTTTTATAAATAAATAGGCTACAAATAAAATAAACATGCAGCTGTTAATATTATGGGCTCATTGGGCTGTTTGCAGACAAATACATTTACTGCACCCAGCATTTAGCTTGTCAGAGTGGTCTTGTTGGAGCGCCTCAGCCTCGGCTGCAGAGATCATGTGCAACTTCTTCCAGAGAGATTGATTGATTGATTGATTGATTGATTGATTGAAGACTTTATTAGAAGTTTGCATAGGAAAAAGAGGTTTCATGACAGTACAGTTCACTGGTACAAGATCAACTAAAAGGAGATCCTAGTAAGCTTTTCGCCTTATTTACCCAGGAAACCTTTATGTACCTCATATAACATTGAATGACAGACAGACAGAACTCCATCATCATTTGAAAAAGGGCTCCTGCCCCCATCCTTGCAGGGGGGCCCGCGATTTTCAGGGACGCCACTAATTTTGAATGCCTTCGGCAGACTTAAAATGAGCCATTTTAATCGCGATTAATCGCGATTAACTCCAGGATTGAGTGCGATTAATCGCGATTAAAAAAAATTAATCGTTGCCCACCTCTAATATATATATATCAGTATATATATATCAGTATATATACAGTAGGTATATATATATCAGTATATATATATTAGGTCTGGTCTAACCTGAGCGTCCCCAGCGTGCAGCGTTCCTCCCGGTCCGGTGAACAGCAGCAGGCGGTCTGACCATATATGGTCCAGGAAGTCGAACAGGACCTTCTGGTTCTCCTCGGCTCCGATGAAGCGGTTCCACTTGTCCGTCTTGACGCGCAGCACGCAGAACGCCTGCTCCCGCACGAAGTCCACACGCTCGTCTGCTAGGGCCACGCCCCCCTGGGGGGAGGAAGGAGGGGTCATTTGATTGGTCACGGTAGGGAAACAATAAATTCATCCATCCATCCATCCATCTTCAACCGCTTATCCAGAATCGGGTCGCGGGGGTAACAGTTCCAACTGAGACCTCCAGATTTCCTTATCCTGAGCAACTTCCTCCACTCCCTCAGGGAGTATACCGAGGCGTTCCCAGGCCAGTTTGGAGATATAATCCTTCCATCTGGTCTTTGGTCTGCCACGGGGTCTCCTCCCAGTGGGACGTGCATCGAGGACCTTCCTAGGAAGGCGCTCGGGGGGCATCCGTAATAGATGCCCCAACCACCTAAGCTGACTCCTTTCCAAGTTTAGGAGCAGCGGTTCTACTCCAAGTCTCTCTCGGGTGACTGAACTTCTCACCCTATCTCTAAGGGAGATACCAGCCACCCGTCTGAGAAAACTCATTTCGTCCGCTTGTACCCGAGACCTTATACTTTCGGTCATGACCCACACTTCATGACCATAGGTGAGAGTGGGAACGAAGATTGCTCGAAAGACAGAGAGCTTTGCCTTACGGCTCAACTCTTTTTTCTTCACTAAATTCTGCGAAGTAAATCGTTACCAAGAAATGTCTTCACCAATGTGTTTCTAAAGGTGTGTAATAATAATAATATATAATAATATAATAATAATAATGTAATAATATGTACCATTAAAAAGGTTGAAATTCAACTCCCGGGGGAAACTTACAGGAGCTATTAGTCGACCTTTTTTTTGAAAAACGGATGCTAAAATAAAAATAATGTTTCAAAAATATTTTATGAAAAAATGAGCTTCATATATGTGTTTCTGTTAAAAAATGACCACGCAAAGCGTACAATAATGATAAAATAATCATTTTGGGCATCGTCAGCAGGCTGACACTTTGTTCACATTCTTGTCTATGTTAGACTAGGACTTACTACGGGGCACCCTACACATGCAAGCTCTGGTTAAAGACATTGCGCACGCACGCACGCACGCACGCACGCACGCACGCACGCACACACACACACACACACACACACACACACACACACACACACACACACACACACACACACACACACACACACACACACACACACACACACACACACACACACACACACACACACACACACACACACACAGCTATGTCCAATTCTAAGGCTTGCGAGGCGTTGTGAGCATGTAGATGTGATATTTTCACAATGTTCGCCTCTTGCTTACTTAATATTTGACAGTTTGGCCAGTCCTGTGGAATATTCGACTATTCGAATACTTTGAGGTCAAATAATTTGAATTCTAAATACTTATGGGTACAGATAGCACCTTCTCCTCCAAATGGATGGACTGCCTATAATGGAGGAGATTGAGCAATATGTTGCAAGCTGCTTTCTATCTGCAAAGTGTTTGTTTCATAAAAACCCAGCGTAGACATGTTATGACTATCTGTCAATGTGGCAGAGAGAGTCGCAGCCCCAGCCTGAAGCCTCAAAAGTCTAGTATCTGCCCTCGTTCCATAGGGATATCCCTTAATGGTTAAGATATTGGACTTGAAGCCGGGCTGGGAGGTTCAGATCACCTCCATTACATCAATAAATCCGAGAAGACATGTTTTTTTTTCTAAGTGTTGAACTTCGGAAGCGCTCGTCTTCTATTACGCAGCGTCCCGCTGCCTCCTGCATTATGTGACATTTAGAACCAGCTGGTACACAGGACCGCTGAGTGACTTCCCACGAGCGCTTCCAAACTCCAGCACTTAGAAAGAATAATCACCTGAACTGAATTTCTTGATAGAAAGTAACTCATTACATGTCTATGCTGGGTTTTTATGAAACAAACAATTTGCAGATAGAAAGAGGACACTACCACTAGCCTATGGACATGCCCAGGCTGCCACATATAAAGACAACAAGCTGACAGTTGTAACCCATCTGAGTGATAGATAGATAGATAGATAGATAGATAGATAGATAGATAGATAGATAGATAGATAGATAAAGAGTACTGTAGTGTACAGTCCAAAGAGCAAAAAAAGAAAGAAATATAAACATAAAGTGTTGAAAAGCTATTGCAAAAAAGAAAATATACATAAAGTGACCACGAAACATTCAACGCTCATAAGTGACACGTCACACACACAAAAAAGCTATACTCAAAGCATAACTTAACAAACAGTGCCAAACAAAAAAAGTGCACATAACAGTCACTGCTAGTCAATGCAACACAAGTCCATATCAACAGAGCAATAGTACTCAGTTCAACCAACACAACCCAATAGTGCAGGGCCAGAAAATAAGTGACCAAAGTCAGTGCAAATGGTTTGTACTGCAGCTGATACTTCAGCTGCTTAGTGAGGAGGGCTTCCTCCAGGCTAAAATCTAAAGTACTGCCTATTCCAGTCACACACGCACACACACACACATACACACACACACACACACACACACACACACACACACACACACACACACACACACACACACACACACACACACACACACACACACACAGTAAACAGTTCATTATAACCTGTTAAAGGTGTTCTGATCTCCTCTGCAGGATTGAACTGGCAAACAGACCCAGACTGAACCATTCCACTTAAGTAGGGGTGGAAGGTGCCAAGTAGTGCAGAGGAGGAGGGGTGTTTTACAATGTCACTATTTCTATTGTCTCCAGTGGCGTCAGTTCAGAAAAAGCTAAGGTATGGCAACATGACTGGTGTCTTACCAGTCATGTTGCCATACCTTAGCAACACAGGCATGAGACATTCATTTTAAGAAGTACATACATTTTTCCCCCCGTTTCTATGGCTTCTTAGGCTGGATATGGCAGCCTGGAACGGTTGTTCAAGTGCAACTAAACTTGGCATGTTAGTAAACGTGCCACAATTAACAATAATGCATTGCACCTGTGCAGCTGACCTGTGGAACCTGGGAATATACCATTTTGTCAAGTTATTTTGTAGTTATTTTACTGTCATTTAACTTAAATTTAACGACATAATAACCAGAACAGATAGACAAAGAGATATTCATGGATTTATATTTAAAAAGTAACTTTTATTTTCCCCCCTGGACTCTGGATTGACGCCCCTGCAAATGATGTTGAGTGTAAAATGCTGTATAAATGTTATACAGTGTAGCCTATGACATCTTTTACTTTACAAAACATTTTTTTTTCTCCCAAAAGCAAAACTACACCGCATCAAGGGTTTTATTTGGTAGGCCCTAAAAGTATGTCCTTGAGCGCAGGGTGAATTATTTAGGGTTAAAACTGAATCCGGTTTGATCTTTCCGGACAAATTGTAGTCCTTTGAGAACTACAACCCAGGGGGGTCCAGGGGGGGGAATAAAAGTTACTTTTAAATTGTGTGGTCAAAAATAAAATGAACAACCGTTCCAGGCTGCCATATCCAGCCCAAGAAACAGTAGAAACCTGGGTAAAATTACAAAAGTATTTTTTTTTTCACACATTGTGAAAATTTTCACAATAGAACCGTGTTATCCAAAATGTAATGCCTATTTTCCATAAGGACTCCCATCTTTGCCATAGCTTTTGCTGAACTGATGCCATTGATACAGCCTGACGTTAAGTGGTTTCTGCCCCCGACCGGATCAAACCCTGATAAAAGAGTCATTATTAAACATTCATTCATTCATACCTTTAACGATGGTTCCTGTGTAACTCCTCCTCCTCCTCCTGCACTGCCCGCTCCTCTCCTGGTGGTGGTGCTGTTGAGGCGAGTCTCAGCCATGATGGCTGGGCTGGGGGGGACACAGTACAATGAACAGGTTTTACTGGAGACACACAGTACAATTAACAGGTTTCACTGGAAACATACAGTACAATTAACAGGTTTCACTGGAGACATACAGTACAATTAACAGGTTTCACTGGAGACATACAGTACAATTAACAGGTTTCACTGGAGACACACAGTACAATGAACAGGTTTCACTGGAGACATACGGTACAATTAACAGGTTTCACTGTTAGTATTAACTATAGAGACATACGGTACATTTAACCTTGTACGTCCAAAGCCGTTCGTTTTGTATTTATCATTCATTTATCAGTCATTATGTAGAACTTACCTTGACCGTTAAAACAATGTTTTTAGTAAACAGTAAAAGAGTTTTCTACTTCTACCTTCACAGCAAGGCATAAATATTGGATGGTATTTACTAGGCCTCCATTTAAGGTCACATGCGGGGGGGGGGGGGGGGGGGGTCAACTTACCACACTGGGTCATGTGACCTCGCTGTCTCCTAAATAAGTCATGAGGTGTAAACTGTGTCAAGTGTACAAGTGTACAGGTGAGACTTAAATTCGTGATGTCCCGATACCACTTTTTTTCTGACCAAGTACAAGTACGAGTACTTAATTTGAGTACTTGCCGATACCGAATACCGATACTGTAAGTTACGTTTCTGTACAAGTGCTTAAATAGTGTGTGGCGCTCCAAAATAAAATGCTTTAAATAATGATGTTGTCATGGTTAGAGTGACAGAAGGTGAAAACACTGTTCATTAGTTTAACACACACAAAACCGTGTCTTAGGACTTTTGATATGTTGTTACCAACATATTTATGAAACTAAATGGTATCTGGCGCTGCCCTGAGCAATATGGGACGAGTACAGCAGAATAGGCTGGTATCGGGGCGAGTACCGATACTGCAAGTACCGATACCGCATCCCTAATTTAACCCATTTAGGCCTGAACACATTATGACGCAATATTTTATGCTTTAAATATAAAAAAAATAGCAGGCACCTAGTGCCGCGCTGCGAGCTTGTAGATCTGCTATTTTTTTTAAATCGTGAAAATTAGAATTTTGATCCGATTCTCTAAGTGTCTTTTGAATCCTTCTAAGATTTTTGGAGAAAACCTATGTTTCTTTGTCAGCAATCTGGCCAGCCATCGTCAACGAAAAGGTCCTTTTCGCTTCAACTGGAGCTCAGTTAGTCTGTTCTTGAGAGACTACTGTGTTAGTGGTTCTCAAACCCCCAAAATGATATTTATTTGGCCACGGACCCCCATTTCAAAATATTTAGTCCCAGGGACCACCCAGAAGCAAAATTTGAGTTACAAATCTTCGCTTTGAAAATACATATATTCAAAGATTTGCACACATTTTCAAGACTTTTTTCAAAAATAGCAGATCTACAAGCTCGCAGCGCGGCACTCGGTGCCGCGCTGTGAGCTTGTATATCTGCTATTTTTCAATAGTTACTGGTTTCATTTTATGCTCTCAAGAGTAAAATTATCGTTAATCATGCATTACTTAATTTACAAGAACTATAAGAAATAATTATTTGATAAACGTTTGCCTGTCATCTCTCCTATGGCACCAACATCAATACAATATTACATCAACATCCTACAGCATGGAATTGTGATTAAAATCTTATTCAACAACATCAAAATATTCTAAGTTTTGGGTCTGAGAGGCTAAATGTCATCAAATGGTGAATAAATAATGATGGACTTTGATGTGAAAAGGTAGAAAACCTTTGGATTAGACTGTAGATGATACTGTACATCTACAGTCTAATCCAGGGGTCTGCAACACAAAATGTTGAAAGAGCCATATTGGACCAAAAAAAGAAAAAACAAATCTGTCTGGAGCTGCAAAAAATTAAAAGCCTTATATAAGCCTTATAATGAAGGCAACACATGCTGTAAGTGTCTATATTAGCTATATTAGCCTACTATCAAAATGACTAAGTAGGCTACAAATACATAATGAGCATTCATGATTAAATGTTTATTTTCCCTGCCTGCAGCGCATCCTGGAGAGAATGTTGAAATGTAATATTTATTCCAGACATTTTTACAGCATTGGAAAACGTTAAGAATGTTTGTGTCATGTCTGTCCTCCTACAGAAACCATATTAAAACAAACAAATATATATTTTTCCATTTTCATACATTTTTGAAAAAGCTCCAGGGAGCCACTAGGGTGGCGCTAAAGAGCCGCATGCGGCTCTAGAGCCGCGGGTTGCTGACCCCCGATCTAATCCAATGGTCACTGTGTGATCCTGATGTAGCCTAGCACACCTGAGTGTGCTAGGCTAGTGTGTGTGCGTGTGTGTGTGTGCGCGTGCGTGCGGTGGGTCTTTTTTTCTTCTTTTTTGATTGATCGATTGGAAGAATTTATTAGAAATAGAATAGAAACAAGTACAGTTTCATGACAGTACAAATCACTGGTACAAGGTCAACTAAAAGGAGATCCTAGAAAGCCGAAGCTTATTTCCACAGGAACCACACTTTAAGTATCTCATATAACATTGAAAGACAGACGGATAGAACATAGTACTTTATCGACTAGGATAATATCAGTTTCAAAAGCAGAAAAAGTAACGCAGAAAAGGTTCTCACCGTCTGCCAGGTCAACTCAAAATGTCCAGTTTAAACAACGAGATGTTCTTCTGTAGGATCAGAGCCTGATCACTGGGACAACCAGCATGAGAGGAGATCTACTGGGAGGAGATCCACACAGACAGACGGACAGACGGACAGAGGGGTCACCTGACACCTGCGTGCACAAGGACCCGGGCAGGGACGTGCTGGCCATTGGGAAAAGCGGGACAACTCCCGAACGGCCGGTTCATTCCTGGCAGGTCCAGGACGGGCCATTAGGAAAGAATTTAACTGTTTGCACAAAAGTAGTGAAAACAGCAGATCTACAAGCACACAATGCCTCGCACCGCGAGGCGTTGTGTGCTTGTAGATCGGCTGTTTTCACTAGTTTAAATCATTTTTAAAATGATAAATTCAAAACAAGCGGTTTTGGACATACAAGGTTTCCACCCGACAACAACGAAATATAACTCATGTACAGTAATTGGCCCACTGGCTTGTCACTTGTCATGATCTGAAATGGCAAATCTTTGAGTAGCAGCAGCGCTATAGAGAGAGATCTCTCTCTATAGCGCGCAATGAGGGCCTCTCCAACTCTTTTTCCCGGGCTGAATCAGGGGCCCAGCACGTCCCTGGACCCGGGCATGGATGCCTTCAGTTTCCCTGGATAATAGCTCTGTGTGTGTGTGTGTGTGTGTGTGTGTGTGTGTGTGTGTGTGTGTGTGTGTGTGTGTGTGTGCGTGCGTGCGTGCGTGCGTGCGTGCGTGCGTGCGTGCGTGCGTGCGTGCGCGTGCGTGCGCGTGTGTGCGTGTGTGTGTGTGTGTGTGCGTGCGTGTGCATGGGGCGTCACAAGGGGGGAGAAAGTGGGACAGAGGTGGAGGGGCCCTAGTAACGTTAACTATTGAAAAATAGCAGATATACAAGCTGGTGCCGCGCTGTAGATCTGCTATTTTTGAAAAGTCGTGAAAATGTGTGCAAATTTTTGATATATATTTTTAAGCAACTATTTGTAACTGTTTTGCTTCTGGGTGGTCCCTGGAACTAAATATTTTGAGATGGGGGTCCGTGGCCAAATACATATCATCTTGGGGGTCCTTGACATGAAAACGTTTGAGCACCACTTGACATGGAAACATAGGTTTCTTGCACACATTTTAATTTTTTTCAAAAAATAGCAGATCTTTATCTGCTGTTTTTCAATAGTTAACATTCATGGGGGGCCCGCAGTGAATCCTTGTACCCAGGGCCCAGAATTTGGTGTGACGCCCCTGTGTGTGTGTGTGTGTGTGTGTGTGTGTGTGTGTGTGTGTGTGTGTGTGTGTGTGTGTGTGTGTGTGTGTGTGTGTGTGTGTGTGTGTGTGTGTGTGTCATTGATACCAGGGTGTAACTCTACACAGTGTAACATGATCCTCTGTGCAGAGTTCAGTCACCGTCATCACCATGGTGACCACTGGTCAACATGAACAGACCATAATACCAGGGGTTTTCAAAGTGGGTGACGGGGCACCCTGGGGTGACGGGGCACCCTGGGGTGCTGCGACGGCAGTCCAGGGGTGCCACGAGATCATTTGATAATATTTGGAATTTATTTGGACACTTGGAAAAATATTTAGTGTCATTTTAAACTTGAAGTACAAAGTTAGTTTCAGTCAGTTCTAACCAAAATGGCTGTTATCTCAGCGTTTTCCTCACAACATAATCACTAAAATATCGTCACTGTCGGGCAGAAACCTTGTATCTCCAAGTTTCAAATGTGTACGTACGGTTACTGAGGTAAATTAAAGTCTATGAGTTCAACTATTTCTTAACCTTGTTGCTCGGAGAGGAGATATTAAGAAGCAGAGTAGCAGGCAATCAGGAACGCAGACAGGCAAAGATGGTTTTGAGATGATTGCAGGTTGGTTTATTTGTAGTAGATGCATGGAGCTTAGAGCACAGAGGGCAGCAGCCCTCCGGCGTCTGGCCGGAGAAGACACAAATACATTATTTTGCTCAGGTTTTAAACACTTTCAGAGTTAACTGAGACAGATTCTGTAATTCCATTGGCTCAGAGACCCAGACATGTCGATTC
Organism: Nannobrachium achirus; assembly: GCF_963921795.1. NCBI lineage: Eukaryota > Metazoa > Chordata > Actinopteri > Myctophiformes > Myctophidae > Nannobrachium > Nannobrachium achirus. The sequence continues at coordinate 889,836 of NC_137814.1, forward strand.
TCCTTTGAGATTAGATTTAGCATATTGTACCCAATTGGCCTTCTGTCTAAACAACAGGTTACCAACACCTCCGTGGGCCACTGGCCCCCCGCTCCTAGATTAACAAAGGGAATGTTAATGATGGCAGGGTTAGGGTTAGGGTTAGGGTTAACCCTAACCCTAACCCTATGCCTCAATAGATGGGACAGGCAGGCAGCTCAACTCCAGACTGTAAAACATCATTTGATGAGGTTGTCGAACAATATACAGTAATTCATGGCCATATTTGGTGAATATGAGTTTGACAGGATACCGCATTACACATTTGCGCCTCGTGTCTACCTACTCCTCTCAGCTAGTGTATATAATACCACGGTAACCACTCGCCTCTTGTGGCTTATTGCTTTATTATACTACCACATTCAGTGGTGCTTTGGGATTTGCTTTTCCGGGCGGACGGTCATTTATTGACGTCACGTGCACGCGCGTGCACGTGCCTCTAGAGGCTATTTAGATAGAAAGGATGTCAGCAGATCTAATGGTGGGAAAACAATAGTTTTCTAGTCTTAATTACATTTGCATTGTTACTTAAGATTTTATGTTCCACTTTCTTTTAATTCATTTAGAAAATACAACGCTGCAGTAGGCTAGAGAAACAAAGTTTGCCTTGAACGAATCTCAAACACTAAATGGAGCCATGTATGAGGACACACACACATCGACACATGCACATGCAGTCACAGCTGTAAACCTAGGTGTTAAAGTAGGCTATATCCATATGAATAGAGGGGGCTTGTTTACGCTCACACATTCACCACTAGAAACCTGTTATGCAAAGTAGTAGCCACTGATTAAAGTATTGCTTGTAGTTATCGCGGGGTGGGGGGGTTGTCGCGGCTCTCGCAGGGGGGGGGGGGGGGGGGTATGCACGCGTTTACACGGTCGTGCACCGTTCGGTGCCGTCCGTGTGGGAATTTTTCGACCACACGGCGTCCGGTTGCGTCCGGCCTCCAAAGCGCTACTGACCACATTACTACCTATTGATCCTATGCACAACATATCTTGATGCACAACATAATAGTCTACTAGATGGAAACCGACACGGCCAACAAACAGCAGGAGGTCATCAACACAAACAGTAGAACGCTGTTGGAAATGACCAATAAATAACAGACTGCACGTAATCAATGTGTATCTTTTTCTTTTTTTATTGAAAAATGATAAAACGTACAGAGAGAGAGAGAGAGGAGAGAGAGAGAGAGAGAGAGAGAGAGAGAGAAAGAGAGAGAGAGAGAAAGAGAGAGAGAGAGAGAGAGAGAGAGAGAGAGAGAGAGAGAGAGAGAGAGAGAGAAAGAGAGAGAGAGAGAAAGAGAGAGAGAGAGAGAGAAAGAGAGAGAGAGAGAGAAGAGAGAGAGAGAGAGAGAGAGAGAGAGAGAGAGAGAGAGAGAGAGAAATGCCAATGAAAAACAAAAGACAGAATTCACACGGTGGATCACAGTTAGAATTTATCAATTCAAAGCTTATTGTTTTTTTTGGACAAATTATTAGATCCATAATAATAATGTTGTAAAACATTCCACAAGCTAAATAATAACTACGCTTCCAAGTGAAATTTCAGAATTACCACCACGTCTCCATTTCTAAAACGGTTGGAAAATAGTTGATCTACAAGCTCTCATGCTTGTAGATCAACTATTCACACTATTTGTTTGTGGGCAGAAAAAGAGAAATGATTGAAAACGTTCGCCTGTAATGTTATTCCCACAACAGGGATGAAAGTGTTTAATAAATGATCGGTTGCATTAAACAATAAAACTGTTATTTAAATTAGAACATGTAGAAGGACGGGCATCGATTGCAGATCAAATCAGATTATTCTGTTATTAACCAGAGTCAATATGCATACAGTAACTGAATGTGAGGTTAAATGTTAACACTTTGGGGCGGTAATTGCCTAAATGAGCTTTGAGTTTCATAACAGTGTCATACCTCATAACGTTACACTGCACTAACCCTAACCCTCATAACGTTACACTGCACTAACCCTAACCCTCATAACGTTACACTGCACTAACCCTAACCCTAACCCTACCTCATAACGTTACACTACTCCACTCTGAACCTCTTCAGCCCTAGCATTCATACTGCTGAGGCTTAACACTCGGGTGACTGAAAAAAAAATCACTTCCACTCTGACTGCATTTATCAGTCAAATTGACAGGTAAATTCTCTCCCTCCCTCCCTGCTGCCAGCGGGGGTTCTATTGTCTTCCAAATGTGAATTAGCATTTCAATTCACCTCTCAAATGGGGAGCGCAAAAAGGTGTGAAATTCTCTCCTTGCTTCTGGGAGGGGGAGGAATGGGTGAGACCTGTCTTTATGACCGATAACTAACAGTCAGAGTGGTATAATGGTATATTATTTCATACTTAGGAAATGTTTCAGAAGGAGGAAAAAAGGGAAATGTCTGAGACCTTCACAGGGAGAGTTATTGCACTTTGCGATCTCAAAATCGGTCAAAATGACCTGTTAGTCACCCATGTGTTAAACCTAGCATTCATCTGCTGAGGGAATGCGTACACATCCATGAAAACAAACCCATCTAGCTTGTAGACGGCCATTTTCAGCCAAGATGTTTAGTCCCAGTGGCCTTCAAGGTTTTATTTTTATTTTTTTCAGGCCAAGAAAGGTCAACTAAGTGTTGTTAGATAAAGCACATGGTTGTGACAGCATGCCCAAGCATCTTCACAGTAGGTCACACGCACCAAAACAAATGGAGTCTGTAACATGAGGACAATGAATCTAAAGTACCTCTTATGTTGACCTCTGTGTGACGCTGTTGTGTGTTTTTATATTTTCTATGTATTTGTGTGTGTGTGTGTGTGTGTGTGTGTGTGTGTGTGTGTGTGTGTGTGTGTGTGTGTGTGTGTGTGTGTGTGTGTGTGTGTGTGTGTGCGTGCGTGCGTGTGTGTGTGTGTGTGTGTGTATTCACACTATTTTTTGATTAGTTGGTGAAATGTTAACACGTTGACCGCCATAGTTTTAATCAAGATTCCAGATAGATATGAATTATGATACATAATTGTATGATTTGTGTATGAGGCTCATATGACCATATAAGTTATATATTATGAACTGAACTTACAGTATAGGAGACCATATTTTTGGTGGTACTGTGAGTTCAGGCTACTGATTACAGGTCATGGCTACGAAATCAGGTTTTGGTTATACTGTATGTCACTAGTGGAAAGTTACCAACACTCTACGTGTCTGTCTTCTTGTTATGATCTGGGAACGAATCAATGAGTCCCACTGTCATGTACTGTATTCCTTATATACTGTATGTTAACTTCCATTTTGGAAGAGAGAGAATTATCAAGCTGCCACTAAGATGGTATGCTCACTGTTTGTCTGACTCTCTTCAAATACAGCCATTTATTGATTGTCCTTTGGCTCGTCTCTGTCTTATTTTGGTTATGGATTTTACCCATATCCATATTTATTTAACTTATTCATAATGTATTCCATCAAGATAACCTGCCAAGGCTTTTTTCCTATAGTTTTGATGAGGGTTGCTGGTCGCGTCCGACGAACCAGAAATACAACCGCGATTATCCGTGCGTAAGTTATGGTCCATAGGATCGCATGTTTTGACCAAACATGCGATGTATGAAAAATAATCTGAGACCCAGATATATCCATGTTTCTGTTGCCATGATGAATACCAGTGAATGGACTGCTGGATATCCTCCTGACTACATTATTTAGCGAGGCATCATGGAACCAAATGGACCCTCTGTTTCCTCTCACCCGCGGTAGATCGCTGGCTATTGGTTACCATGGTAACCAGTTAACACGTTCCTGGACGTGTTAGCGGCCCTGTGGCACTCGATCCACGGGGGGGGGAATCGTTAAAAAGATCTGTGAACATCTTAGACATGTCTTCATACCAGGTTAAAAGGATCTGTGAACATCTTAGGCAGGTTAAAACATCAATGTCATCTTCTTCGGCATGTCATGAATCATCTTAGGCATGTCTTCATACCAGGTTAAAACGATCTGTGAACATCTTAGACATGTCTTAATACCAGGTTAAAACATCAATGCAAATCAGCCGCATCGTCAGCATGCCTTGGTGAAGCCTAGCAGAGCTCCACACAGGGGCGTCACAAAGGGTAGGAAAGTGGGACTGAGTCACCAGGGCCCAAGGTGGAGGGGCCCTAGTAACTTTAGCTATTGAGAAATAGCAGATATACAAGCTCACAGCGCGGCACCGAGTGCCGCGCTGCGAGCTTGTAGATCTGCTATTTTTGAAAAGTCGTGACAATTTGCACAAATCTTTGAATGTATGTATTTTTTAAGTGAACTTTTGTAACTCAAATTTTGCTTCTGGGGGGTCCCTGGAACTAAATATTTTGAGATGGGGGGTCCTTCACATGAAAAAGTTTGAGCATCACTGACATGAAAACATAGGTTTCTTGGCACACATTTTCACATTTTCAAAAATAGCAGATCTACAAGCTCGCAGCGTGGCACTCGGTGCCGCGCTGTGAGCTTGTATATCTGCTATTTTTCAATAGTTAACATTCATGGGGGGCCCGCAGTGAATCCTTGTACCCAGGGCCCAGAACTTAGTGTGACGCCCCTGGCACCACAACCCTTGTAGCGGCTCTGGTAGCCACTAGGCTGGTAGCCACTGCCACTCTGGTAGCCACTCCCACTCCGCTAGGCTCCGCCCAGGACTCTATGGGGCCTTTTCCACCTGCAAAGAACAAGGTTCAGGTTCTTCCTCCCGCCTATGGGATGAACCAGAGGTTCTTCCTCCCGCCTATGGGATGAACCAGAGGTTCTTCCTCCCGCCTATGGGATGAACCAGAGGTGAGCTTTCCCACCAAGAACCGGAGTTGGTTCTGAACCGTAAAAGTTGGTTCAGAACAGGAACCACAAAATCCTTGGTTCCTCTGGATCAATCTGGTTCAATCTGGTTCAATCTGGTTCAATCTGGTTCAATCTGGTTCAATCTGGTGGAAACTCAAGCCGGTTCGCAAGAGCGAAACAAGGTTCCAAGAAAGTTGAACCGGCACTGGTTCTTTGCCGGTGGAAAATGCCCCAAAGTGAAACCAAACTTTACGGTAAAGAGCTGTTAATTATACATAGTGTGTGATGTCATTCCCCGCTAATGGTTTTTAACTCGTCAAATTGTCCAAGGTCGAGTGACTCGACACATCTCGTGATTCCAACAAAAACAAAATGGTTTACTCGTGTTTAATCATCGGTAATAACGCCAAAGTAATCTAAAATGAGTTACTTTTCTCAGAAGGTAATCCTGTACGGTAACCAGTTACTTTTCAGAGTAGCGTCACCATGGTAACCACTCTGTGTCCTCCTAGTCGGTGTCATCAGACCAGCCCATCTCCATGGTAACCAAGGTTACCATGGTAACAACTCCTAGTCGCTGTCATCAGACCAGCCCATCTCCAAGGTTACCAAGGTTACCATGGTAACAACTCCTAGTCGCTGTCATCAGACCAGCCCATCTCCATGGCCTCCAAGGCCGCTGCCACCTTGACCTTGGCTCCCATTCGCTGCGTGACGCTCCGGCTGCTCTGCTGCGTGGAGTTCTGATTGGACGAGGCCCGCAGCACGCTCACCTGGACCCCGCCCACCTGACCCTGACCTCGGCTGACCTTCTGGCTGACCACCTCGGCGCTGAGGTCGCGACCCCTGGAGGTCGAGGTGGAGGAGGTCATCGATGACGACGACCCCTGGACCACCTGATGACCCCTGACCTGCTGAACTTGACCCCTGAACTTGTCCATGTCCAGGTCCGCCCCCATGTCCCCCAACGAGGTCATCATGTCCCCGAAGCCCCCCAACGGGGACAGACCGCTCTGGAGACCCTTCAGCATGTTGTTGAAGGGTCCCTCCGTGTCCCCCTCCTCCTCCTCATCCTCTTGTTCGTCGTCCTCGTCTTCATCGTCCGGCCCGAAGCCCCCCGGGAACCCCTTGGTCCTGAAAGGGTTCTCAGGGTGGGGGTCCTCTGTGAACCCCCTCAGGACAAGGGCGTTCTGGGGGTTGTCTTGGGAGAAGCCCCCTCCCCTTAGGATGGTGGTCACCCTGCTCCTCTGGACGCCCCGCCCCCGCCCCCCCGACCACCCCCTCCCCTTGGTGGTGGGCGGGAACCTCCCAGGAGGTGCTCTCCTGGCGCTCCACCACCCCCCCTCCCCCCGGGAAGCTGTGCAGGGTCACCTGGACCCTCCTCCCCCGGCCGTCGTTGGCGTTGTCCAGCTGGTGGAAGCCTCCTCCTCCTCCTCCTCCTCCTCCTCCTTCATCTTCTTCTTTTTCTTCTTCCTCCTCCTCCTCTTCGTCGTCGTCTTGCTGCTCGTGTCCGAAGCCCCCCTGGAAGCCCCCCCCTCCCCTCAGCATGAGGTGGAGCCCCCCCGCCCCCATGGAGCCCCCCCCCCGGTCGGTGCAGGAGGTGCCGCCGCCGCTCGTCCCCCGCTGCTCGGTGTCGCCGTTGCTCAGCGTCCGCAGCAGGCAGCTGACCCCCGCGCTGCTCAGACCCGCGCTGCTGCTGACCGCTGTGGAGCTGTTGGACTCCTGGGAGTGGGAGCGGAAGAACGAACCGCTAGAACCAATGGACATGGGCGAGAAGAACTGAGGGAGGGAGAGAGAGAGGGAGAGAGAGAGAGAGAGAGAGAGAGAGAGAGAGAGAGAGAGAGAGAGTTATGTGTCTTTTTACATTTAACAATTCCTTTTATTTGTCGTCAGTGGTCTAAGCCCAGAAACCAAGTTTAAAGTCAGGTTTGCTATGTTAAGAAATGTTTATTCGTTGGCTTTTTTTGGAGATTAGTAAAACTATACATTTTTGAAATCTTCAGAGCATGGGGAATCCAAAAATCTTTGTTGGCATTTGCACAGACGCCTGCAAAGCCGCCATTTCGGACATTCAAAATGGCCGACATAAAATACACAATTTGTGCTATCTTGGCCTCTAGACAACATAGAAACTTAATTAAACATGCCAATCCTATGTTTTCTGGGTCAAGGAATCGAATGATAAATGATGTGTGTAAAATATTTTGGACCCCCACCCCCTTTTTGGGGGTTATCTATTTTGGGACCTCCCAGAACAGTACGCCAGCCAGTTAATGTCAGAGTTTTATAATAGTAGAGTTGTTTTGTAGGTTTTAAAACATCCTGAGTTCATTTATTATACATTTAAAGCAGCCAGAATAACCTTTCTGATGTTTGGTTGGGGTCTTTCCTCACATGGGACCCCCAGATGGACCCCTGAGCCTATCTCAGTATTCGCTCTCCTGCTCCAGAACAATGTTAAATTAGATCATAACTGAACCATAAAAGTTGTTGTAGCTGGGCTTTGAAAACAAAAATGAGTAGTAGCAAATACCAGGGGTCTTCCACGGGGGTCCGGGACCCCTGGGGGATCCTCAGAGTTACTACAGGGGGCCTGCCAAATCTTAATGGGATCTTTTTTTTTTGTAACATTTGAAACTTTGAATGTTTTTTATGTATCCAGGGTTTATGTATTGTACTTTGTTGGTTTATTAGTATTCTCAGTATTATTTATAAAATGTTTGTGTTACAGTTATGGTTGATAGCTGTTACAGGGATTGCAATAATGAAAGTATTGCAACTTCTCACTTTGAGTTTGCAGAACAACGTGTCCATTTATTGCCCTGCACTCACACAACACCCCATCGTCACCCCAAAAGCTGCACCCTATCTTCCTAAAGAGCTCATGGTCAATTATGCCCAGAGATTCACTACAATACATGTCCTCCTCCCTAATAATGTTGACAGTCTCCACCATAGCATTTGCAGGGAGGAGTGCAAGGCAGGTTATTGAGCAGCTGCACTGCCCTTGCAACCTGCTTCTTGCAGCCACATTTGATGAGCTCAAGTACTTCCTATATTTATGAGTTAAAGAGAAGGATCTCAACGGAAATAAGCCTTGCCTTACCCAAGTTTCCTTTTAGTTGACCTTGTATCAGTGAACTGTACTGTCATGTACAACCTCTAACCTCTAATAAATACTTCAATCAATCAACAAAAAAAGGAGCAGGGGGAGGGCAAGCCTCCCATAACCTCCACTCTCTAAATTCCATTTCTTCAATTGATGGAAGCTCAGGGCAATGTTTCAGGTATGACAAAGTAGGCATCTTAATACAATACCTGGGACATGAACATGATTTTGAGGAAATGCACACATATGAAGAGGCTGATACCCTGATTCCTCATCAAGTCCTTGCCTCTGCTGCTTATGGTGCTTTGCGAGACATATGTGTTTGGTCAACCGACACTGATGTCCCCCTGCTGTTACTGAAATTTGCAACAGTCAAAGGTACAAAAAAAAAAGAAAAAGGAAATAGATATATTCAAGCAAGTTCGAGTTATTGGATGTCACAAATGTCAAGGGTTCCTTGGCTTACAGTATACAATTTTCTGGTGCCAGTCATTGGAGCATTTTGCATGCCATGTTTACAATTCAAAAGGTCCAACAACAACCCTGCGATTACTCGGATGGGAACTATTTCTGTCATAGTACTTGGAGGGTGAGATGCTACCTCCAACTCATGCTGCACTGATAACATATATCCCCCTTGTCAGCAAGTCACAATGCAGGATGAATCATACCTGACAAATAGCCCTGAGCTTCCACCAATCGAAGAAAATAGGTGGAATTTAGAGAGTGGAGGGTGTGTCCCAGTCAGGGGTATTGCTCTCCCTGCTCAAAAAAGCCTGCCTTTCACTATATGCTATGGTGGAGACTGTGTCAACACTATTAGGTTGGACATTGAAGAGGACAATGATGAAGACGAATAGATCCTGCATTTCTGAAATTACTGTATTGTAGTGAATCTCTTTGGGCATAATTGACCATGGGCTCTTTAAGAGGATAGGGTGAGGGTTCTGGGGTGACAATAACAAAGAGTTGTGTGTGTGTTGTGTTGTAAGTGCGAGTCCATTGCAATAAATGGACACGTTGTTCTGCAGTGAGAAGTTGTAATACTTTCATTATTGCAATCCCTGCAGTAACAGCTATCAACCATAACACAAATGTTATAAATAATACTGAGAATACTAATAAACCATCAAAGAACAATACATAAACCCAGGATACATAAAAAAAACATTCAAAGTTTCAAATGCAAAAAAAAAGATCCCATCAAGATTTGGCAGGCACCCTGTAGTAACTCTGAGGATCCCCCAGGGGTCCCGGACCCCCGTGGAAGACCCCTGGTATGTGCTACAACTCATTTTTGTTTTCAGAGCCCAGCTACAACAATCTTTATGGTTCAGTTATGATCTAATTTAACATTGTTCTGGAGCAGAGCGATTACTGAGATAGGCTCAGGGGTCCATCTGGGGGTCCCATATGAGGAACTCCGGTTGTTTTAAAACCTACAAAACAACTCTAATATCATGAAAATCCGACATTAACTGGCTGGCGTACTGTTCTGGGAGGTCCCAAAATAGATAACCCCCAGAAAGGGGGTGGGGGTTCAAAATATTTTACACCCATCATTTACTCATTCGATTGCTTGACCCAGAAAACATAGGATTGGCATGTTTAATTAAGTTTCTATGTTGTCTAGAAGCCAAGATAGCACAAATTGTGTATTTTATGTTGGCCATTTTGAACGTCCAAAATGGCGGCTTTACAGGTGTCTGTGCAAATGCCAACAAAGATTTTTTGGATTCCCCATGCTCTGAAGATTTCAAAAATGTATAGTTTTACTAATCTCCAAAAAAAGCCAACAAAAATACATAGTGAAACTGACTAACAGTAGCATGCTGTGAACTGGAATTATGGATGTTTAAAGCCCAAAAAAATGGGCAGCAATTAAAGCCTGTCCCTATTGATGGTCTAAGTCCAGAAACCAAGTTTGGAGACGGTAGCATGCTGCAAACTGGAATTATGGCTGTTTAAAGCCCAGCCAATAGAAAGACAGAGGGGGTGGGGCTTCAGCAATTACAGCTCCTCCCTTTTGGTGGTATATGTCTAGAAACCAAATTTGGAGATGGTACCATGCTGCATACTTGACTTATCGGTGTTTAAAGCCCAGCCAATAGGAAGACAGAGGGGGCGGGGCTTCAGCAATTACAGCTTGTCCCTATTGGTATTCTAAGTCCAGAAACCAAGTTTGGAGACGGTAGCATGCTGTGAACTGGAGTTATGGATGTTTAAAGCCCAGCCAATAGGAAGACAGAGGGGACAGGGCTTCAGCAATTACAGCTCCTCCCTATTGGTGGTGTAAGTCTAGAAACCAAGTTGGGAGATGGTACCATGCTGTGTACTTGAGTTATGGATGTTTAAAGCCCAGCCAATAGGAAGACAGAGGGGGCGGGGCTTCAGAAATTAAAGCTTGTCCCTATTGGTATAATAAAGTTATACCATGTAACTTTTTTTATAAAACAAATCTTAAAATTGTCCTAACTGTTAAATCGCTAACGTTTTAGAACACCCACTCCGTTATTTTCAGCTTCTAAAGCCTTCTCTTTATATGTTTTCTATGATCCTTGCCGGGGTCCGGATTTCGCGGTAAAATTACGTCATCACACTACCGGCCAATCACAGCGAGGGTTATACACTGCCGGCCAATCACAGCGCATCTTGAAGTGGGGTCGCTATGGCGGCCATATTTGTAGTCGCCCGTGTGTCTCTATACTCAAAAGGTAATCTCGCCGACCAGGCAGGGTGAAGTAGTCCGTTTCTCCGGAATGCCTGAACGCACAGGCATTCCGGAACCAGGGTTTGCTATAGGGCTACTGACCACCAGTTGAACATCTTACACAGTATAGCTTTAAGTCCAGAAACCAAGTTTGGAAACGGTACCATGCTGCGTACTTGAGTTATGGATGTTTAAAGCCCAGCCAATAGGAAGACAGAGGGGGCGGGGCTTCAGCAATTACAGCTCCTCCCTATTGGTGGTCTAAGTCCAGTAACCAAGTTTGGAGACGGTAGCATGCTGTGAACTGGAGTTATGGATGTTTAAAGCCCAGCCAATAGGAAGACAGGACTGGAACAACTCTGGTTGGGAACAACGTTTGAGACATTCTACTCACAGGGGACATGTTGGAGGACATGTTGGGGACATGTTGGAGGACATGTTGGGGACATGTTGGAGGACATGTTGGGGACATGTTGGAGGACATGGTGGGGACATGTTGGAGACATTCTACTCACAGGGGACATGGTGGAGGACATGTTGGGGACATTGTACTCACAGGGGACATGGTGGAGGACATGTTGGGGACATTGTACTCACAGGGGACATGGTGGAGGACATGTTGGACCTGAAGGAGGAGGGAGTCTCTCTCTCCATCAGTCTCTCCTCCCAGAGTTTCAGCCTCCTCTCCCTCTCCTCCAGCTCCTTCTCCTTGGAGTACAGCTCTCTCTCCAACCTCCGCAGGCGCTCCAGGGTGGCCTCGATCTCACACCTGCACACGGGAGACACACACATGCATGCTTGGGGTGGGCAATATAATGGACATGGCAATGCATCACGATAGTTTATTTGCCAATCCTGTATCGATACTTCAGGCTGTAGTATCGTGATACTTTGGGGAAAATAAAATATGTTCCCATGCATAGGAACCAATGGTAGAAGTCCGGTCCTGACACTTCCGCTGCCTCTAGATGTCGCTGTACTATAGTAGCTACTTCCCCTTCCCACGGTTCAGTGAGTGAGGTCTCTCGCTCGAACGACAAAAACAATATTAGAGCAGCGCCTTCAGCTTCTAAAGCTGATATTTCGCAATAGTATCACAATAGTATCGTATCGCAAAGATTCACAATATATTGTGATACTACTATAGTCTGGTAGGACTTGCCTTGAAACATGGCTCTGCAGATTGTTGTAGTTTGTTGTTTGGTTTCTATTCCAAATGTTTTGAAGGGGGGAGTGGTATCCAATTCATTCCCTTTGGTTTCATGCCTCTAGCAAGCAAGCCAGCTTGTGATTTCCATGGGGAATGAATTGGACAACGTTCTCCTCCCCTGATCCCTCAAGGACAAGGAGAGGGCAGGTGATTCTAATGTGTGAAGGAAGCCTCAGATTCTGGGCTGGGACAGCTTCTGGCCCGTGGGGATATCAAGGTTTTTACATAGACTGTAAAAAATATGGATGGTGGGAAGCCACTGGTTTCTATGCTGTGCAAATGAAGCTTTTTTTGGCCCTTGTATGGGTGGGTGACGCCATCATTGTAAAAATCAACATTCATTCATTGGTAGAAATGATACCATCTCGAATGCTAATGTCTGCCAACGGTCACGTGGAACCGCAGGGATACATGGGACATTGTTTGAGCTTGCCGAAAATAAAGCACACGAAGAAGAATCATCACAAGCCTATGATCACAAGCCCCTCCTACAGCATACCCTGCCATAACATCAATTATAACATAAATGACACAAAATGCATAATGGTGATTGAAACGTGGCTTTAAACTAGCGTCAGGAACCATAAAGTATTTATGACAATGTTTATTAAGGTAAGAAAATCAAATGTAAAAGTTGGGGGAAATGAATGGAATCCTATGGAGAACATGTTGCTTCTGGTGCCAGAACAACACAACTAGCGGCCAATCATAGGAACTTTTAGTTCTGTGTTTGATTCATATTAAATCGGGACAACTGGGTTTTTTATCAAGTTCTTCTCGCCCCACTTAATGAGGGGGGAGTAGAGCATTTGGAACTTCTAGGAACTCAGATTAGATCAGACCCATAGTAGTCTGATCTAATCTGGGGTGGCATAGCTCAGGGGTAGAGAAACCGTTATCAGAGCACGAAGGGTCCCCAGTTCGAATCCGGGCTTCCTCTGAGTTAATGTGGAAGAGTCCTTGAGCAAGACTCTGAACCCCACATGTGAAGGAAGTTTCCCCATAGACTTTTACAAAAATATTTATAACAATTATGTTAAGCCTCGAACCAAGCCATCCAGGATGGAGGTGAATCATGACCACACAACCTTTGATCCTATGTGAAAACATATGTTAATATTACATTATTTGATAAACTACTTTTAATAACTACCCTTTGTTTAGCGATTTTCAAAATGTTCTTTTCATAGAAACAAAGGTCTCATGTTCATGATTCACTGCCATCCTGGATGGCTTGGTTCGAGGCTTAACATAAATGTTATAAACATTTTAGTAAAAGTCTATGGGGAAAAAGAATGGTGACCCCAGTAAACCACTTCCACTGCTCTATATGGCTGCTGAAAATCATTGAAAATAATTATACTTTTCATCACCACCAGAGGGCTCTGCTGAGTCACTTACTATGCCATCAGCCCAGAAAGTCAACTCTACACTCTCTCTCTCTCTCTCTCTCTCTCTCTCTCTCTCTCTCTCTCTCTCTCTCTCTCTCTCTCTCTCTCTCGTCCAAGACTTTCCACAGACTCTCACAGAAAGTGTCTTCAGAATTGATTGCCTTGTTGTACCCATGTTAAACATACATAGAATGTCTCACCCCCCCCCCCCCCCCCTCTCTCTCTCTCTCTCTCTCTCTATCTCCAGTGGTGTCAGTTCAGAAAAAGGTATGGCAACATGACTGGTGTCTTGCACGCGCGCCTTCATGTTGCCATACATGATGATACATTTATTTTAAGAATTACATTTTATTTTTTCCCCCCGTTTCTACGGTTTCTTGGGCTGGATATGGCAGGCTGGAACGGTTGTTCAAGTGCAGCTAAATTGCAAAATGTTAGTAAACGTGAGCATGTTGTAAAATTTAACAACATAATAACCAGCACAGATAGACAAAGCGACATTCATAGATTTATATTTAAAAGTAACTTTTATTTTCCCCCCAGGGTATGGCAGCTGCATACCCCTGCCATACCCAATTGACGCCCCTGTCTATCTCTCTCTCTCTCTCTCTCTCTCTCTCTCTCTCTCTCTCTCTCTCTCTCTCTCTCTCTCTCTCTCTCTCTCTCAGTATATTTCACATCCACGCAGCACATATCTGTTATGACTCTCCTCTCCTCAAATCCTCTTTTTATCCTTTCTATTCACCCCCATGAACTTTATACCAGGGGTCTTCAATAAGGGGGTCCGGGACCCCTAGGGGGTCCTCAGAGTTACTACAGGGGGTCCTTCAAATCTTTGTTTGATAGAAACTTTTTTTCTCCTTTTTTTATATTAACCACTTGAACCCTAACGTCCATATTCTGAGAACTTTAGCCAAAAATAGCAGATCTACAATGCGGTGTGAGCTTGTAGATTGGATATTTTTGGCAAAAAAGGTTTGGTGTAGAGGGGGAAAAGAGCAGACTAAGTACAGAGTGAAAGGTCAAGTTTATTAAGTATTGACGGTTCAAGTGGTTAAATATCTGAAAACACAAAGTGCGTGTGTGTGTGTGTGTGTGTGTGTGTGTGTGTGTGTGTGTGTGTGTGTGTGTGTGTACCTCCACTGGTCCTTGTGGTGAAGGAAGGAATTACACTGGTCAGGCAGTCTGCTGTCGTTGCTCATGGCTTCTAGAGTGGACAGGACCTGTTTGAACTGAGGACGCTCCTACACACACACACACACACACACACACACACGCGCACACACGCACACACGGACACACGCACACACGCTCACACGCGCACGCACGCACGCATGCACGCACGCACGCACGCACGCACGCACGCACGCACACACGCACACATACACACATACACACACACACGCACATTTAATCATTTTTGTAAGTCCACATAAGAGATACAATACAAGGACACAAATATTACAAGGTGTTGTAAATAATGTACAGTCAGCAAATCCTGGACAAATATCCAATAACCACACACCCTTCAAGGGTACAAGTAACAGCCTCTCCGCCAGTGGCGTCAGTTCAGAAAAAGCTAAGGTGTGGCAACATGACTGGTGTCTGGCGCCTTTGCGCGCGTGCAAGACACCAGTCATGTTGCCATACCTTAGCAACAGGCATGATACATTTATTTCAAGAAGTACATTTCATTTTTTTCCCCCGTTTCTATGGTTTCTTAGGCTGGATATGGCAGCCTGGAACGGTTGTTCAAGTGCAACTAAACTTGGCATGTTAGTAAACGTGCCACAATTAACAACAATGCATTGCACCTGTGCAGCTGACCTGCGGAACCTGGGAATATACCATTCTGGCAAGATGGGGAGAATATAATTATAATACCTTGTTAAAGTGACCATTTTGTAAAATGTAGCATTTGTAGTTATTTTTGCTGTAATTTAACACCATAATAACCAGCACAGATAGACAAAGAGACATTCATGGATTTATATTTAAAGGTAACTTTTATTCCCCCCCTGGACCTAATTGACGCCATCTCCACCATAGTTGGCGACTACAGATAGTAGAAGAGATTGCAACCTATGTACAAGTCCTATAACAACTTTACTCCAACATAAAAAAGCCACTAAAGACTAAGCTCAGAACCTCCCAAAACAAACTGATTCCACTACTCTTCGACCTGGGACCCATGACCCATGTTTCTCCCACACATGTTGCTACCCTAAGATGGCTCAGCGTTGAAGACAGGGTTAAACAACTAAAAATGGGATTGACTTTCAAAAATAGTTAACGCAAATCTGCCCTCCATCCCCTCAGTACCAGCATATCTGACCAAACATCTCCAAAAAGTTAGCCACACCCACAGCCACAACACCAGAGGGAGCAACACAACAATCTGATAACACAAACTCATAAGACAAATATGGGTCAATTCTTTCAGTCAGCTCCTATTCGTCATACGCAGACAGAGACAGAGTACAGCATCTTGCAATGGGCGTTGTGTACAAGATACAAGATACACTACACCTCCAAGATACCCATGTACCTGACTAAATACTGGTGTACAAGATACACTACACCACCAAGATACCCATGTACCTGACTAAATACTGGTGTACAAGATACACTACACCACTAAGATACCCATGTACCTGACTAAATACTGGTGTACAAGATACACTACACAACTAAGATACCCATGTACCTGACTAAATACTGGTGTACAAGATACACTACACCACTAAGATACCCATGTACCTGACTAAATACTGGTCTACAAGATACACTACACCTCCAAGATACCCATGTACCTGACTAAATACTGGTCTACAAGATACACTACACCACTAAGATACCCATGTACCTGACTAAATACTGGTCTACAAGATACACTACACCTCCAAGATACCCGTGTCTGACAACCTACTTCCTAAATGTCAAGGATGTTCACGATCACAACACCAGAGGCAGCTCCACTAATCATCATCAACGTAGATTTAACACTAAACAAGGCTATAACTCGTTCTCCTGCTATACCATCAACATGTGGAACGCCCTTCCACGAGCCTTAAAGGAGAGCAAATCCCTAGCCTCCTTCAAAATCGGTATGAAAAGTCACCTTCAGGCGGCTGCTTCTCGTAAATAGACTAAGCCCCCATGCTTCCACACCCCCCACCCCTTTTTTTCTGCCTTTGTATTTGATGTTATGCTTTTTCTGCTTTTGAAACTGATATTATCCTAGATAAAGTACTATGTTCTATCCGTCTGTCTTTCAATGTTAAATGAGATACTTAAAGTGTGGTTCCTGTGGAAATAAGCCCCGGCTTTCTAGGATCTCCTTTTAGTTGACCTTGTACCAGGCCAGTCTGGAGATATAATCCCTCCATCTGGTCTTTGGTTTGCCACGGGGTCTCCTCCCAGTGGGACGTGCATCGAGGACCTTCCTCGGAAGGCGCTCGGGGGGCATCCGTACTAGATGCCCCAACCACCTAAGCTGACTCCTTTCCAAGTGAAGGAGCAGCGGTTCTACTCCAAGTCTCTCTCGGGTGACTGAACTTCTCACCCTATCTCTAAGGGAGATACCAGCCACCCTTCTGAGAAAACTCATTTCGTCCGCTTGTACCCGAGACCTTATACTTTCGGTCATGACCCACACTTCATGACCATAGGTGAGAGTAGGAACACTTTGATTGATTGATTGAAGACTTTATTAGAAGTATAGTAAAAGGTACAGTTTCATGATGGTACAGTTCACTGGTACAAGGTCAACTAAAAGGAGATCCCAGGAAAGCACTTATTTACACAGGAAACCATTGAAGTATCTCATATAACATTGAATGACAGACAGATAGAACACAGTACTATGCAGATAGAGTATGTAGATATAGTAAAAAAATAATAATAATAAAATAAACGGTGCAAAAAATATATACAGTAGTTAAATACAGGGTAGGGTTGGGCTAGGTTTGTTATTGCCAGTTGCGAACGGCTGCTGCCTGTAAGTGTTTTTTCAGGGCGATTTTAAAGGATGCTAGGGAACCACACTCTTTTAAGGCCTTCAGTAGGGCGTTCCACATTGTGGTTGTATAGCAGAAGGTCAGGTGAGAGTAGGAACGAAGGTTGCTCGGTACAAACAGAGAGCTTTGTCTTCCGGCTCAACTCTTTATTCATTTGTTACAATAAATGTGACCCAGCATAGCAGAGGGGCAGTCGATTCGGAAAGCACAGCTTTAGACCAGCCCTGAAATTACTTTTTTTTTTTTCTAAAATGTGATAAAGCCACTAAAGCATTTCATAAATATCAGGCTACATTTCACTTAAACGCCAGAGCTTAACTCTGCATGTAAATAAGACTTTTTTAAATTAATGTGAAGAGAAACCTCACATTTTGCAGGTTACATTTCATCTAAAAGGCTGAATTTCTCAGATCTAGTATTGCTGCATGGCATAACTCTATAAGCTATATCTACAAAACTGTTGGGTCAATCTTCACAACCAATATATCATTTTTTAGCTAGGAATTTTAGCTATTCCCAGCTTTCAAATGAAATGAAAAAATGAAAATGAAAAAAGAAAAAAAAATCAATGTTCGGACACCAATGGTTAAAGCTATACTGTGTAAGTTGCTCAACTAGTGGTCAGTAGCGGTATTGCTTTTTTCGGCCGTTTTTCGGCCGGAGTCGTCGCAGACCACCGCCGCGGACCACCGGAGCGGCGCCAGCAAACCACCGCGACCGATAGTAATCCGTGGAGGGGTAGAACGCATGGTAGAACGTAATTTTCTGGCCAGGATTTGTGGATTAAGAGGTTAAAATCCTTCACCATGGTAAACACTGTAGCCAAGCGGAGGCGCTTCCTGGAGACCAGAGCAGATAAGCTGTGATTGGCCGGTAGTGTACCATGTGTGCATGATCGGCGATGTGATTGGGCAACGTATACACAACGTATACAGATGATGCAGATTACGTCATTTTGGCGCGAAATCCCGCCCCTGTCACTGCTAAGAAGAAAACATATAAAGAGAAGGCTTCAGAAGCTGAAAATAACGGAGTGGGTGTTCTAAAACTTTAGCGATTTAACAGTTAGGACAATTTTAAGATTTGTTTTATAAAGAAAGTTACATGGTACAACTTTAAATCTACTTTGAGGTGAGTTTTCCTGACTGAAACTACAGTGAGAGCTCTGGTAACAACAGTGTTGTCTTACCTTAGGATTAAACTACAGTGTTGTCTTACCTTAGGATCCGCCTGCCAACATTTACGCATGAGTTCTGCAAAACTGGCCGGACAGCTGCTGGGGATGGTCAGCCTCTGCACGCACACACGCACACACACACACACACGCGCGCACGCACGCACGCACACACGCACACACGCACACACGCACACGCACACGCACACGCACACACACACACACGCACACGCACACACACACACACACACGAAAAAGATCAAAATAACATTCTGTATAGCAGGTAAACAATGGGTGTTTGTCAGTAGCATAATGATACTGGGGGTCACTGCCCTAAAACATGCACACTGCTGCTCACCATAGTAAATGGGTATTCAACAGGGGGTCCTGGACCCCTAGGGGGTCCTCAGAGTTACTACAGGGGGTCCTCCAAATCTTTGTGAGATTTGGAGGACCCCTTCCTAAACCACTTCCATACGGAATGGCAAGAAGACTTTTCCCCACTCTTTCCCATTTCAAGTGAGTGTGTCTAATGCAATGCAGTGCAGCAGTTCCAAAGCCCCCTCAAGTACATTTTGTTTTGGGGAGATCCTGTTGAGCTGCTCATTTTAAAAGTAGCTCAGAGTTTACAGTTTACAGTTTAGGCATTTAGCAGACGCTTTTAATCCAAAGCGACTTACACTAAGCAGATAAAATATCACAATAATAAACAAGATAATATGTCAGTACATCAACAGCAATATAACAAATGCAAATGGATATCTATCTAGAAAAACAATATAATCCGTAAAGAAAAAAAAGGTTTCTAAAAAACCTAAAAACAAAATGCTAACTAGCTTCATGTATGGACATTGATTTTTCCAGTAGTGCTAAGGGTTTAGGTGGAGTCTGAAAAGGTGAGTCTTCAGTCCACGGCGCACAAGTCAAAGAAGTGTGGGCAGTCTGGGCACCCCCGCTGTTCTCAACCTTGTTTCTGCATGGGCACACTTTTCATGTCCCAAGAATCCATGGTCACACCAACATGATACGGGAGTGTAAATATCTTCACTGTCGGGAAAAAACCTTGTATCTCCAAGTTTCAAGTTTGTACGTTTCTTCACAAAGTAAAGACCTGCTTCATCACACAAGGCTGTCGCACAACAGTAGTGAAAACAGCAGATCTACAAGCAGATCTGTGTGCTTGTAGATCTGCTGTTTTCACTAGTTTAAATCATTTTTAAAATGATAAATACAGTACTGGCTTTTCAAGCAGTTTCAAGGGGCACACTTGACCCTTCTCAGGGGCACACCAAAGGTCCCCAGGACCAGTGGTTGAGAAACACTGCTATAGTGGACGCTATACAAGTAGTTCACAGCATAGCAGCCATGCTAAAAGGCTAACAGGCTAACAGACACATAGCGCAGTGTGAAGCACAGCCCATGGAAACACTTTTCTCTGGAGATTAAATCCTAAAATATCTGTCTGTGCAACGGAGAGAGAGAGAGAGAGAGAGAGAGAGAGAGAGAGAGAGAGAGAGAGAGAGAGAGAGACAGAGAGAGACAGAGAGAGAGAGAGAGAGAGAGAGAGAGAGAGAGAGAGAGAGAGAGAGAGAGAGAGAACGTTTATTTATAGTGAGAGAATTTGGAGTTTAGCCAAGACACTGTTGTAGGAATCATGTTCTCTCTGTGTGTGTGTGTGTGTGTGTGTGTGTGTGTGTGTGTGTGTGTGTGTGTGTGTGTGTGTGTGTGTGTGTGTGTGTGTGTGCGTGCGTGCGTGCGTGCGTGCGTGCGTGCGTGCGTGCGTGCGTGCGTGCGTGCGTGCGTGCGTTCATTCAGGGGGGATCTGGGCAGGGGTCCACCACACACACACACACACACACACACACACACACACACACACACACGCACACACACACACACACACACACACGCACACGCACACACACACACACACACACACACACACACACACGCACACACACACACACACACACACACACACACACACACACACACACACACACACACACACAGAGCAGAGGACCAGGCCTTACATAGAGAACAGAGTTGACATCATGTGACTATAAATACTGCTTCAGTGGAAAGCATGAGATCACAATGTGTGTGTGTGTGTGTGTGCATGCGCATGCGTGTGTGTGCGCACGTGCATGTGAGTGTGTGTAGATATGAGTGTGTAATCTCTGTGTAGAACAAAAGAAAATGCCTCTGGTGATAAAACCTGCATGCCGCTTATTTGCATACTGATTTGCATACCCGCCCCCCAATACTGATTGGTGCCCCACAACTTCGAAATCCATGGACAGTAGGCCTACCTCTTGTTTCACCAACCACCAGCCAGACAGTGTGTGTGTGTGTGTGGTAGGTTAGGGGGGTAGGTGCAGGCCTACCACTTGTTCAGTGTGTGTGTGTTTTGGGGAAGGGGTGCGACCGCGGTTTTCCCGGTGAACCTGAGCGCAACGGTGGGGGCCGATGAGCAAGGAGGGTTGCGAGCTTATGAGAAACAACTAAAATAAGACCTTAAAACCTGGCGAAAACAGTTGCGTGCATTAGCACAAGATTAGATGAGGATAAAGGAACCGCGATCTTACCACATGTGAATAATTGTGGTTGTAAACGATAACACAGACAATATAAATCCTTAGTCTAGTAAAGGGAAGAAGAGGTTATCATCATGGCCCCAAATAACTTTTAAATATCTTGCAATTGGCGACGAGTCTCTTAAGAAATCAGCAAGAGTGCCTCTCAAATCTCAATACATAAAGCTATATTATAACCTCTCCATCATCTGCAGTAATCAGTGGTGTGTTCCCCACACTCATCGGCCCCCACCGTTGCACTCAGGTTCACCGGAAAAACCGCAGTCGCGGAAGGGGTAGGTTAGGGGGGTTGGGTGTTTGGGTGAAGGGTTAGGTTAGGGCAGGGGTCGACAACCCAAAATGTTGAAAGAGCCATATTGGACAAAAGAAACTAAAAACAAATCTGTCTGGAGCCGCGAAAAATTATAAAAGTCTTATACATCGTCGTTGTCGGGTGGAAACCTTGTATGTCCAAAACTTTGTTTTGAATTAATCATTTTACAAAATGAACTAAACTAGTGAAAACAGCCGATCTACAAGCACACAACGCCTTGCACCGCGAGGCGTTGTGTGCTTGTAGATCTGCTGTTTTCACTACTTTTGTGCGTCAGTCTTGTATGATGAAGCAGGGCTTTACTTTGCACCACCAGCCAGGCAGTGTGTGTGTGTGGTAGGTTAGGGGGGTGGGTGAAGGGTGTAGGGGGTAGGGTGTAGGGGGTAGGGAGGTGTAGGCCTACCTCCTGTTTCTCCACCACCAGCCAGGCCACCTGCAGGCCCTCAAAGCCTTTGAAAGGAACCTCCCTGGTCAGCATCTCCCACAGCACCTGCCAGGGTCACAGGTCAAAGGTCATAAAGGTTATTCCATCTCCCACAGCACCTGCCCGGGGTCAAAGGTCAAAGGTCATAAAGGTTATTCCATCTCCCACATCACCTGCCCAGGGTCACAGGTCAAAGGTCATAAAGGTTATTCCAACTCCTACCAGATAGAACTTATAGTCCATGGGTCAGACGACGAGAAGTCGCTGTCTGAAAGGTGTCAAAGGTTACCATGCATTTTAGAAAAGCTCTATAGCTGTAGATTATATTTTGGTATGATAACCCTTTCTGAGACACAGCTACATTGGTGTTATCAGTTGCTAGAGCAGGGGTTAGGGTTAGGGTCAATTGGGTATGGCAGGGGTATGCAGCTGCCATACCCTGGGTCCAAGTTACTTTTAAATATAAATCCATGAATGTCTCTTTGTCTATCTGTGCTGGTTATTATGGTGTTAAATTACAGTAAAATAACTACAAATGCAAATGTATCAAAATGGTCACTTTAACAAGGTATAATAATTGTATTCTCCCCATCTTGACAGAATGGTATATTCCCAGGTTCTGCAAGTCAGCTGCACAGGTGCAATGCATTATTGTTAATTGTGGCACATTTACTAACATGCCAAGTTTAGCTGCACTTGAACAACCGTTCCAGGCTGCCATATCCAGCCCAAGAAACCCTAAAAACCTGTGTAAAAAACTGACAAAACTAAATTTTTTCAGACATTGTGAAAATAGCCGATCTACATGTAGATCTGCTATTTTCACGATAGAACCGTGTTATCCAAAATGTAATGCCTTTTTTCCATTTGGACTCCCATCTTTGCCATACCCTAGCTTTTGCTGAACTGACGCCACTGCACTAGAGTCGGTGTCCCATTAACTTTATTATACAAGGAAAAAAAGCTAATAATTAATCTGCTTAAAGTAGCATATGTGGGGTCAAACTAGGGTTTGTCATTATTCTGAATCCATTGCAAGCATTTGTTTTGCACGAAAAAACATTCCTTGGACTAAAACGGCTCCCACAACAGTGTGAAAAGTGTTGACTCATCACTTAACCATAGTCTTGTGGGAAGGCCCCAGATTCATTTTTTGGGACACCAACTCTAGTGGCTGATAACACCACTTTATGCATGGTAACCTTTGCCACCTTTCGGATAGCGACGTCTCGTATGGCCCATGGACTATTATTGACCTGCATACCAGGTCTATGACAGACATCCCAAGTCTCCCGGATGTTGCGCGAGTCTCCCTGAAATCAGCGTCTCCTCCCGGACACCCGCGAGTGGAGCTGAACCTCCCGGAAATCCCGGCCGCTCCCGCAAATGCTTGCCATATCCGGCTGGATCCAGTCGGAAAAAAACATGTGCAACCCGCGATGCGTTCTGATTCGTCGTCGAACTGTCAATCTGGCAAATGAATGATTGTAAGTCGCTGTGGGAGATGTGGGCGTCTAAAAGTGACCAACCAGATGGAGACTGGGTTCTCCTCTCGAGAGTCGAGACTCAAGCGCGAGAATATAATCAGCTCGTATTATATGACAGGTTTTTGACAGTAAAATCCGAGACAAAACCTGCATGCGTGCTGCGCGCATGTGCACAGGGGACCTCCCGGAAATGTTGATCGCCAACTTGGGATGTCTGCTATGAGCTCATTAATACCTCATATTGGACATTATCACCCAGGAGGCAGCCCAGCTCCTCATCCAGACATCTGTCATATCATACTGTACATACTGTATATAGGAGTCAGCCCAGCTCCTCATCCAGACATCTGTCATATCATATATACTGTACATACTGTATATAGGAGTCAGCCCAGCTCCTCATCCAGACATCTGTCATATCATATATACTGTACATACTGTATATAGGAGTCAGCCCAGCTCCTCATCCAGACATCTGTCATATCATATATACTGTACATACTGTATATAGGAGTCAGCCCAGCTCCTCATCCAGACATCTGTCATATCATATATACTGTACATACTGTATATAGGAGTCAGCCCAGCTCCTCATCCAGACATCTGTCATATCATATATACTGTACATACTGTATATAGGAGTCAGCCCAGCTCCTCATCCAGACATCTGTCATATCATATATACTGTACATACTGTATATAGGAGTCAGCCCAGCTCCTCATCCAGACATCTGTCATATCATATATACTGTACATACTGTATATAGGAGTCAGCCCAGCTCCTCATCCAGACATCTGTCATATCATATATACTGTACATACTGTATATAGGAGGCAGCCCAGCTCCTCATCCAGACATCTGTCATATCATATATACAGTACATACTGTATATAGGAGGCAGCCCAGCCTATCAAAGCTTGACTATTGTAACTCTCTCCTCACTGGTCTCCCGGCATGTGCACTTAAACCTCTCCAACTGATCCAAAATGCCGCGGCACGACTGGTCTTCAACCAGCTTAAGTTCTCACATGTCTCTCCCCTTCTCCACTCCCTCCACTGGCTCCCGGTTGCGGCCCGCACGGAATACAAAACTCTGATGCTGACCTTCAAAGCAGCCAAAGGTAGTTTTTTCTAGATATATATTCATTCACATTTGTTATATTGCTGTTGATGTACTGACAATTAATCTTGTTTATTATTGTGATGTTTATTTGCTTATTGTAAGTCGCTTTGGATTAAAAGCGTCTGCTAAATGCCTAAACTGTAAACTGTATCACAGTTGACATAAAATTGTGCATTTATGCTGTACACGCACGCACGCGCACACACACACGCACGCACGCACGCACGCACGCACGCACGCACGCACGCACGCACGCACGCACGCACGCACGCACGCACGCACGCACGCACGCACGCACGCACGCACGCACGCACGCACGCACGCACGCACGCACGCACGCACGCACGCACGCACGCACGCACGCACGCACGCACGCACGCACGCACGCACGCACGCACACACACACACACACACACACACACACACACACACACACACACACACACACACACACACACACACACACACACACACACACACACACACACACACACACACACACACACACACACACACACACACACACACACACACACACACACACACACACACACACACACACTGTAGGACTCACCACTCCGTAGGAGTAGGTGTCGCAGGTCTCAGACACCGGCAGGCTCTGGATGACCTCTGGCGCCATCCATGGAAACGTTCCTACCACCGTCATGTGGGTGGTGTGGGAGAGGAACTTAGACGCTCCGAAATCACAGATCTATAAACACATGATGAGACAGGAACTTAGACGCTCCGAAATCACAGATCTATAAACACATGATGAGACAGGAACTTAGACGCTCCGAAATCACAGATCTATAAAACACATGATGAGACAGGAACTTAGAGGCTCCGAAATCACAGATCTATAAACACATGATGAGACAGGAACTTAGAGGCTCCGAAATCACAGATCTATAAACACATGATGAGACAGGAACTTAGACGCTCCGAAATCACAGATCTATAAACACATGATGAGACAGGAACTTAGAGGCTCCAAAATCACAGATCTATAAACACATGATGAGACAGGAACTTAGACGCTCCGAAATCACAGATCTATAAACACATGATGAGACAGGAACTTAGAGGCTCCAAAATCACAGATCTATAAACACATGTGAGACAGGAACTTAGAGGCCCCGAAATCACAGATCTATAAAAGACATGATGAGACAGGAACTTAGAGGCTCCAAAATCACAGATCTATAAAAGACATGATGAGACAGGAACTTAGAGGCTCCAAAATCACAGATCTACAAAACACCATGAGAGACAGGAACTTAGAGGCTCCAAAATCACAGATCTATAAAAGACATGATGAGACAGGAACTTAGAGGCTCCAAAATCACAGATCTACAAAACACCATGAGAGACAGGAACTTAGAGGCTCCGAAATCACAGATCTACAAACACATGACAGGACCTTAGAGGCTCCGAAATCACAGATCTATAAAAAACATGACAGGAACTTAGAGGGTCCGAAAGGGTTCAGATTGGTTGACCTGTCTGTCAATCCTTTTAGCCCCGGTCGGCTGGTTCATGCACCAATGAGCTGCGAGTGACAGAGCTTCTTACAGATAAAATAATAGTTTTGGAGGCAGACTGCGGCTCCTAGAAGCACCACAGAGACTAGATATGTTTAGGGAGCATTGTTAGCCGTCTGAATATAATAAAAGAAATAAAAGAAATAATAAAACATAAGCAATTGCATAATTCCTGTTTATGTGAGCATAAAACTACTTATAGTAACTTTAACTGGTAACACGCTAAAAGCAAGGAGACAGAGAGGAACTAGAACTACACTCTGTTGAGGTGCCAACTTGCTACCATGTATGGCCTACGTGTGCGCCAGCAGAGCGCGCCATGAGGTGTGCAAGGGGCGTCAATTGGGTATGGCAACCCTAACCCAAAACCTGGGTCCAGGGGGGAAGATAAAAGTTAGTTCTAAATATAAATCCATGAATGTCTCTTTGTCTATATGTGCTGGTTATTATGTTGGTAAATTACAGTAAAATAACTACAAATGCTAAATTTAACAAAAATGGTCACTTTAACAAGGTATTATAATTGTATTATAGTATATATAATTATATATTATATGTACTTCTTCTTAAAATGTATCATACCTGTTGCTAAGGTATGGCAACATGACTGGTGTCTTGCGCGCGTGCAAGACACCAGTCATGTTGCCATACCTTATCTTTTTCTGAACTGACGCCACTGAGGTGCGTTCACCACTGACATCACCAGGAATGCTGGTCCCTCATTGGCTGTTAATGATGACGTTGCCTGAACTGGTGGTCCCTGATTGGGCCACGGGCTTAAAGACACACAGACAATATAATAATAATCTAAAAGCAAGGATAGAACAGTGTCTTACCTTCAACACTCTGTCTGCAGTCATCACCACTGAAACGAAGCACAGAACAGCAGGTCAGCTCACTGTTTCCTACCAACGTCCTAGACTAAAGACAGCTCAGTGTTTCCTACCAACGTCCTAGACTAAAGACAGCTCAGTGTTTCCTACCAACGTCCTAGACTAAAGACAGCTCAGTGTTTCCTACCAACGTCCTAGTCTAAAGACAGCTCAGTGTTTCCTACCAACGTCCTAGTCTAAAGACAGGTCAGCTCAGTGTTTCCTACCAACGTCCTAGACTAAAGACAGCTCAGTGTTTCCTACCAACGTCCTAGTCTAAAGACAGCTCAGTGTTTCCTACCAACGTCCTAGTCTAAAGACAGGTCAGCTCAGTGTTTCCTACCAACGTCCTAGTCTAAAGACAGCTCAGTGTTTCCTACCAACGTCCTAGTCTAAAGACAGGTCAGCTCAGTGTTTCCTACCAAGGTCCTAGACTAAAGACAGCTCAGTGTTTCCTACCAACGTCCTAGTCTAAAGACAGCTCAGTGTTTCCTACCAACGTCCTAGTCTAAAGACAGGTCAGCTCAGTGTTTCCTACCAACGTCCTAGACTAAAGACAGCTCAGTGTTTCCTACCAACGTCCTAGTCTAAAGACAGGTCAGCTCAGTGTTTCCTACCAACGTCCTAGACTAAAGACAGCTCAGTGTTTCCTACCAACGTCCTAGGTAAGTCTGCTAAGTCTGTGCAACCTTGTGTAGCGGTTGGTGTTAGCATTAGCGTTATTAACATTAGCATTTTTTTGCAAAAACTTTAACATTATTGTTCTTCATATGACACCACCCACATGTCTGTACGACAAACGGTTCACGAGAAAACAGGTCACTTCCTGTTTGGTGAGGGGCACTTCCTGTTTGGCGAAATAGGCCCCAATTAAGTTTAAGGACTCTTAATCTTGTCATTTGACGCAACCCGCGTGTCTGTATGACAAACGGTTCACGAGATCAAGGGTCACTTCCTGTTTGGTGAGGGGCACTTCCTGTTTGGCAAAATAGGCCCCAATTAAGGTCATGGACGATTAATGAATTAAAGCTGCAAGCAGCGATGACCGGGCCCTCGCAGCTCTACCCACGTCACAAGGCCAGCAGCCAATCAGAAACCAAACAGGAAGTCAGCCATTTCGACTAATTAGTGGCGTTTTGGCGCATTTTTGGCCGTTATCACGGGTCGCACTTTAACGACAGTTTTGTGAGAAAAAAAAGTTTTTTGAGAAAAAAAAAAGTTTTTTGAGAAAAAAAAAATTGAAAAAAAAAATTGAGAAAAAATTTTTTTTGAGGAAAAAACATTTTGAGAAAAAAAAATTTGAGAAAAAAAAATTTTGAGAAAAAAAAATTTGAGAAAAAAAATTTTTTTGAGAAAAAAAAAATTGAGAAAAAAAAATTTGAGAAAAAAAAATTTGAGAAAAAAAATTGAGAAAAAAATGTTTGAGAAAAAAAAATTTTGAGAAAAAAAAATTGAGAAAAAAAAATTGAGAAAAAAAAATTTTTGAGAAAAAAAAATTTGAGAAAAAAAAATTTGAGAAAAAAAAAATTTGAGAAAAAAAAAATCTTTGAGAAAAAAAAAATTTGAGGAAAAAAAAATGTATGACACCAGCCGCGAGTCTGTACGACAAACGGTTCATGAATTATAGAGGCACTTCCTGTTTGGTGAAGGGCACTTCCTGTTATAGAGGGGGCGGGGCTTAATCAATTACAGCTCATCCCTATTGGTCGGAAAAAGACCAAAGTTGTGTGAGCATTTTACATTTTAAATGACGTTGCTAGGCAAAAGTATGGCAGAGTTATTTGGCGCCAAAGTTTCTGGGGTTTTTTCGGAGTCCCCCATTCAAAGTCAATGGAGTTTTTGGGCGTCGTTTTTTGCGAATTACGTCGCAATGGTAACGCGGATCGGAAAGAAAAGTAATAGCACACCATTCCCGGCCGAGCCGCACTTTTTGATGTATATATTGCGGCGGTGGCGTAAATTGTGCGGCAGTTATTACGTGCTGAAGTTTCCCCCATTCTAAGTCAATGGGGTTTTTGGGCGTCGTTTTTTGCGAATTACGTCGCAATGGTAACGCGGATCGGAAAGAAAAGTAATAGCACACCATTCCCGGCCGAGCCGCACGTTTTGATGTATATATTGCGGCGGTGGCGTAAATTGTGCGGCAGTTATTACGTGCCGAAATTTGTGGGATCATTATTAAGTGTGCCTGCTATGCAATAGCAGAACACTTATTGTAATCCGCCATACTTAAGTCAGTCAGTCAGTCAGTCAGTAAGTAATGTTCTTGCCTGCTATGCAATAGCAGAACACTTATTGTAATCCGCCATACTTAAGTCAGTCAGTCAGTCAGTCAGTAAGTAATGTTCTTGCAAATTTCTGCTCGTAATAACTGCCGCACAATTTACGCCACCGCCGCAATATATACATCAAAACGTGCGGCTCGGCCGGGAATGGTGTGCTATTACTTTTCTTTCCGATCCGCGTTACCATTGCAACGTAATTCGCAAAAAACGACGCCAAAAAACCCCATTGACTTAGAATGGGGGAAACTTCGGCACGTAATAACTGCCGCACAATTTACGCCACCCCCGCAATATATACATCAAAATGTGCGGCTCGGCCGGGAATGGTGTGCTATTACTTTTCTTTCCGATCCGCGATACGATTGCGATGTAATTCGCAAAAAACGACGCCCAAAAACCCCATTGACTTAGAATGGGGGACTCTGAAAAAAACCCAGAAACCTTGGCGCCACATAACTCTGCCATACTTTTGCCTAGCAACGTGATTTAAACTTTAAAATGCACACACAACTTTGGTCTTTTTCCGGCCAATAGGGATGAGCTGTAATTGATTAAGCCCCGCCCCCTCTGTAACAGGAAGTGTCCTTCGCCAAACAGGAAGTGCCTCTATAACTCATGAACCGTTTGTCGTACAGACTCGCGGCTGGTATCATAATTCTTTTTTTTTCTCAAATTTTTTTTTTCTCAAATTTTTTTTCTCAAAAATGTTTTTTTCTCAAAAAAATTTTTTCTCAAATTTTTTTTTTCTCAATTTTTTTTTTCTCAATTTTTTTTTCTCAACATTTTTTTTCTCAAAAAAAATTTTTTTCTCAAATTTTTTTTTTTCTCAAATTTTTTTTTTCTCAAAATTTTTTTTTTCTCAAATTTTTTTTTCTCAAAATTTTTTTTCTCAATTTTTTTTTCTCAAAATTTTTTTTCTCAAAATTTTTTTTTCTCAAAAAATTTTTTTTCCTCAAAATTTTTTTTTCTCAAAAAACAATTTTTTTCTCACAAAACAATTTTTTTCTCACAAAACAATTTTTTCTCAAAAAAACTGTCGTTAAAGTGCGACCCGTGATAACGGCCAAAAATGCGCCAAAACGCCACTAATTAGTCGAAATGGCTGTGGGTGGTGTCATATGAAGAACCATAATGTTAAAGCTTATGCAAAAAATGCTAATGTTAAAAAATGTAACGCTAATGCTAACACCAACCGCTACACAAGGTTGCACAGACTTAGCGAGCTGCAGGCACACTTAAAATTTCTTGGAATGGAAGTATGGCGGATTACAATAAGTGTTCTGCTATTGCATAGCAGGCACACTTAATTATAATACATGGTCTAGACTGTAGGTTATGAACAGTTATTTAACTATTATTATACAACAGGTAGTCGGGCTCTCAATGGAAAACAGGCTCTCCAACCGTGCATATAACGAGCACAGATGCACGGTCTCTCATCAAGTAAAGAAATCAGCTGCGTTGGTCACGAAAGACCGCAAGCGCTCCTCTCTCCCCACACTATGCTAGGTGGCTAGGCTAGCGGTTTTCATGTGACGTTCAGGGACACAGTAGCTAAATGTGGCATTAAAAAATTACAAATTCCTATCGAATATCTTAATTACAATGAAATTAAGTTGACATATTTTTTTTAAGGGCAAGTTGGCAACAGTTGTATAATTGCAATATTACACTCGAGGGTGTGGGATAACTGAATTATTTGCACGACAGTGATGCGGTCAGGAACGAGCCGTAGGCGAGTTCCGCCGAGCATCACTCTCGTGTAATATTGCTTAAATAATAATTATAGTAGGCTGTGGGTTGTGAACATCTTATAATGAAGATGTATTTGTTTCCCCGACATAAAAAGGGGAAATAAATATATTATGGGTTAGGGTGTTAATTTGTGTTAATTTAAACATGGGTATCGTATCACACATCGATCCCTGTGGTCTAAGTTTTACCGTTGCGTGACTTCAGGTCTCTGTGGATGACTTTAACCTACCGTTGCGTGACTTCAGGTCTCTGTGGATGACTTTAACCTACCGTTGCGTGACTTGAGGTCTCTGTGGATGACTTTAACCTACCGTTGCGTGACTTGAGGTCTCTGTGGATGACTTTAATCTACCGTTGCGTGACTTGAGGTCTCTGTGGATGACTTTAATCTACCGTTGCGTGACTTGAGGTCTCTGTGGATGACTTTAACCTACCGTTGCGTGACTTGAGGTCTCTGTGGATGACTTTAACCTACCGTTGCGTGACTTCAGGTCTCTGTGGATGACTTTAACCTACCGTTGCGTGACTTGAGGTCTCTGTGGATGACTTTAACCTACCGTTGCGTGACTTCAGGTCTCTGTGGATGACTTTAACCTACCGTTGCGTGACTTCAGGTCTCTGTGGATGACTTTGACCGGAGCCTCGGCATGAAGGTAATGGATTCCTGGAAACACAACAAAACAAGACAGGTTATGATAAACGTCAACAAGTCTTAGTAAACAAGACTTGCCTGGCTCCGCCCATAGACCCGCCCACTCCCTGAGCGGACGGTCTGGTGTTGTCATATGACGCTTAACTTGATATGGTTATCTTGGCGTACCAGCCAATGAAATCAATGCAAGACGGGGGAGGGGGTGGGTCTAAATTTTGAAAATCAACAGAAACAGTGGAGGGGGGGGAGCTCAGCCAAAGCTCTTAATTGCTCCCTTTGAACTTCAAAGGGGGTTGTGCACACCTCGTTAGCATCAAAGACAACAACCTGTTTGAAGCCTGTCGTAGAGGGGAGGGGGAGGGGGGAATGTTTTGTGTACACACAAGTCAAACACAACCCCTCCCACCAGATCTCTTGTGATTGGAAATTTCACATTTCAAATCCCCTCCCCTTTGAAATCTCTTGTCAATGGGACAATGTCAGACTCAAGCTCAGCGCAGAGTCTGAAATCAGGCTAAAACAAGACAGGTTCTAAAATGAACGTCAACGAGTCTTAAACATCCTAAAAGTGTAGTTAAGGGTGTAAAGGGTGTAGGCCTATATTTGTACATTTAGCGATGTGCAGGGACCAGATTTAGGGTGTAGTGTGTAGGGTGTAAACATGGTTTAGGGTGTAAAGGGTGTAATGTGTACCTTTAGCGATGTGCATCGACCAGGTCATGATCTGTTCCATATCCATCTCTTCACTCTTCTCACTGGAGAGATACTCATAGAGGGACCCCCCACTGGCATACTCTGTAATGTAATAGATTACATTATAATACTCATAAAGGGACCCCCCACTGGTATACTCTGTAATGTAATAGATTACATTATAATACTCATAGAGGGACCCTCCACTGGCATACTCTGTAATGTAATAGATTACATTATAATACTCATACAGGGACCCCCCACTGGCATACTCTGTAATGTAATAGATTACATTATAATACTCATACTCTGTAATGTAATAGATTACATTATAATACTCATAGAGGGACCCCCCACTGGCATACTCTGTAATGTAATAGATTACATTATAATACTCATACAGGGACCCCCCACTGGCATACTCTGTAAAGTAATAGATTACATTATAATAAAACTCATAGCGACATGTATATGGGTATGAATCTACTAAAGGTTGGTATACACAATTGACCGAATTCATGTTATGCAACTTCGTGGTGCTGACCTCACGTTTTGAAGGGTAAACCCTGCTAAAAGCCCATAGAGTTAACACAGAAATCACACATTTAATGCAATTTCCTAATAGTGAAGTATAAAATACGGCTAGCATGATCAAGAACACAAGATAGAAAAGGCACAAAGCATTATAATTTACTTTACCGTTCGAAATAATGATGTGTTGGCTTTAAGTCCAGCAATTTCTTTGTTAGTTTACCCTTCTAAACTGACGTCAGCACCAGGAAGTTGCTGAGAAATTTGCTGAGTGGGCGGGCCGTGAATAGGATCTATAAACACTAGAAACCAGACAATCTAAAGCCAACAACTACGTTTCCCATGAGCACCGCTGCCTGGTAGTAAAAGTGTAGTTTCAGCCTTTTCCCCGGCATAATTAAATCTCCCCCCCCTCCCCCTCCCAGTTTCCGCAGGTCAGCTGCACAGGTGCAATACATTATTGTTAATTGTGACACGTTTACTAACATGCCAAGTTTAGCTGCACTTGAACAACCGCAGGTTTACCCTTCAAAACGTGACGTCAGCACCAGGAAGTTGCTTCTATGACAGGTTATGTGTGTTGACCAATCAGCGGTGTTCTGGGTCACCATGGTGACCAATCAGAGGAGTTCTAGGTCACATGGTGACAGGGTCATACCAAAGATATTTAATTAATGAAGATAGCTCATCCGCATTGGGTCCACTAGAGTGCGACATGGTACACAAATCCTACAAATAGACTCCTAAGTGGGCGCCGGCTCTGACGGCAAATCTCGCGCACGTCCTGTTTACTGGTGCTATAGATCCCGCGAGAGTGTGTGGGTGCTATTGGCTGGGACAGCTAAAGAGCAATAATAAAGTTGATTTTCTCAGTTGTGTCGCTGAAAAAAGCCACTTTAGTATGACAATTTTGTTAATATTATGTGGCTTGTGATGATCTGGTCCAATATTTAGTTCAGTGACCATAGCTTCTGAACTATTATTTTGCTCTGTGTTCACGTTAGCTCTCCCATTGTAAATGAATAGACTCCAAACATGCTTCCGCCTCCTAAAAAGGTATCTATCTACCCTACGTCACACAGAAACGGGAAGTACAGGTCTTTTGCACCCTCTTGCTATCGCCCTCTTGGGTCATACTTCCGACACCTGGATGTGTTTCTGTTCATTTTCCTCCTCCATTCATCACTCTGACAGCTGTGTGTGTTCCCCATCCCCAACACTGTATCTATTATTACATTCCTCTTAGAGCCGCATCCCACTTCCAAGCCCATTCACGCCCACTTCACATCCACTTCAACTCATAGCTAGATCAGACGTAGGTCAGATGTAGGTAGGGAGAACATAGGGAATACCGCCCATAACTCTATCATTGGCCCCCCCCGTTGCCATGGTGACCGGTGATTGGCTCATATTCCCAGCTATGGGACCGGCGGATCCAATTTCAACCGAGGGGGGCGTAGCCAGAACACACACACACACACACACACACACACACACACACACACACACACACACACACTTTCCACTTTTCTCTTTCACCTCAATCGCAGTAACATCCGTATACACCACGTCATCGTCATTCTCAAACATTTTTTTTTCTCAAATTTTTTTTTTTTTTTTTGAGAAAAACATTTTTTTTCTCAAATTTTTTTTTCTCAAATTTTTCTCAAAATTTTTTTTTGCTCAAAAAACTTTTTTCTGAAAAACATTTTTTCTCAAAAATTCTTTTTTTCTCAAAAATTCTTTTTTCTCAAATTTCTTTTTTTCTCAAAAAACTTTTTTTTCTCAAAAAACTTTTTTTTCTCAAAAAACTTTTTTTTCTCAAAAAACTTTTTTTTCTCAAAACAACCATCAGATCGTGGCCACCCTGTACCTCAGGGATTTGTTTTCGACGAATATTTACTCCTATAGACGCAACGCGACGACCTAGAGGGGAGGCCGGCGTAGCCGGCCGACCTTCTAGTGCGTTACGTTAGTCCAGAGTCCCCAAACCTTTTTGTCTCAGGGCACCCCATGAATATTGTTTTAATCCGAGGCACCCCTACATTATAATCTATAAAATATACTAAACTAGTGAATGCGAGGCGTTGTGTGCTTGTAGATCTGCTGTTTTCACTAGTTTTGTGCGACAGTCTTGTATGATGAAGCAGGGCTTTGCTTTACCAAAAGACGTACACATTTGAAACTTGGAGATACGAGGTTTCTGCCCGACAGTGACGATATTTTAGTGATTATGTTGCGAGGAAAACGTTGAGATAACAGCCATTTTGGTTAGAACTGACTGAAAATAACTTTGTACTTCAAGTTTAAAATGATGCTAAATATTTTTGTGTCCAAGTGTCCAAATAAATTCCAAATATTATCAAATGATCTCGCGGCACCCCTGGACTGACGTCACGGCACCCCAGGGTGCCCCGTCACCCACTGTGAAAACCCCTGCGTTAGTCTATCATAACTAGACCAGGTCAACCTGGTTGTGCCAGACCCCCTGTCTGTCATCATCATTTATGACATCATGCTTTTTGTAGACATGTCATCATCATGTCATCATCATATATACCCTTTATATAGAAAACCCGGACCGACATTTGCTTATGTAGGCCTACCCATTTCATGGGTCTGGCAATCATACTGATATAGTTAGCTTCAACAGCAGGCAGCTCAGACAGACAGACAGACAGACAGACATGAAATCACTTCCAGGTCATGTTACCAATGTTCTGCCAGAGATATGGACCCATGTGTGTGTGTGTGTGTGTGTGTTTTATAATGTCAGGCTACATTATAAAACACACACGTGCGTGCGCGTACACACACACAAACACACACACACACACACACACACACACACACACACACACACACACACACACACACACACACACACACACACACACACACGATCCAAAAATATCATACTGTAGCTATAAGTGAATCTAATTGCAAGCTTACAACGTGTTGCAACGTGGTTGATGCTTAAGCAGTATTACACCAGAGGGTGTGCGTTGTCACGGTTATCTGGCACGACTGTCGAAGGGGAGTTCCACCATATGATGCTTTGTAGCATGATATTGCATCATCTATTGCATCATATGATGCAAAAAGCATCATATGACCAGTTGTTGCATGCTGAAATACTAAAATATCTAAAACCACAGATTGAACACAAACAATAAAATAAGATCTGGTTGTACAAGAGGTGGTCCTTTAAGCATGGCAATGGTTCTACTTCTTTTGGTATGACGGTGTTGCGCGGTGTGACGAGCACATGTTATAAACGGGGTCCGCTCAATATGCCGACAAGCCGCTGTTCCGACTAGCGTCGGCAGGTTCGTTACTCGTCGCGGTTACCGAGGTTAGATTTAGGGTTAGGCTTAGAGTTAGGGTTAGTTTTGGTGTCGGAATACCGGCCGTTGGCATATTGATGCGGACCACGTTATAAATGATCTAAAACGGGTTTTCAAAGTGGGTGACGGGGCACCCTGGGGTGACGGGGCACCCTGGGGTGCCGTGACGGCAGTCCAGGGGTGCCGCGAGATAATTTGATGATTTATGGAATTTAGTTGGACACTATAATATTTAGTATCATTTTAAACTTGAAGAACAAAGCCATTTTCAGTCAGTTCTAACCAAAATGGCTGTTATCTCAACGTTTTCCTCACAACATAATCACTAAAATATCGTCACTGTCGGACAGAAACCTCGTATCTCCAAGTTTCAAATGTGTACGTCTTTTGGTAAAGCAAAGCCCTGCTTCATCATACAAGACTGTCGCACAAAACTAGTGAAAACAGCAGATCTACAAGCACGTGCTTGTAGATCTGCTGTTTTCACTAGTTTAGTACATTTTATAGATGATAAATACAAAACAAACGGTTTTGGACATACAAGGTTTCCACCCAACAACGACGATATGCTATAAATATAAGGTGCTGGGAGTGAAAATTATAATGTAGGGGTGCCTCGGATTAAAACAATATTGATGGGGTGACCTGAGACAAAAAAGTTTGTAGATCAACAGTTGAACACGCAACACCTTTAATAGGGACAAAGTACAAGCCCAGTTTTACCGTAATTCCTCCAACAGACGTGCATGGTTCTTTACCGTATATGACACCATATGGCTGCTGGCGTGAGATTTTTAGAAGCTACAAATGAGTGACAGTATAAAAATGTACCGCTCCACTTCCAACTGAGGTTAGATTTTTATCTTTATCTTTTATCTTGCCCAGTGGGAATGACCTTCTGACCTTCTGACCTTCTGACCCCTATGGGAGAAAAACTGAAAATCTCTTTTCCTAAAGTGGCCTGGAAAACACTGACCCCCCCAAAGGCCCCTACCCCCCCTCCCCCCCCTGGAAAACATTGACCCCCCCCAAAGGCCCCTACCCCCCTATAAAACACTGCCCCCCACAATTTCCCCCAAGGGACTGTTTTGGACCACACAGGATGATCACACACGCACGCACGCACGCACGCACGCACGCACGCACGCACGCACGCACGCACGCATGCACGCGCACACGCACACGCACACGCACACACACACCTACCTGTGACGATGCCATAGTTGGGCGCCTCCAGAACGGCTCCATAAAACTGGATGATGTTCTTATGACTCAACACACTGAGGATCTCTGCCTGGTAGAGAGACATAGAGACACACAGGGAGAGAGAGAGAGAGAGAGAGAGAGAGAGAGAGAGAGGGAGAGAGAAAGAGAGAGAGAGAGAGACAGACAGAGAGAGAGAGAGAGAGAGAGAGAGAGAGAGAGACATACAGTAAACGGTAGTGACATATTGACCTAAACGCTGGAATAACGTCACAGTGTTGACACTCGGGAGAGTGTTTTCTGCTGGTGATTCAGTCCAAGTGTATCAAAGGGTGCGTTCGGAAATGCGCACCGGGTGTGTGCTCAGTGTAGTGAGTGCCTAAACCCAACCCTAATCCTAACCCTAACCTCAGTAAAACTATGCCTAAACCCAACCCTAATCCTAACCCTAACCTCAGTAAAACTATGCCTAAACCCAACCCTAATCCTAACCCTAACCTCAGTAAAACTATGCCTAAACCCAACCCTAACCCTAACCTTAACCTCAGTAAAACTATGCCTAAACCCAACCCTAAACCTAACCCTAACCTCAGTAAAACTATGCCTAAACCCAACCCTAACCCTAACCCTAACCTTAACCTCAGTAAAACTATGCCTAAACCTAACCCTAATCCTAACCTTAACCTCAGTAAAACTATAACCCTAACCCTAACCTTAACCTCAGTAAGACTATGCCTAAACCTAACCATAACCCATAACCCTAACCACACCCGGTGCGCATTTACGAACGCACCCTTTGATACACTCGGACTGAATCACCAGCAGAAAACACTTTCCCGTTGACACTCATCAGCTGCTCCAGTGTGGAGGTTCAAAGGTAAGGAGTAAAGCTGCTCTAGGCAGAGACGTTATGCCTAATCCTCACTGCACGTGAGCGAGAGACGCAACGCCATGTCTTTGAGACTCGGACATTGCGTTGCGACGTAGCCTGAACCTACCTAATAAATAAATGATAATTGGATATGGATTACAAGGCCCAAACCAGACCCTTTTTTCACAGAAACACAGAGTTCAAAGTTCAACATGGGTGAACTTTGACCTGGAATTAACCAATAGCAAAGGAGCACTGAAGTCGACCCCTGGCAGCCATTTGGCTTGTAGTTCTCTTTCAGCCAACCAACCACTGCACATGGAAGCAGCCATTTGGCTTGTAGTCCTCTTTCAGCCAACCAGCCACACCACATGGAAGCAGCCATTTGGCTTGTAGTCCTCTTTCAGCCAACCAGCCACACCACATGGAAGCAGCCATTTGGCTTGTAGTTCTCTTTCAGCCAACCAACCACTCCACATGGAAGCAGCCATTTGGCTTGTAGTTCTCTTTCAGCCAACCAGCCACTCCACATGGAAGCAGCCATTTGGCTTGTAGTTCTCTTTCAGCCAACCAACCACTGCACATGGAAGCAGCCATTTGGCTTGTAGTTCTCTTTCAGCCAGCCAACCACTGCACATGGAAGCAGCCATTTGGCTTGTAGTTCTCTTTCAGCCAGCCAGCCACTCCACATGGAAGCAGCCATTTGGCTTGTAGTTCTCTTTCAGCCAACCAGCCACTGCACATGGAAGCAGCCATTTGGCTTGTAGTTCTCTTTCAGCCAACCAGCCACTCCACATGGAAGCAGCCATTTGGCTTGTAGTTCTCTTTCAGGCCAACCAGCCACTCCACATGGAAGCAGCCATTTGGCTTGTAGTTCTCTTTCAGCCAACCAGCCACTGCACATGGAAGCAGCCATTTGGCTTGTAGTTCTCTTTCAGCCAACCAGCCACTCCACATGGAAGCAGCCATTTGGCTTGTAGTCCTCTTTCAGCCAACCAGCCACTCCACATGGAAGCAGCCATTTGGCTTGTAGTTCTCTTTCAGCCAACCAGCCACTCCACATGGAAGCAGCCATTTGGCTTGTAGTTCTCTTTCAGCCAACCAGCCACTCCACATGGAAGCAGCCATTTGGCTTGTAGTTCTCTTTCAGCCAACCAGCCACTCCACATGGAAGCAGCCATTTGGCTTGTAGTTCTCTTTCAGCCAACCAGCCACTCCACATGGAAGCAGCCATTTGGCGAAGCAGCCATTTGGCTTGTAGTTCTCTTTCAGCCAGCCAACCACTCCACATGTACGTCAAGCACAATCTACATAGGGTGACCACCTCCAAGCAGGCCCAATGCAGGACACACCGCCGCATCCACCATTATTTAGCCTACAAGCAACTTTACATAAAAACAAGCTCAACGTGGCTCATAATAATCAGACATGGCAACACTCACCATGCGTTGTTCCTCCACTCAGTCAGTCAGTGAGACTAGCGGGTGGCTGACACTCTGACTGGGGGCTACGCTATGTTTGGCTTTGTTGCTTGCTAACGCTGCCTGCTATGGCCAGTCTAAAAACAGTCTGTAATGATGTATGGGACCAACAACAACAA
This sequence comes from Nannobrachium achirus, assembly GCF_963921795.1. NCBI lineage: Eukaryota > Metazoa > Chordata > Actinopteri > Myctophiformes > Myctophidae > Nannobrachium > Nannobrachium achirus. Next base: position 929,603 of record NC_137814.1, read on the forward strand.
GCAGACTTCTCCTGGACTTGTTCTCCATGTTACAACAACTACAGTGCGTGCGCACGGTGCGCTCCGCACTGCACAGCTTAGCGACTAGCGAGAGAGAGAGAGAGAGAGAGAGAGAGAGAGAGAGAGAGAGAGAGAGAGACTGATCTCGTCTCTGTGCGGTATGAGAGAATGAAGACCTATGCTTCACATGAGCGTCACATATTGTGAAGACAAATCTCCCCCAATTTTTTTTTTTTTTTTTTTTCTCCATGTCTTTGATTCGCGGGACATCAGTGCAGTATGGGTGGTCACCCTAAATCTACATGTCATATTAATTCAAGTTAACCTGACACCCAGGGGTCAGCAACCTTTTTGAAATGAAGTGCCATGTTTTTATTTTCAAGATAGTCAGTGTGTCAACATGTCCATCCATCCATCCATCTTCAACCGCTTATCCGGGTCGCGGGGGTAACAGTTCCAACTGAGACCTCCAGATTTCCTTATCCTGAGCAACTTCCTCCACTCCCTCAGGGAGTATACCGAGGCGTTCCCAAGCCAGTTTGGAGATATAATCCTTCCATCTGGTCTTTGGTCTGCCACGGGGTCTCCTCCCAGTGGGACGTGCATCGAGGACCTTCCTAGGAAGGCGCTCGGGGGGCATCCGTACTAGATGCCCCAACCACCTAAGCTGACTCCTTTCCAAGTGTAGGAGCAGCGGTTCTACTCCAAGTCTCTCTCGGGTGACTGAACTTCTCACCCTATCTCTAAGGGAGATACCAGCCACCCGTCTGAGGAAACCCTTTTTGTCCGCTTGCACCCGCGACCTTATACTTTCTGTCATGACCCACACTTCATGACCAACATGTCAACATACATTTTAACGACACGCCATCAAAAATTGTTATAATGATCATTAGACTCAGAGCAATAACCCACCCATCTCCCAGATTCCCTCCCCAGTCAGAGTTCACAGTTGTAATGAATGTAGAATGATGTGCAGGATTTAATTTGCTGTAAATTATGGGTGACTTCATTTAAAGTTGCTATATGCAGTTTTCTGCTGACATAAGCAGGAACAAGGCAATTGCTTATATTTATTTTTTATTTGTATTTTATTATATTCAGATGTCTAAAAATGCTCCCTAAAAAAATCTAGTCTCTGTGGTGCTTCTAGGAGCCTCAGTCTGCCTCCAAAACTATTATTTCATCTGTAAGAAGCTCTGTCACTAGCAGCTCATTGGTGCATGAACCAGCCGACCGGGGCTAAAAGGATTGACAGACAAGTCAACCAATCCAAACAAGAACAAGAGGCGGTCCAGATTGGTCTGCTTATTTGGCAGGCTGCCAAATAAGCAGACCAATGACATAACTTCTCGCATATAAAAATAATAGTTTTGGAGGCAGATTGTGGCCCCAGGATGTGTCACAGAGACAACATTTCTTTAGGAAGCATGGTTAGCCGCCTGAATATAATAAAATTAAAATTAAAATTTTAAATAAGCTATTGCCTTTTCCTGCTTATGTCAGCAGAAAACAGCTTATAGCAACTGTAATTAACTAAATTTAGAAACATATTCATTTTTAAATATAAATCCTCTCTCTCACACGTCTGCCAGTGTGCCAGTGACCACCCTCCGCTGTGCCCATGTTGGTACCGTGTCTAAGGTTGCCTGGCCCTGTTTCTGACCCTTCCTTATGATTAGTTACCTTATCATACTCATGGTGTCACTGGCCCTGCTTCTGACCCTTCCTTATGATTAGTTACCTTATCATACTCATGGTGTCACTCAACTGGCCCTGCTCCAGACCCTTCCTTATGATTAGTTACCTTATCATACTCATGGTGTCACTCAACTGGCCCTGCTCCAGACCCTTCCTTATGATTAGTTACCTTATCATACTCATAGTGTCACTCAACTGGCCCTGCTCCTGACCCTTCCTTATGATTAGTTACCTTAACATACTTAAGGTGTCACTCAACTGAATACCAACCTCATAACAGAGGATCTGTTAAGCTGCAAACCTCAACCACCGCTGATAAGACAAGGAACTTTAACACCTTGAATATCTTTATCAGCCTTGTGGTTTTTTGGACACTGCATGCTTCTACAAATGTTGCCCTAAAATCACACAAATCGGTACACAGTATGTCTACAGTCAGGTCATCAACATGGATCTGTCCCATATAGCGCCACCATCAGGACAATTTTTTCAAACACATATTTGGACACTGCTCCTATACATGCCCACACATTGCCCTAAAATCACGCGGTGGTTTTTAACATTGGACTGAATAGACTGGGGGGGGGGGGGGCACTCTCTCTGTTTTGAAAGACTATGTCAACTAGATCCAGCAGACCAACCAGACCCAGGACCCCCCACCCAATCAAACATCAAACTCCCACATGGCCCCCAGGTTGGGGCCATGCATGCCCCCAGGTTGGGGCCCCAGGTTGGGGCCATGCATGCCCCCAGGTTGGGACCATGCATGCACCCAGGTTGGGACCATGCATGCACCCAGGTTGGGACCATGCATGCACCCAGGTTGGGGCCATGCATGCCCCCAGGTTGGGGCCATGCATGCCCCCAGGTTGGGACCATGCATGCCCCCAGGTTGGGACCATGCATGCCCCCAGGTTGGGGCCATGCATGCCCCCAGGTTGGGGCCATGCATGCACCCAGGTTGGGGCCATGCATGCACCCAGGTTGGGGCCATGCATGCACCCAGGTTGGGACCATGCATGCACCCAGGTTGGGGCCATGCATGCCCCCAGGTTGGGGCCATGCATGCCCCCAGGTTGGGGCCATGCATGCACCCAGGTTGGGGCCATGCATGCACCCAGGTTGGGACCATGCATGCACCCAACCTGGGTGCATGCATGGCCCCAACCTGGGTGCATGCATGCCCCCAGGTTGGGGCCATGCATGCCCCCAGGTTGGGGCCATGCATGCACCCAGGTTGGGGCCATGCATGCAAGTGGCTAAATATGTATTTTTAGACACAATAAGCCCATTCCCAAGATGCACCGCAATCTTTCATGGGCAGATGTGACTTATGGGGGCTGGTGTAAATAGTAACAAAGAAATTGTCAGCTTATAGTGTCTAAAAAGACATGTTTAGCCACACACACATGCCCCCAACCACTGAAATCATAATACTAAAATCACTAAAACAATGGATCTAATTCTAATTACAATATAAAATATGAACCCTTGTTGTAAAAAAAACAAAAACAAAGTTGTCCTTTAAGTCAACTCCTGATATCTGCAACTAAGGCCGCAACCCAAGCCAGATTCAATTAGGGTGACCAGATGTCCCCCTTTGCGAGGGACAGTCCCACATTTCCATGACTCGTCCCCCAAATTGAGACTCTGTCCCACATTGTGACTGGCAGGTGTTGATATACAGTAGGTGCACTGATTGTTGCTGAAGCTCTTTAACGTGAGCTCACAGCAAGCTAGACTGGACCACACTGGACTAATGGAATACATTATAGGGCAGAGTATTCCATTGTAATGTAAATCTCTCTTAATAAAATAACATGAGAAGTATCCCCTATAGCAAATTAATAGGCAGTATTAGGGCTATGGTCGAAGATGACATCAAAGCATAAGCATTTATTAGCAACCTAAGTAATAATTTGCTATTAACCCCCCGCCCGCCTGTCCCACATTGTCCCACACAAGTGGTACTTCAGTCCCTCAAATGAACAGTTTGGATCTGGTCAATACTGTGTACCCGTTCTGAATGAGTTTAAGTCAACTCCTGATATCTGCAGCTGAGGCCGCAAGCCAAGCCAGACATGATTTTCAAATGTCCACAAAGAGTCCCAGGTTGTCCTGAGTTGAAAGCGTCACCATGGTGACAACATGCTCATTAATCATCTGTCACAACGCGGGTCACAGCCCCTCTATATCAGGAGCACACCGTTGCCTAGCAACACAACCTCACACCTTGTCGTCAGATACTTTCAACCACACAACAAATAGAAACAAGGTTGGAAGGGTTGGTTGGTTCAGCACTAAAACCAGTTGTTGTTTTTACCATGGATAAACTCACCTCATGGAAGGGTTGGTTGGTTCAGCACTAAAACCAGTTGTTGTTGTTTCTATGGATATCTGTTAGTTTTAGTTCTTATTTTGATCAAAGGCCCGCATATTGAACATCAAGTCTCCAGGTTTTCTTCATAATATGTCTCACACCAGGGACGTGCTGGGCCCCTGATTCAGCCCAGGAAAAAGAGTTGTAGAGGCCCTCATTGCAGCGCTATAGAGAGAGATCTCTCTCTAAACTTGGAGATACGAGTTTTCTGCCCGACAGTGACGATTTACTTTGTTGGCCACCCAGCCCCCAAAATGGAACGAAGGCCGACATTTAATTTTTTGAGCGGTGCTAACCGCTCCTATAGACCGCTTTTTAACCAAAACTATGATGTCACAAATGATGATGACGTGAGTTCGCTAGACCAATGAAACACTTCGATCTCACCACATCTGTCCATGATGTCATAGTCATAGAGGCACCCGATTGGTTCACCCTGATTTAGAACGCGTTTAGGCCGCGTAAAATACGTCATAAAAAATTATTGAGCGGTGCTAACCTTGAATTTCAAAATTATATTAGATGAATATCACTTATAAGCGATAAAATAACCACACTTTTAGACAGACTGTGGAAAATCTTACAGGTTATAAATGATAGGCAGCTAATACAAGTTTAAAATACAAATGAACAGACTTTGAAAAACTAAAATATTCATCTTCTGGCCTCTCTGGAGGCATCTCTGGAGGTAAATAAGGTCACTTATCATTACACTATGACACTCTTACAAGTTACAATCCGTAGCTTGGTCAACTAACTAATGAGAAATGACGATAAAGACTTATGTAGTCTGAGCAGACCTCTAGACTGACATCATACACAACAAAAAGAATATTGCCATGCATGCCTATCAACACTGATTTGCGCAGAAATTAGTTTGCACCGCTCACTTCGCACAGGTGCGATTTTTTTCCTAATGGCCGGCCTGGACCGGCCGGGAATGAACCGGCCATTCGGGAGTTGTCCCGCTTTTCCCAATGGCCAGACGTCCCTGTCTGACACTGATTTATTATGACACTATGTATGACACATTAGCAGGCCATCAGTAGCCTAGAGCAGGGCTTTTCAAAGTGGGTGACGGGGCAACCTGGGGTGACGGGGCACCCTGGGGTGACGGGTGACGGGGCACCCTGGGGTGTATAAAGTTGTTTTCAGTCAGTTCTAACCAAAATGGCTGTTATCTCAACGTTTTCCTCGCCACATGATCACTAAAATATCATCACTGTCGGGCAGAAACCTCGTATCTCCAAGTTTCAAATGATGATGATGCGAGGCGTTGTGTGCTTGTAGATCTGACCTGCACGGCACTGTGCAGCTGCAGGTGCGAGGTTTAGAAGCGTTGTAGTCTAGGCCTACTATACTATTGTACTATACTGCCTAGGCCCTAGATAGAAAAAAACTTACAAAAAAAAAAAAAAAAAAGAAAAAAACGACCTCCTGTCTCGACGGGATCATCACCTTATCGTGGTGAGGCGGTTTGCGTGTCTCCATGACCCCAGAGCTATGTCGGCAGGAGTCTTGTACTCCTGGCAGGGTTACCCAAGTCGAAAAGGTCAAAGAAATAGAGACTAGACAAAGAGTGATCCCACGTGCTATTATATCTACCATGCATTTTAGCCGCGTATGCCGCTGTGCATTGAAATCCGCTCTGTTGAGTTACTACATTACTACATTACGCCATCTTGATTTTATTTATTTATTTTTTGGCCAGATGGTTTTCTGAAAAGAGCAATGCCTAAGGAGTATCTGTGCCAATGTTGGTGCTTGTATCCGCAAGTGAACCTGTAATATGCACTTTATCTGGTGCAAGTGAACGATTCACCTGTAATATGCACTTTATCTGGTGCAAGTGAACGATTCACCTGTAATATGCACTTTATCTGGTGCAAGTGAACGATTCACCTGTAATATGCACTTTATCTGCCTCGCTACCTATAGAGCAGTGAACGATTCACCTGTAATATGCACTTTATCTGGTGCAAGTGAACGATTCACCTGTAATATGCACTTTATCTGGTGCAAGTGAACGATTCACCTGTAATATACACTTTATCTGGTGCAAGTGAACGATTCACCTGTAATATGCACTTTATCTGCCTCGCTACCTATAGAGCAGTGAACGATTCACCTGTAATATGCACTTCATCTGTGCTTGTATCCGCAAGTCAACGATTCACCTGTAATATGCACTTTATCTGCCTCGCTACCTATAGAGCTGGTGCTTGTATCGGCAAGTGAACGATTCACCTGTAATATGCACTTTATCTGCCTCGCTACCTATAGAGCTGGTGTTTGTATCCGCAAGTGAACGATTCACCTGTAATATGCACTTTATCTGATTCACCTGTAATATGCACTTTATCTGGTGCAAGTGAACGATTCACCTGTAATATGCACTTTATCTGCCTCGCTACCTATAGAGCTGTGGTTCTCAACCTGTGGGTTGGGACCCCCAGGGGGTCCCCACATTATTTTGGGCGGTCCCCAGATGATTAACTCAATGTGCAACATTGTTTTCTCACTAAAAGGTAAACAAACCAACATAAAGTTTAAGCGTATAGAGGGTATCTGCACATTTCTAAAGTGACAATTTAAGGACTTTTTAATATCTATAAAATGACAAATTAAACATTGTCCAAATCGTCAAATATATAGAGGCAGAAATTGTGAAAATAGCAGATCTACAAGCTCACAACGCCTCGCAACGCCTCTAACACAATAGAACCGTGTTACACAAAATGTAATGCCTCAGATGTGCTATCAGATGTGAGCTTGTAGATCGAGTTTGTGTGTGTGTGTGTGTGTGTGTGTGTGTGTGTGTGTGTGTGTGTGTGTGTGTGTGTGTGTGTGTGTGTGCGCGCGCGTGTGCGCGTGTGTGCGTATGTGTGTGCCCTCTCTCTCTCTCTCTCACACACACACACACAAACACACACACACACACACACACACACACACACACACACACACACACACACACACACACACACACACACACACACACACACACACACACACACACACACAAACACACACACACACCCAGCATTAACCCCGTCCTCTCCTCACCTCCTTGTCTATCTTGAGCAGCTTCTTGACGGCGACCTCGCGGTCCTGGGACCTCCACGTCGCTCGGTACACCGAGCCGAAGCTTCCTCCTCCACAGTTCTCATGGAACAGCAGGTCTTCATGGCTGATCCTCACAAACGAGCCCCCCCCACCAGAGGAGCCCCCCGAAGAAGAACAACAGACCCCCAGGGACGCCATGGCATGCTGACCCCGCGCCCTCCCCCGACCACTCGGCCTACTGCGTCCTCCTCGGTACCCTTCAGCTCACAACCCAGGCATTTAGCAGACGAGACTTGCAATAAGCAACCGAAAACAACCTAAAACCTATAAGTGAACTGAAACTCTCTCCCTGCCGTTCAATCTGAAACACACTGTCTCTAGTCTAAACAACCTAAAACCTATAAGTGAACTGAAACTCTCTCCCTGCCGTTCAATCTGAAACACACTGTCTCTAGTCTAGAGTGAACTGAAACTCTCTCCCTGCCGTTCAATCTGAAACACACTGTCTCTAGTCTAGAGTATAAGTGAACTGAAACTCTCTCCCTGCCGTTCAATCTGAAACACACTGTCTCTAGTCTAGAGTATAAGTGAACTGAAACTCTCTCCCTGCCGTTCAATCTGAAACACACTGTCTCTAGTCTAAAACAACCTAAAACCTATAAGTGAACTGAAACTCTCTCCCTGCCGTTCAATCTGAAACACACTGTCTCTAGTCTAAAACAACCTAAAACCTTTAAGTGAACTGAAACTCTCTCCCTGCCGTTCTAAAACCTATAAGTGAACTGAAACTCTCTCCCTGCCGTTCAATCTGAAACACACTGTGTCTAGTCTAGAGTGCCTTTGGACCCTTCAGCTCACAACCCAGGCATTTAGCAGACGAGACTTGCAATAAGCAACCGAAAACAACCTAAAACCTATAAGTGAACTGAAACTCTCTCCCTGCCGTTCAATCTGAAACACACTGTCTCTAGTCTAAACAACCTAAAACCTATAAGTGAACTGAAACTCTCTCCCTGCCGTTCAATCTGAAACACACTGTCTCTAGTCTAGAGTGAACTGAAACTCTCTCCCTGCCGTTCAATCTGAAACACACTGTCTCTAGTCTAGAGTATAAGTGAACTGAAACTCTCTCCCTGCCGTTCAATCTGAAACACACTGTCTCTAGTCTAAAACAACCTAAAACCTATAAGTGAACTGAAACTCTCTCCCTGCCGTTCAATCTGAAACACACTGTCTCTAGTCTAAAACAACCTAAAACCTTTAAGTGAACTGAAACTCTCTCCCTGCCGTTCTAAAACCTATAAGTGAACTGAAACTCTCTCCCTGCCGTTCAATCTGAAACACACTGTGTCTAGTCTAGAGTGCCTTTGGACCCTTCAGCTCACAACCCAGGCATTTAGCAGACGAGACTTGCAATAAGCAACCGAAAACAACCTAAAACCTTTAAGTGAACTGAAACTCTCTCCCTACCGTTCAATCTGAAACAACCTAAAACCTATAAGTGAACTGAAACTCTCTCCCTGCCGTTCAATCTGAAACACACTGTCTCTAAAACCTATAAGTGAACTGAAACTCTCTCCCTGCCGTTCTAAAACCTATAAGTGAACTGAAACTCTCTCCCTGCCGTTCTAAAACCTATAAGTGAACTGAAACTCTCTCCCTGCCGTTCAATCTGAAACACACTGTCTCTAGTCTAGAGTGCCTTTGGACCCTTCAGCTCACAACCCAGGCATTTAGCAGACGAGACTTGCAATAAGCAACCGAAAACAACCGAAAACAACCGAAAACCTACGTGAACTAAAACTCTCTACGGTGCACAGACTGTCCCTGCCCTTCAATCTAAAAAGATTGCCTTTCTACCTAAGCTTCAATTCAAAACTTAGGCCTTCAGTAGAAGCTCTTAAACCAGAGATTTACAATAAGCAAGGTAAAACAACCGAAAACCCAAGCGAACGGAAACTCTCTGCTGTCCACAGACGGTCCCTATCCTTCTATCTAAAACTCTCTCTGTTGTCGAGGGTCCCTTCTAAACTCCTAGAATGTCAAACTGACTGTCTACACATACGGTAGAGCTATAGACCCTAACCTAACCTTTACATACAGTAGACCTATAGACCCTAACCTTTACACAGCAGAAGCAGACAGCTGGACGATATTCCTTCCAAGCAGAAGGTCTGACGAGAGAGGTTCCCAGAAACACTGACTGACTGACAGAGAGAATAAACTAGAATGTACCAGAGGGAACCAGAGAGAGAGAGAGAGAGAGAGAGAGAGAGAGAGAGAGAGAGAGAGAGAGACAGAGAGAGAGAGAGAGAGAGAGAGAGAGACACAGAGAGAGAGAGAGAGAGAGAGTAAAGTTTGTTGTTGAGTCAATAGAAGTCACTTGTCAGGTCTGGTGCGCGGCAGTGCCTCACTGTGGCCGTTCACAGGAACTACAGGAGCTTAGGGTAATGCACACGCATGCACACGCGCACACACACACACACACTCAGATGACACAGTGTGTGTGTGTGTGTGTGTGTGTGTGTGTGTGTGTGTGTGTGTGTGTGTGTGTGTGTGTGTGTGTGTGTGTGTGCGCGTGCGTCCAGTCAGAGTCAGTGTTCATATATGGTCGCAAACATCTGTGGCATGTGGTGTTCTGTTCCTGGACTGAATGACTGCTGCTATATAAAGATACACACACACACTGACACATGCACGCGCACACACACACACACACACACACACACACACACACACACACACACACACACACACACACACACACACACACACACACAGTGGAGGGGGGGTGGACAGAAGTCCCCTCATAAAGGTTCTTCTAGTGCATTGTCAACGCTGCGACAGAAATATCAGATCTACAAGCACACTGGGGGGGGGGGTGAGTCAGACTGACAGGAACCACCTCAGTGACATCATCACGCCGGACAGACAGGGTGACGTCATGACAGACAGACAGGGTGACGTCATGACAGACAGACAGAACTGAGTCATTCTGTCTGTGTGTGTGTGTGTGTGTGTGTGTGCGTGCGTGCGTGCGTGCGTGTGCGTGCGTGCGTGCGTGCGTGTTTGCGTGTGTGTGTGTGTGTGTGTGTGTGTGTGTGTGTGGTTGTGTGTACGCGTGTGTGTGTGTGTGTGTGTGTGTGACACATACCTGAACCCTCTCAAGTCTCCCAGCGGTGAAAGGGTTAACATGTTTATTTATGTATTTATTTATTCTTATTCCCTGAAACCCCGCCTTCTCACAGACCACTGAAACTCTCTGTTTACACCGTCAGTCAAATCCATCCAGATTGGAATCTGATTGGTTTAAATGAGTCTAACAGGTCACATGACTCTTTTGAACCATTCCGATTCCAATCTGGATGTGCCACAACCAGATCGTAGCCAGGCTTACTCGTCTCCGAAGAGAAAAGCCTGGTGACAATAGAAGGCAGAAAGCGTTCAACTTCCGCCGAAGGAATTTCACCGGAAGCTGTATTTTTTTCACTGTGCGGTGTTCCTGCAAACGTATTCCCTGCACGAAATTAGCTGGTCTACGTCTCCTGCTCCGTCGGTTGCGCTCGCAATAAACAATATACAAATAAAAACATTGATTCAAGCAATGTTACACCTATTAAGAGTGAGTTAAGAGCTACAATCTATTTTAGTTTTTTCGCTGGGGAATGTAAACAGACCTGCACCGCATGACGTAACGTCCGTTAAACGCAGACTTCCGCTAGAAATCTTGGAACACACCGGAAGGCATATTGTCTACAGGGTGGATTTGGCTGCAAGAGTACATTCTGCTTGTGTTTGAAATGACAGTGAGATACTTGTTGCACTAACTAGCATTGACTGTTAGTGTTATGGTCACTTTGATTTGGACACTGTATTATATTGATAGTTGTATTTAAGGACACTTGATGTAACTTGCTCTTTACTGTACTCTGTTCTTGTTTTTCTTTTTATCTTTTTCATACTTCTCTGTAACTTTGTAAATAACCTTATACTGCTGTGCTGCCTCTGGGCAACTGATTTTCCCCCTTGGGATAATAAAGATATCTATCTATCTATCTATCTATCTATCTATCTATCTATCTACCTACCTACCTACCTACCTACCTACCTACCTACCTACCTACCTACCTACCTATCTATCTATCTATCTACCTACCTATCTACCTACCTACCTACCTACCTACCTACCTACCTACCTACCTATCTACTATCTACCTACCTGTCTGTCTGTCTGTCTGTCTGTCTGTCTGTCTGTCTGTCTGTCTGTCTGTCTGTCTGTCTGTCTGTCTGTCTGTCTATCTATCTATCTATCTATCTATCTATCTATCTGTCTGTCTAAATTAGTGGTGTGTTGTTCATGAACGAACGGCTCAAACAAACCAGTTCTTTGTGTTGAACTAAATGAACTATCAGGTCACTTCCTCAAAACGACCCGTTCAATCTCTTCACAGCGTTCAGCTGTTTTTGATTGGCTGCTCTCTAGTGGTGTTTTGGGGGTGGTTTATCACCAGTCGAGTCAAAATCAGTGTACATGAAAATATACTGTAACTTTCCTGGTGTTTTTAGCACACAGCCATATTTTGGGTCAGCAGGGAAAGTGTTAAAGTCCCTATTAAGTGATACAGGCTGAGGTGAGTCTTAGCTTTGTTCCACAGGAAACCAAAGGTCGACGAGAAGAGATGTTGTTTGATACGTTGTGTTTTTATTTTCTATGTACAAGGCAGAACGTCACAGACAGGAAACAAACATCAGTTCTCACCAAAACACACTAAAAGGGTTACACAACTCTATTCAGAGACACCTCTATTCAGAGACAACTCTATTCAGAGACACCTCTATTCAGAAGTTTGACTTCCATTATTCTAAATGGAGGTGTCACCTAACCATAACCTAAACCTAGGGACGTGCTGGCCATTGGGAAAGTGGGACAACTCCCGAACGGCAGGTTCATTCCCGGCCGGTCCAGGCCGGCCATTAGGAAAAATAAAAAAATGAAATGTCGGCCTTCGTTCCATTTTGGGGGCTGGGCGGCCAACAAAGTAAATCGTCACTGTCGGGCAGAAACCTTGTATCTCCAAGTTTCAAATGTATAATTTTTTTTTTCGCAAAGCAAAGCCCTGCTTCATCATACAAGGCCGTTGCACAAAAGTAGTGAAAACAGCCGATCTACAAGCACACAACGCCTCGCGGTGCGAGGCATTGTGTGCTTGTAGATCGGCTGTTTTCACTAGTTTAAATCATTTTTTAAAATGATAAATACAAAACAAACGGTTTTGGACATACAAGGTTTCCACCCGACAACGGCGAAATAGAACTCATGTACAGTAATTGGCCCACTGGCTTGTCACTTGTCATGATCTGAAATGGCAAATCTTTGAGTAGCAGCAGCGCTATAGAGAGAGATCTCTCTCTATAGCACGCAATGAGGGCCTCTGCAACTCTTTTTCCTGGGCTGAATCAGGGGCCCAGCACGCCCCTGCCTAAACCCTAACCCTAACCTCAGTGGGGGTATTTCTGAATAGGGGTGTTTTCTAAGTAGGGGTGTTTCTGAATAGGGGTGTTTCTAAGTAGGGGTGTTTCTGAATAGGGGTGTTTCTAAGTAGACTAAAAGACAACAAGCAGCTCCTGAGCTCAAAACAACAAAAACACTGAAGCCGAAGGGTGGTTCATACTCGTATGTCGTACGACCGCGTCGTCGCAGGGCCGGGAAAACTGCAGATCTGTAATAAACTGGACCCTCGTTCCTTCACAGGAGCCTTCATTAGAATCATTTGTAACACCAGCGAAGGAAGTAAGGAGGAGTCCCATGTCTTTACCATGATGTCTGTTGTGCATTGGGCCTGTTGTAGGCTGATCTGCTACAGATATGGACTCAATAATACTGGATGTAAAGATCTGGTCAAATGGTTTGAGGAAGCTGCTACTGACCGCTAAAGACTGGTTCCCACCGGGCAAGATAAAGAGAAAGAGAAAGAGAAAGAGAAAGAGAAAGATGAAGATAAAGATTAAAAATATCTTTCTCAACTGAAGTGGATTGAAGCGGACGCAGCGTCCAGTGTGGACTCTACCATCCACTTCAACTGAGAACCATATATTTTATCTTAACACGATGACTGCCAGGGGCCACAAGGTGCCGCTAGAGTGCCAGCCATTCCTCCATAAGGCTTCATCACGAAGAAGTGGCTTGTGTTTTTTCAGCAAACAGTGTTATGAACGTGAAATGGAGGCCGAGAGCTAACAGTTAGCTATCGGCTATTTATTTTTTTAGAAGCCCGATCGGAGGCTATTTAGCCGCAAAAAAAAACCTTTCCGCTGCACTAGGAAGTAGGAACACAGTTCAGAGAAAATGAGCTCTAAAGATGTGACTTTGTATTGGATTGGGCGGCGCGTTTCGGCGGCGTTACCCGATTACGGGCTGGTGGAAAGAGAGCTCGGTAGGCGGCTTGGATCAAGATTTAGACCGGGGCTTCGTTGAGGCCTCCAATTATTTAATTCATTTTATTAAAGAAACCGAAAATTTTCGGTTTTGGTACCTCAGATACGTCTTTTTACGTTTTTTGGGGGGGGCTCTAAACTTTATTCTAAACCATTTTCAATGGAATAAATAAATGTAGCATGGCTCATTGGAAATCGATGGACGAGCCAGGACCACCCACGTCGCTACTAGCAGCTCAGGGTAAAATAGCAAAAAAAATATTGTATTGGATTGAAAAAAGAACCGAAATTGTTCGGTTTTAGCAACAAAAGAGTTAACACACACTGGTGAGAGCAGGAGAGGACCTGGTGAGACGTAGGAGGAGCCTAGACAGGACTCCACCCACAGAGCTCCGGTGACGTTCAGAACACGGCCAGATCACAGCCCATATGGGGACCAGATGGGGACCATATGGGGGCCAGATCACAGCCCATATGGGGACCAGATGGGGACCATATGGGGGCCAGATCACAGCCCATATGGGGATGATCTGGACGTCATTACCAGGACGTCATATGGACTATAGGATTATTGTTATTGTTTGTAATGTTAGTTGAAATATGAGCATGTAAGGTTATATTCTGGGACATACAGTATCTGACTAGTTATGATATTTATCTGGCCTCGATCGGACCCTCTCTGATTAATCCAGGACGTCCGTTTTGGTGGGCAGGATTTATGTTGGTTGAAATCAGGTGATATTCTAGGCCAGATCTGATTGGTCATGGTTTGACTTGATCTGGACCCAATGGAGACGTCACTGATTGGTCCAGGTCCTGACCGTGGAGACGTCACTGATTGGTCCAGGTCCTGACCGTGGAGACGTCACTGATTGGTCCAGGTCCTGACCGTGGAGACGTCACTGATTGGTCCAGGTCCTGACCGTGGAGACGTCACTGATTGGTCCAGGTCCTGACCGTGGAGACGTCACTGATTGGTCCAGGTCCTGACCGTGCTTGCTGGGTGGTCCTTCCAAGCGCCAGATTTCCTCTCCCAGTCTCGGCAGGAGTGAACGGTCCTGTGTTTCCCTAATAGGACTGACCGTGGGTCGCTACTGGGTCATAAAGTCCACCCTGGTTTGGCCACCTGGACCCTAAACCCCAATGAGTTCAGGCTACATCACTGATGATACGTCCCAGGTTTTTTTTTCGTTATATCTTTTTCTTGGCAAAAGGGTTGATACCCTCCTCCCCCTGGCCGGCCGGGGAGCCTGATGGAGGGGAAAGGAACTGGTTGGAATAACGTGTTCCTTCCACACGCTACGTCCAGCTGGGGAAACTCCCCCCTGTCAGGTGAAAAGAAGCAACTTGGACTCCTCATGCATAGAAGGAAGCATGAGGTCAGTCCGTTGCTCTCCCCAGGTTGGCAGAGGGAGAGCTGAGACCAGGATTACATTAGATGATTGACACTGGGGGAAACAATGGGTTGCAAAATCGGGGGATAAAATGTTAAAATTAAAATATGTATATGTGACTGAGCATGACACTGGGGCAGTCATTTCGGAAGCCACTACTTAAGACCACAGCTGAAATTATTATTATTATTATTATTATTTTCTAAAATGTGATAAAGCCACAAAAGCACGTCATAAATATCAGGCTACATTTCACTTAAACGCCAGAGCTTAACTCTGCATGTAAATAAGACTTTTTTTTAATTAATGTGAGAGATCGGGACATAATTCTGTTGGTCCTCCGAAATTTAGAACTTGAATATCTCAAAAGTAGTATTTCAGCATGGCATCATTCTATAAGCCATATCTTCAAAACGGTTGGGTCAATCTCCACAACCAATATATCATTTTGTAGCTATGATTCCCAGCTTGAAAATGAAAATGCAAAAGAATTCAAAGACTAGCCGTCAGCCGCGCTGGGACACATATATGAATCTTGCCCGGTAGGAATCCCCCTTAAAGGTCAGAGGATCTGGAACTGCTGACCGCTCGTTGCTACAGGAAGACTGAAACCGTCTTCTTACCACGGCACTCTGGGCTATGGGATATAAACAGGCTAGCTATTCCTCCCGGCTATGGGAAGGAAAACTGAACTAAACACGATACCGAGGTCTGGAAACACATTTTCCACTTTCCTACTCGCAAATTCATGGCAGTTTGAGCTCGACTCATATCTGTGATATGAACTCTAACTGCATCAAGGATTTATTTATGATAAAAAGACTTCATCCACACAATAACACTCTATAGCAGGGGTCTTCAACGTGTTCAGGACAAGGACCCCT
Source organism: Nannobrachium achirus (assembly GCF_963921795.1). Taxonomy (NCBI): domain Eukaryota; kingdom Metazoa; phylum Chordata; class Actinopteri; order Myctophiformes; family Myctophidae; genus Nannobrachium; species Nannobrachium achirus. The sequence continues at coordinate 945,463 of NC_137814.1, forward strand.
TAGTTGAGAGAGAGATGAAGCAGCGACCCCTTAGTTGAGAGAGAGATGAAGCAGGGACCCCTTAGCTGAGAGAGAGATGAAGCAGGGACCCCTTAGTTGAGAGAGAGATGAAGCAGGGACCCCTTAGCTGAGAGAGAGATGAAGCAGGGACCCCTTAGTTGAGAGAGAGATGAAGCAGGGACCCCTTAGTTGAGAGAGAGATGAAGCAGGGACCCCTTAGCTGAGAGAGAGATGAAGCAGGGACCCCTTAGTTGAGAGAGAGATGAAGCAGGGACCCCTTAGTTGAGAGAGAGATGAAGCAGGGACCCCTTAGTTGAGAGAGAGATGAAGCAGGGACCCCTTAGTTGAGAGAGAGATGAAGCAGGGACCCCTTAGTTGAGAGAGAGATGAAGCAGGGACCCCTTAGCTGAGAGAGAGATGAAGCAGGGACCCCTTAGTTGAGAGAGAGATGAAGCAGGGACCCCTTAGTTGAGAGAGAGATGAAGCAGGGACCCCTTAGTTGAGAGAGAGATGAAGCAGGGACCCCTTAGTTGAGAGAGAGATGAAGCAGGGACCCCTTAGTTGAGAGAGAGATGAAGCAGGGACCCCTTAGTTGAGAGAGAGATGAAGCAGGGACCCCCATAACCTTTTCATAGATTCCATATAGTTTCATTGTTTGACAGCACAATCATCAGTGTATTTTGGATTCATGTCAATTTGTGTTTTCAGACATTTAACCACTTGAACCGTCAATACTTAATAAACTTGACCTTTCACTCTGTACTTAGTCTGCTCTTTTTCCCCCTCTACACCAAAGCTCTTTGCCGAATATAGCGTATCTACAAGCTCTGTGAGGCGTTGTTAGCTTGTAGATCTGCTATTTTTGGCTAAAGTTCTCAGAATAAGGACACGAGGGTTCAAGTGGTTAATATAAGAAAAGATTTGGAGGACCCCCTGTAGTAACTCTGAGGACCCCCTAGGGGTCCCGGACCCCCTGTTGAAGACCCCTACTCTGGTCTATAATGCGTTGTTAAAGCCACATTTAAAATGCATTATAATGGTGCACTTATAAGGCATTGTAACACTGGTTATAAATGTTATTATAATATGTTATAATAGTGCACTTAAAAGGCATTGTAACACTGGTTATAAATGTTATTATAATATGTTATAATAGTGCACTTATAAGGCATTGTAACACTGGTTATAAATGTTTATTATAATATGTTATAATAGTGCACTTATAAGGCATTGTAACACTGGTTATAAATGTTGGTCATTATGCATAACTACTCATAACAAGGTTTATGAAGTATTATAACGTATAATAATCATTGAATTTATAATGAATGCATTATCAACTCAGTGGAACAGGGCATTGTAACTATAAGAGGAAACACTACTTAAAGTGATAGTTCACCTATTTTTGACATAAAGCTGTGTGAAATACTTGCCAATTAAAATAGTGGTAACAAATGTATTAATTGATTACCAGAGTCTCGTGGTCAGAGTTCTGGTCAGTTTTAGATGAATATAAAGTAGTTCCAGTGATTTGGCTGGGGCTCATGGCCCAATCATTACAAATAGATGAATCCACAAAACTAGCGTCATTTGTATTGTTGACCTATTTTCTACCAAATAGACCAACTTTCGTTCAACTTTGACCCCTCTGTCACATGGTGGCAGGAAGAGCCACTTGAACACCCAGAGGACTAGACTGAGATACTACCAAAGCAAGCAGGACTTTGATCTTTTTTATCTTGTTGCACTTAACTCTCATCTCTGTTATTTGTCTGTCTCTCCAGATTGGAGCCTTGTTTTTGTTTAATTGTATTTTTTGGCCTAGTGTGTGTTGTCAGAACACACTCTGGGACACTCTCTTGGCTAATACCCCTCCCCACTGTCTGATTGGTTCCTGTGATCCTGCCCCTCCTTTGTTGCTGTTCAGCATATAAGAGGACTCAGGTCACAGACACTTCTCACTCATGGTGGCAGGAAGAGCCACTTGAACACCCAGAGGACTACACTGAGATACTACCAAAGCAAGCAGGACTTTGATCTTTTTTATCTTGTTGCACTTAAACCTCCTTTTTTCTCCTAATCCAAGAATCGGACCTGAACTTCTCCAGACACGTCCAGTAAAGGAGCTGCCCCACATGGATTAGTATAACTTTTTACTTGCTCTTAGGACACAAATTATTATATTATTGTCATAATTGTTATATTGTTATTAATTGTTATATTGTTATATTATATTGTTATATTGGCATATTTAAAAAAAAATGTGCTTCCCGACCATTCCTACTCTGCTCTCCTCTCATCGCACTAGACACTATTACACCCAGCACTGTAACACCAATAACCTAATTTACCCACCTCGCTCACCTAGTCAACGCATTACAGTCCAAGGCGGCCTCTGGAACTGCCACTCAGCTGCAAAGAAGAACATGCCTGAATTCATTGTAGGCCAGGCTACTTTGAATTCCCTCCAATTCCTTGCACTGACAGAAACCTGGATAAATGCCAATAACACGGCTACTCCTGCTGCACTCTCTACAGCACATACATTTACACACACTCCGCGTCCCACAGATCGTACTGGGGGCGGCACAGGCATTCTAACATCTCCCAAATGGAAGATCCGTGCGTTAAACCTCTCTCACCTATCTCTGTCCACATTTGAATGTCATGCCATTTCAATAACACAACCTGTCTTTCTCACCATCATTGTGCTCTACCGCCCCCCAGGGACCCTTGGGGATTTTCTGGAAGAACTGGACTCTCTGATCAGCTCATTTCCGGAGGATGGAACACCCCTGATTCTACTGGGTGACTTCAACCTACCAACTGAAGAGAAGTATCTCCCCGTTACATCCCTATTGTCCTCATTTGATCTGTCCCTCACCCCTTCCCCTCCCACCCATAAGGCAGGGAATGTACTGGACCTTGTGTTCACCAGAGCCTGCTCCCCCTCAAACCTCATTGTTACCCCTGTAAAATACTCTGATCACTGCTTCATAACCTTCTCCCTCTCCCTCTCTATCCACAGATCTAAACAGACCCTCCCTCGGACTGTCACCACACGACGCAACCTGAGGACCCTGGATCCCTCCATTCTCTCCTCCTCCATTCTCTCCTCCCTCCCAACCCCAGATATCCTTCCCTCTCTCCCTCCTGACACTCTAACATCTTCCTTTCTCTCCTCTGTCTCCTCAGCCTTCGATCGGCACTGCCCTCTCTCGACCAGGCCAGCACGCCCAAATCCACCGGCTCCGTGCCTATCTGAAACCCTCAGAACTGAGCGAACACCTCTCAGGGGGGCAGAGAGGAAGTGGCACAAGACGAAGCAACCAGAGGACCTATCTCACTTTCACGCACTCCTGTCAGGTTTCTCACTCGCACTCTCCACTGCAAAATCATCATTCTACCACACAAAGATCCAATCATGTACCTCAAACCCTAGGAAACTGTTTAGCACATTCTCCACCCTCCTCAAACCCCCCCCTCCCCCCCCTCCTTCATCCCTCTCAGCAGACGATTTTGTCACCTACTTTGAAAAGAAGGTTGATGATATCAGTAGTTCATTCTCCCATCTCCCCCAGAATACAGTGTCGAAAACACGCAATTGTATCCCTAACATAACATGTCTATCCTCCTTCTCCCCTCTCTCTGCAGATGACGTCATAAAACTAGTGACTTCCTCTAGACCTACCACCTGTGCCCTGGATCCAATCCCTTCTCCACTCTTCCAGACGATCGCACCTGACTTACTCCCCTTCATAACCGCCATCATCAACAGTTCTGTAACTTCAGGCTGTGTCCCAGCTGCCTTCAAGACAGCCAGAGTATCACCACTCCTCAAGAAACCAACTCTTGACGCCTCGGACGTCAAGAACTACAGACCGGTATCCCTCCTCTCATTTCTTTCAAAAACCCTTGAACGTGTGGTCTCTAACCAGCTTTCTCTCCATCTCTCACAGAACAACCTGCTGGACCCCAACCAGTCAGGTTTTAAACCAGCCCATTCCACAGAAACGGCACTCCTAGCAGTCACAGAAGCACTCCATGCTGCCCAGGCTGCATCCCACTCTGCAGTCCTGATTCTTCTGGATCTATCAGCGGCATTCGACACAGTGAATCACCAGCTGCTCCTGGACACCCTTGCTGACCTAGGCATCACCGGGACGGCACTAAAGTGGTTCTCCTCCTACCTGTCGGACCGGACCTACCAGGTCTCATGGAAAGGTTTGCTTTCATCCCCCCGAACCCTCCAAACGGGAGTCCCCCAGGGATCCGTACTTGGCCCTCTGCTGTTCTCCCTGTACACCAAATCCCTTGGTGCTGTAATCTCTGCTCACAATCTTATCATATCACTGCTACGCTGATGACACTCAACTGTTTTTGTCCTTCCCCCCTTCTGCCACCCAGGTGGAAGAGCGCATTGCTGCATGTCTGGCCGACATCTCACAGTGGATGTCAGCCCACCACCTCAAGCTGAACCCGGACAAGACGGAGCTACTCTTCTTCCCAGCTAAGTCTTGCCCCATGCAAGATCTCACTATTTCCATAGATAATGCATTGGTGACTTCAGTTCCGACTGCTAGAAACCTTGGTGTGGTCCTGGACACCCAGCTATCATTTAAGGCACATATTGCATCAGTCACCCGGTCCTGTAGGTTCACACTCTATAACATCCGTAAAATCAGACCGTTCCTCACCCAGGAGGCAGCGCAGCTCCTCATTCAGACATCTGTCATATCAAAACTCGACTATTGTAACTCTCTCCTCACTGGTCTCCCGGCATGTGCACTTAAACCTCTCCAACTGATCCAAAATGCCGCGGCACGACTGGTCTTCAACCAGCCTAAGTTCTCACATGTCTCTCCCCTTCTCCGCAGCCTCCACTGGCTCCCGGTTGCGGCCCGCATGGAATACAAAACACTGATGCTGACCTTCAAAGCAGCCAAAGGTATGGCTCCTCCATACCTCCAAAAGCTGATCAACCCCTACACCCCCACTCGTTCACTTAGATCAGCCAACACAGGGATGCTGACCGAACCCTCGCTAAAAACTCCAGGGCAAAAATCCACTCGTCCGAGACAGTTTGCCCTCTTGGCTCCCAAGTTGTGGAATAAACTCCCTGTCGCACTTAGAACAACGGACTCACTCGCTACCTTTCGCCGTGGACTGAAAACTCACCTTTTCAGACTCCACCTAAACCCTTAGCACTACAGTAAAATCAATGACCATACATGAAGCATTTGTTTGTTAGGTTTCTTTAGAACTTGATTATATTGTGTTTTTCTCTAGATAGATATCCATTTACATTGTTATATTGCTGTTAATGTACTGACCTATTATCTTGTTTATTATTGTGATGTTGTATCTGCTTATTGTAAGTCGCTTTGGATTAAAAGCGTCTGCTAAATGCCTAAACTGTAATGGTACTATTTTTTGTGTCCAGTATCACTACGCCGCTGCAACGTATTTCCCCAAAACAAGGTGCTTTGCAGTCAGCTGATCAGAACGAAACCTCGCTCTATATGGTAGAAATAGGCCAACAATAGAAATTACGCTAGTTTTGTGGATTAATCTATTTTCAATGATTGGGCCACGCCAAATGGCCCCCACCCCATTGGAAATACTTAATATTCATTAGAAACTGACCAGAACTCTGACCACGGGACTCTGGTAATCAATTAATACATTTTTAACCACTGTTTTAATGGCAAGTATTTCACACAACTTTATGTCAAAAATAGGTGAACTAACACTTTAAAGGTCTGCTCTATCCACCTGTTTCCACGGGAATTTACCCTAGAATGATGTGTGTGGGCCGGTAGAACAGCAGACATACAAGCTCACGTCACGTCACGTCACGTCACGTCACGTCACGTCACGTCACAGATGCAACCGTTGTAGTCGGGGGCGTTAGGGATATTTTGCGCCATATCAGTCTAAAAGCGCCACATTTTACACAGATGTATCCCAGGTCTTGCTCTAATGATTTAGCTAGGGCGCCCGAGTCGGCGACCTTCGGGGTCGCCACAACGGCCAAATCAAGTTGGGCTCCCATCGACTTTCTATACAGGAGGAAAATACCCAGAAAAAAATCTGCTTTAAGTAGGATGTGAGGGGTCTAATAAATGGCCCTAGGAAACGCCCACAAAACGATGAAAAGTGATGACTCATCACTTTTCATCACTAAACCATCGTTTTCTGGGGCCATTTGTAGCCCAAGGAATGTTTTTTGTTCAATGGATTCAGCATCATGACAAACCCCTAGTTAGACCCCTCACATCCTACTTAAAGCAGATGTTTTTCACCCCGAAGGTCGCCAACTCGGGTGCCCTAGCTAAATCATTAGAGCAAGCCCTGGGCTACATCTGTGCAAAATTTGGCGCTTTTAGATTAATATAGTCCGAAATGTTCACGTTATCTCCCTAACGCCCCGACTATTGTGAGCTTGTAAATCACACTCGGCTGCGACGCCGGAACTGCGGCCCACCTTCTGCGCAATGCATGATGGGATGTTGGAAACTTGTGGATGACGCATCGTTTTCACATCTAGAGTTCTCAACAGGCCTGAATATTAAGGCCCGGCCCTAACTGGGCCTAACTGGGCCTAACTGGCCCGGCCCGAGGCCCCGCCCAGCCCCACCCCGCCCAGCCCGGCCCGAATAATTAGCATAGGCCGAAACCTCCTAACTCCAAAATGTTCATTTTGGGGGAAATGATCTCAAGTGGAGTTAGGAGGTTTTGACCGAAGGGCTTTTTACTACTTTCCATTGGTTCAATATTATTTTAACCAACACTCAGATGTAAAGGGTGTTCAATAGCCCTGATTTATGACAAAATAATCTAAATTTCGCTTTTGTGCCCACCCAAAAATAACTAAACTATTGGCGGAGCGGTGCGGAGCGGCACGGCACGGCGATGTGCGGCTATCTAGGAAGCAGAGAAAGACACCACAGTTTGATTTGATCATAGTTCAGTCAATTATGAAGCGATTTTAAAAATTAAAACGTCTCCATATTGCTTGCATGGGAAGTTCTCTTCCATGACAAATGACTGTCCCTGTAAATATTTAAATGTTCGCTGTTTGAAAATAGCCGATATACGAGCTCACCTCTGAGCCCGCCCACATCCAGCCAGTTGGTAAATGCTGGCTGCGCCGCTGCCTAAATGTCGGGTCGGGTCCCTAAATGTCGGGTCGGGTCCCTAAATGTCGGGTCGGGTCCCTAAATGTCGGGTCGGGTTTGGGCGGAGTTTGAGAACTCTAGTCATACCCATAATGCATCATTATCAGTGTTGGGCGACAGTAATCCCATGGATCTAATACTCATCAGGAGATTACTAGTAATATATTACTCAGGAAAGTAATCCCATGAATCTAATACTCATCAGGAGATTACTAGTAATATATTACTCAGGAAAGTAATCCCATGGATTTAACACTCATCAGGAGATTACTAGTAATATATTACTCAGAGTAATCCCATGGATTCACTGATCAGGAGATTACTAATAATAGCTTTATGTTCAGAATTCATAGACATTATTATCATTATTAATATTATATGTATATTCAACAGAGGCAAGCATTCTGGGGAGCCTTGATTTGAAAAGGTTTGAGAACCACTGACAAGATTTACAAGACTTTTATACACTCGGGTCCTTTTTCCTATTGATTACTCACGCAAAGGAGACTTGAGTTCAATAATATTGTTTGTTTTGTGTCGCATTCCTAAGACAAAAATTTGATTATAGTAAAGTTATACATGATACATTTTTCGTCTTTATATATATATATATATATATATATATATATATATATATATATATATATATATAAAATTGATCTCAAGTCTCCATGGTGTGAGTAATCAATAGGAAAAAAAAAGGTAATTTCGGGAGTGAACTACTCCTTTAATGGGTTAAAAGGTGGGCGTGGACTGAGGGAAAAAGCAGGCTGCTGATTGGTTGCTTTCTTCCCCCGGGGGAGGAGGGAGGGAGGGGTTCACAGGGTTCTTGGCATGACGGTGGTGATTGGCTACTGTCCCACGTGTGGGCGTGGCTACATGATATGATGATGAGGTCACAGAGAAGGCGGGGCCGGCCAGGGGCTCCGGCCTATAGGAGAGCTGCGTCAGTCAGCGCCGGGGCTCCAGCCTATAGGAGAGCTGCGTCAGCGTCCTCTGGTTGTCAATCACACACAGCTTCCTGACATAACCTCTGACCTCTGCATGGTTCTTATTGGGCTGGCATATCTCTGGATCTGAGTGGTAGAGAGACATAGAGACTCAGTGAGAGAGAGAGAGAGAGAGAGAGAGAGAGAGAGAGAGAGACATAGAGACACAGTGAGAGAGAGAGAGACATAGAGACTCAGTGAGAGAGAGAGAGAGAGAGAGAGAGAGAGAGAAAGAGAAAGAGAGAGAGAGAGAGAGAGACATAGAGACACAGTGAGAGAGAGAGAGAGAGAGAGAGAGAGAGAGAGAGAGAGAGAGAGTCATAGAGACACAGTGAGAGAGAGAGGTTCTTATTGGGCTGGCATATGTCTGGATCTGAGTGGTAGAGAGACATAGAGACGGAAGGACACTTGGGGGAGTGAACTTGAGATGGAACTGGGGGAGGATTGGTGGAGTGAAGTGTTATATAGAATAAACTTTTCATGTATATGCGCCCGTATGTGTTTAATTCAATTTAAGGTAGTTCATAGGCTTCACTACACTAGGGCCAAGCTTAGCAGAATGTTCACAGATATAACACTAGGGCCAAGCTTAGCAGAATGTTCACAGATATAACACTAGGGCCAAGCTTAGCAGAATGTTCATAGGCTTCACTACACTAGGGCCAAGCTTAGCAGAATGTTCACAGATACAACAGACTCCTGCAACAGATGTCATCACTCCCCTGCAGATCACACACACACATTTTTCTCCTGCTCAAAGCTTTCTTCCTTTTGGACGTCCTTTTTTGATACCATCTCTGTGGTTCTTGGTTTTTCGGTTCCTCCCTGTCCATTGATTGCTATTTTTGGTGTGTCTCCTGTCCTGGGCAGATTTAATAGGCATCAGAAAGATCTGGTTGCATTCGCTTCCCTTATTGCTAGACGTCGCATATTGCTGCAATGGAATAGTCCTTGTCCCCCTCCAACAACATCTTGGTTAAAAGACCTGACATCATTTCTTCATTTAGAGAAAATTAAATTCACAATTAGAGGCTCCTTGATTGGGTTCCATCGAACATGGGACCCACTTTTATCACATATTAACTCTATGACCTCCATTGATTAAAACGCATTTTCCAATATTATTATTTTTTTCTTTTCCCTTTCCTTTACTTTATTACATTACCACCTTTACTTTTAACTTATCTTAATTACATTTATATTTCATTGGTACACAATTGTGTTTAATCAATGTCTCTCTCCTCAGGGCTGTGGCTGGGTAGATGTTATGTTGTCTAGTATGTCGTATTACTCGTTACTCGTATTGTTTTTGTCTGCGTCCATATATGTCCTGGACATTGTTTTAAAAAATTGACAAAACTCAATAAAAAGTTATAAAAAAAAAAGAAAAAAAAAAAAAAAAGAGAGACATAGAGACACAGTGAGAGAGAGAGGACCTCTGCATGGTAGAGAGACATAGAGACACTGTGAGAGAGAGAGAGAGAGAGAGAGAGAGAGAGAGAGAGAGAGAGAGAGAGAGAGAGAGAGAGAGGACCTATGTATGGTAGAGAGACATAGAGACACAGTGAGAGAGAGGACCTCTGCATGGTAGAGAGACATAGAGACACAGTGAGAGAGAGAGGATCTCCATGGTAGAGAGACATAGAGACACAGTGAGAGAGAGAGGACCTCTGCATGGTAGAGAGACATAGAGACACAGTGAGAGAGAGAATGAATAGGAAATGAACCACTGTCTGAAAATGAGCAATACAATTAGTCCTTGTAAAGTTTACTTGACAATTCTTGTAGATTTTACTGTTACTTGACAATTGTAGATTTTACCGGACAAGTTTTGTAGATTTTACTGGAGAAGATAAGTTGACTACTTAAACAAATTAAGTATTTGATACAAGACATATTCTAGTATAAATTACATAATTCAGTGATGCAATTGGTTGCATGGATAAATGACAAGACTTACTGAATGGCTGGCTTCTGCATTGTCTGACCTGACGGATGGTGTTAGCTATGATACGCTGTAATAAATATGAATAACAGTTAGTTATGATACGCTGTAATGATAAAATATTAATAACAGTTATGATACGCTGTAAGAATCATAATTAAGCAATATTACACGAGAGGGTGTGGGATAACTGAATTATTTGCACGACTGTGATGCGGTCAGGAACGAGCCGTAGTTGAGTTCCGCCGAGCATCACAGGAGTGCAAATAATTCAGTTATCCCACACCCTCTCGTGTAATATTGCAATTATACAACCACCAACAAACAAAACACATCAAAGTGAAGGCTATTCACACTGTGGGGCAATTCACAATTTAAACAATCGCTAATCTGATTCCTTGGAAGAGTTTGACTGACATTAAATAGTCCCTGTTGTTGATAAAAAAGAGCTGCGCTCTGAGCGCAGTCACCGAGGCAGCAATCACCACAGCTGAGCTATCAGTTCCAATAGGCTATGCTCCGCCGTACGACCGTATCGTGCAGCGAAAATAGCCGATCTACAACAACGCGCCGCGTCGCGCCGCGTTGCGCCGCGTTGTTACTTGTAGATCGGCTATTTTCGCTGCACGATACCATTGTATGACAACAACAAGTCCCGGAAACATTTCACAGCCCAAGTAGTTGTCCTGGCTGTATTGAGTTCAAACCTTGACTCTAACTTGTCGAGTTCTTCCTTTGACAAAGCACAATGTCTGGTTGGTTTCGCGTTCTCCTTATCATCCTCATCTAACCATTCATCTAAAGTAAGTCCAACAAATATATCGAAATTAACAGTGAAATCCATTTCCAACGGGATAGTAGTGTAACAAGTTGTTCTCCGGTCCGTGGCTAGTTTGCACTGCAAGCTGCCACTGTGTTTTCCCCTCCAGAGGGCGCAGCTGTGCCATATATGGGATAATCAGGTGCAGTGGCGGAGTGATACATTCTTCATGTGATTAGGCCCAGGTCTAGCAGTGCATCTGTGCTCGTTTGATGCACGGTTGGAGAGCCTGTTTTCCATTGAGAGCCGGACTACTTGTTGTATAATACTGATATTAATAACAGTAATAATAAGAATGACAATAGTTATTATTAGATCTACAAACAGGCAGACAGTCATTATTAGATCTACAAACTCACCATCTTCTCAAAGTTCACCATGTTGTCGATTAATGTCTTGTTGCCCTCATGAGTGAAGGTCATGTCTGTAAAACAACAACATGAGTGAAGGTCATGTCTGTAAAACAACAACATGAGTGAAGGTCATGTCTGTAAAACAACAACATGAGTGAAGGTCATGTCTGTAAAACAACAACAACAATTCATTAGAATGTATTATAATATCTGTCCACAAAAACAAAAACAAACCAACATTGTTTTAGCTACAATCTGGGACTTGATACTACAGGGGAACTCCTTTTGACAATCAAGGGAACAGTGATGCCCCTTCACCTGTGATGTTGTCATCAGAAATGGGACGTCTGCTCTTCTGTATTTCCTCAATGGGAGGGACTAACATACAGGCATGGAAATAGGAAATAGGACTTGACCATAGACGCCGCTATAGAGCTCCCATCCCCCATTGAAAAAATACATTTTAGACACGGCCACATATCTTGGTTTTGTTCAGGACATATTGCAATGTTTTATAGTATATTTAGTTCAGTTTTAGGGGATACTTTGAGCTTTAATTCAAGCCCTGTTTTGAATATGTGTCATAAGTACAGTGGTCACTGGAGCTCTTCAAAACATGAATTAACATTAAACACTTTTTTCCACAATTTCCGCCTGAACCACATATTTTCTTTTAGTTCTGTGGGGTCAAGAAACATCAGAGAGACAAAACACAACAACTGGCATACTGACTCCCTTAAGCCCCTATCATAGTAGGCACCATGGTGGTAAGCTATCCACCGCGGTGTAGTCTTTTTAAGTCATAAAACTACAACATTACGTCATTACTTGCGGTGAAGAGCTTTCCACCGCGAACCCCGACACATCTCTCTGTTTTTACCTTCAGACAGATCTGCCCATCACCCCGTTCACTGATTGGTCGATCTAGACCAGTCAGTCACAGTGATAGGACTTCACCATGACTGACTATGATGGCCTCCACTTGTTTTCTCACTTTAGGTGGATAGCTGATCTTCATAAATAAATGTTAGATTATCAAATATATCATTAACATTAGGGTGGATCTTAAATTACCTTTTTTTTTTTTGTTCTTGAGTCTCAACCCCCAATTATGTTCCAATGTACAAAAGCTGCTTTGGTTAAAATTTGGTTGAATTTCAAGCATATTTAGAGGTAGCTCAATCAAGTCAAAGATTGTACATTTTATTGGTCAAAATCGAATTGCACTGCAGGCACATTTAAGTTATACATTACACATTATTCTTATACTAAGCACAGAAATTATATTTTTTAAGCTTACAAATCTAAACACAAATCTGATTACATGTTTGTCATATGTCAAACCAGAATTAATGTATTGTAGGAAATAGCAAAGCAAAGAATGACAAATTGCTATTTTTTATTTAACGTGCAGAATGACATGTCTTTATTGCACACTCTTCAATCATACTCACAACACACAACAAGCACACAGCCCCACTTCCTTGTTTACCCCCAAAACTCCCGAAAGTCACTGCAGTATTTAATAGTAATTCAGTAGTTACTGATCAATTAAAGTTTGTTTACGGCTATCGGGATACTTGTGCCGATGGTTCTGCACAATTTGCAGCATTACTGGAGTTGGGACTCATCTTTAGTAATGAGACCACAATATTCTTCTATTAGGGCAACCCCACGCTCTGCATGATCATTGACAACATTCATTGCCTTCACTGCAGCCAGAGCTTCTTGGTAGTCTACCCTGGGCTCCCACTCATCAGGATCAACGTCAAGGAAGTCATCTGGGAGATCCATCATTTTGAAAAGCACCTTGGATTTGGGAGACACAACATCTTCAATGTTCTTCCTTTCAATTGTTCCAAGGTCAACAGTAATTATCTTCATAAGCCCCTGTTCATCATCTTCATTTCCATCTTTCATGGCTCTCACCATCAGCCTCTTCGTTTGCGCGCTCACTTGACTGTCAAACAATGCAAGTCTGATGATCTCTGGAGCCAAATACCATAAGTGATTGGAACACTTTTGAGAAGCAGCTTTAGACACCTCAGCATTTATTGATGAATATTCCTGCAACGATTTTAACAGCTGCCAAGTCATTTAGTGGAGCGCTGACAGCAACAGGTGCCATCATCCATGCCTTCACATAAATGCAAACTGCAAAATTCCATGCATGCTTTTTCTTCCCTGAGGGTCAGTTTAAATTGGCCATGAAACATCCAGATCTTCAAACAATAAATAACCTTTGCCATCCAACGGCAATGATGGGTAGCTCCTGAAGCTCTGAACCGGATACCTCAGTAAATGCTGAGGTGTCTAAAGCTGCTTCTCAAAAGTTTTCCAATCACTTATGGTGAACAGGGGCATATGAAGAGAATTACTGTTGACCTTGGAACAATTGCAAGGAGTTCTTCCTTGCATTGAAGATTTTGTGTCTCCCAAATCCAAGGTGCTTTTCAAAATGATGGATCTCCCAGATGACTTCCTCGACATTGATCCCGATGAGTGGGAGCCCAGGGTGGACTACCAAGAAGCTCTGGCTGTTGTGAAGGCGATTAATGTTGTCAATGATCATGCAGAGCGTGGGGTTGCCCTAATACAAGAATATTGTGGTCTCATTACTAAAGATGAGTCCCAACTCCACTTGCTGCAAATTGTGCAGAACTATCGGCACAAGTATCCCGATAGCCATAAACAACTGAATTACTATACTGCAGTGACTTTCAGGGGTTTTGGGGGTAGATAAGGAAGTGGGGCTGTGTGCTTGTTGTGTGTTGTGAGTATGATTGAAGAGTGTGCAAATAGACATGTCATTCTGCACGTTAAATGAAAAATAGCAATTTGTCATTCTTTGCTTTGCTATTTCCTACAATACATTAATTCTGGTTTGACATAATGACAAACATGGCAGATTTGTGTTTAGATTTGTAAGCTTAAAAAATATAATTTCTGTGCTTAGTATAAGAATAATGTGTAATGTATAACTTAAATGTGCCTGCAGTGCAATTCGATTTTGACCAATAAAATGTACAATCTTTGACTTGATTGAGCTACCTCTATATATGCTTGAAATTCAACCACATTTTAACCAAAGCAGTTTTTTGTATATTGGAACATAATTGGGGGGTGAGACTCAAGAAAATCTAAAAAAGGTAATTTAAGATCCACCCTACCCACCGAGCATTTTTAGGTCTATTATACGTCTATTATACGACTATATGTCACCTAGACGACGCGGTTTAAAAATGGTCTAGAAATGAAAATTTATTAGACGACTATATTTAGACTAGACCACTATTAGACCGCTAAAAGTCGGCTACATTTCGTCGTTAGCGGCCGTCGAAAGTAGTGAAAAGTAGGGCGACGGTGAGATTCGATCCAGTGATCTCTGGCTTTTAAATCGGCGACGCTATCCATTGAGCCATCAATACGAATATAATGGTATAGACTTTCTGGCCGTATTAAAAGGTGACATTGCCCACCTGTGTTCATTTTAGGGTAGTGTGCATTGTTGAGGAAACTAAATGTATTGGGCGCCTAATAAGCCTATAGCGATTACAATTATTTTTGTTTAATCAGTACGTATTGAATGATGTGGCGGGGGCGGCGCCGCGGCTGTGTTTGACTGTGTGTGTTGCTGTCAGAAATGTAATTCAGAGTAGACTGCTGTCTGGACGTTTCCACTTTACAGTGTGACTACACAATCACGGTAATAATTAACACTCTACCGGCTTACCGCGCCTTAGTACCAAGGATAACTTTATTTAATACATGGTCTAAAGATAGTCGTTGAAATGCTGTATTTAAAACGACTACACCCAGACCGTCCAGACGTATAGTGATGACTGATGAATGGCTAGTAAAATAATTTTACACCAATATTTGCAGAGCATGATGGGAGATGTAGTGTTGTGTACCTTTAAGGAGCAGAGGATGATGGGAGATGTAGTGTTGTGTACCTTTAAAGGGCCTACACCATGCTTTTAAAACTATATTTTTTGTATAAATATATGCTCAAAATTTTTAATCCTCAACAAACACTCTGACCATTCTTTTTGTTTGTTCTAGCTCTACTATAATGAGGCTCTCCAGCTGCAATACCAAAACGGCCTCTGTTTGCTCAGGGGCGCATCTAGTGGGGTTTTTCCACCCCTCCCCCCTCCCCTCCTCTTCACTCCTCCCCGGACCCCACGTTGACAACAAATAATGTTAATATTGGGCCAATACAAAAATAGGATAATGTTGCAGCTCTGATTATAGCCTACTGTAGGCCTATGTTGTATGTTATAGGTCTACTGTCAAATGACACAGTGCGACCGTTGCTAGACCAGACATTACAGAAAGTTAATCTACATTAGACAATCAACCCCACCTGCATTGTATTTATGTATTAAAAAAAAGTAAAAAAAAAAAAAATGTTTTGAAAAAAAATGTTTGAGAAAAAAAAGAAACATTTTTTGAAAAAAAAGTTTTTTTTGGAAAAAAAAAATTTTTTTGAAAAAAAAATGTTTTTGACTCTTTGTTCTCAGAACAGCACTGTTCTGAGAACCCGTGGAAAGCTTTTCATCTCTGTCTTCCCAAAACCAGAGAAAGACACAATGTTCAGAAATAGGACTTTGTGAGGATAGAAGGTGCCAGTGGGACCCCAAAAAAAGGTTTTAAAATAGAAAAAGTGAAAATTCATGGTGTAGGTCCTTTAAGGGAGCAGAGCATGATGGGAGATGTAGTGTTGTGTACCTTTAAGGAGCAGAGGATGATGGGAGATGTAGTGTTGTGTCCCTTTAAGGAGCAGAGGATGATGGGAGATGTAGTGTTGTGTACCTTTAAGGAGCAGAGGATGATGGGAGATGTAGTGTTGTGTACCTTTAAGGAGCAGAGGATGATGGGAGATGTAGTGTTGTGTACCTTTAAGGAGTAGAGGATGATGGAAGATGTAGTGTTGTGTACCTTTAACACTTGGGTGACTGAAAATAAAAAACTACCACTACGCCTGCATTTATCGTTCATTTTGACCGTTATTTTCTCTCCCTTTTTGCCCAGGAGCGCAACACTTCCTCCCCCTGCTGCCAGCGGGGGTTCTATTGTCTTCCGAATTTGAATTAGCATTTCAATTGACCTCTCAAACACTCTCGCTTTCAATGTTAACTTCATGGTTTGGGAACAGGCTTGAGAAAATGACCTAGGCCTACTGTATCATGATCTTACTTTTAATGTCACTGGTTTAATTTCGTATCGCTTCGCAGCGCAGCCCAGCATCCGCCGAGGCCTTTGTATTATAACAGATTGTTGAGTTTTGAAAGTCATTTTAAAACAGTTCAGTTTTGCATGCAGGAATAAATCAATGATCAGCGTATTTGCGCACAGTGCGCCATGCAGTTTGAGTGGTTATAGACACGTTTGTTTATCCAGAAACATATATTTTATGGCTTTGTTTTATTTACGGTTTGGGAGATTCAAGGCCAACACAGCACGCACCGCGCTATTGATTATTAATCTAATGTGGAGATTAGATTAGACACATGACAAAATAAAATAATTAGGCCAAAGCTTTCATATGTCCCGACTTTATTATTCTTATTACTATTATTATTACCCATAGTTATTAGTTATTATTATTAGGCCTACTATTACTACTGCATAGTAGGCCTACTGTGTTCTATCCCTGTCATTCCATGTTATTTTTTTTTTACATGTGGTAGGGCTATACATGTATGTCTAATAAAATATTCTGTCATCCAATCAATGTGTGTTGAGCTTGAAATATGAACACGGCGGTGACTGTGACAGAGAGACAATAATTCTCTGTAGGCAGCCTACAACTAGTAGTAATTCATTTCTGTTGCTTGATAGGCTATTATAAAACTCTCATTATTTTGGGGTTTTGCTGTGTTTAGTCCCCTTATGCCCGTATGCTTATATTATCAAACAATGATGGTAATAGTGGTAAATAATACTACTATTACAAATAATAATAATAATAATAATAATACAGGCATACTGATGAATGAATAAATAACAGCAACGAAGAAAGTGTCATAATTCAACAACGTTTATTGTTTTCAACAGTTTACATCAGAATATAAAGCAAGTGTGTAATAAAAACGGGCAAAAAATAAAACATGCTGGCATGCAACTTCAAGTTCACCACAAAAAAAAAAAGTTCGTTCTGGTGCATTTACAGGCACTTTGGACAAGTCATGGAGAACTCCCCAGCACACGAGCCACACGCTCTGATGCCACATTTCTGACAGGAATCTAGAGTTTTGTTTCCGCATCTGTTCAGCTGACACTGCCTTCTCCTCTTCGGGGTGTCTGTGTCAGGTGTCTGGGGAGTGTTTGGTGTTCGGACCCTCTTTGCAGCTCGTGGTGTGTTTGGTGTGGTCGGCAGCGGCTGTGGGGGAGAGAGAGAGAGAGAAAGGAGTGAATACATGATTTGTAATGCACAATACATGTGTACATGTGCGTGTGTATATATATATATATATATATATATATATATATATATATATATATACATATATATATATATATATATATATATATTGTAACTAATGACTATAAAAACAATGTAATTACCTGTAGTGCTGTCCGCGATCGCCTAGGTGTATGCACTGGCATGGCTCGGCCCCTTTCCTCCATGTATTCCTTGCATAGCTGAAGTCCGAGTTCCTGTAGGAATTCTCTTCTGGTGAGTCGGGGTTTGCGCATGCAGTCTTTGAACAACACATATGCATTGATGGCAGCCAGGTCCAGCAAGTTGTAAAAGACAGCCACTGGCCAGCGACTGGTGCAGGTTTTCACGGTGAAGTTGCGTGCCATCTGATCCAAAATGTCCACTCCCCATTTGGTCTGATTGTAATCTGATTCGGTATCAGAATCAGAAGCAGGTGGGTAGTACGTTTCTTCTGGTGCATCTTGTCCAATATCGCCAGTCGCACCGCCATCATCATCACTGTCCCCCTCGCCAGGTGCAGTCACTTGTGAAAGCAGGTTGCTCGCTTCCAGTGCGGTGTAGCGCCGTTCTCGTCTCATCCTCGCAGGCATAGTCAGCTTGTCAGCTCGTGCTTGGTAAATGTGACTCTGACTGTATTTGTGGAGAGCTTTTATACACATTTTTGCAGGCTAAGTGGGCTATCAAAACTCCTGGTCTATCAATGACTCATGCATAATAATGCAGATTAGTCTGCATAGGAATGTGACACTGTAATCCTTTCATGTATAAGGCAAAATAATGTGACTTCACAGTGTGTGTATATATATATATATATATATATATATATATATATATATATATATGTACAGTATATTACATTACATCAGAGATACCTTATGCACATTTATAACTAATTGTCAGATCAGATATGATTCTAAGAGAGAGAGAGAGAGAGAGAGAGAGAGAGAGAGAGAGAGAGAGAGAGAGAGAGAGAGAAAGAGAAGAGAGAGAGTGTATAACGTTATGGACATTTATAACTCAAATTATCAGATATGATTGATTTCTAAATGACCACTGACATTAATTTGGGTTAGACATTGGTTTCCAAGAGCTAAGATTATAGACACAAGCTCACAATGCTATGCACATAAGCCAAAGTCTGGTTTTGAAGTGGACATACAAGGTTTCCACCTGAGAGAACGACAATACAAATACATTCTAACTTGGAGAACTTGGCTATTTGTACTTTATATACGTTAGTAAATCCAATTTCCAATATTTTAACTTCTACTCCACTAGGCCACATTTATTTCAAAACGTATTTACAAATTATAATATAAAATAGGCCTATACATAAACCACTTTAATTCACACAGTACTGTGTGAATTGTTTCGAAACTAACAAATTGGCCTATTTCAAAACAATACTAACACATTGGCTATTCAAATTACACAGCTATCAGTAAGGAATGCAGCCACTGATCAATGGATTGAAACATTTATTTGAAGTTAACACATGGAAATGTACATAATAATAATGTCGCTACACAATAGTTTTTACAGTTCAGAGAGTTCAGAGAGAGAGAGAGAGAGAGAGAGAGAGAGAGAGAGAGAGAGAGAGAGAGAGAGAAAGAGAAGAGAGAGAGTGTATAACGTTATGGACATTTATAACTCAAATTATCAGATATGATTGATTTCTAAATGACCACTGACATTAATTTGGGTTAGACATTGGTTTCCAAGAGCTAAGATTATAGACACAAGCTCACAATGCTATGCACATAAGCCAAAGTCTGGTTTTGAAGTGGACATACAAGGTTTCCACCTGAGAGAACGACAATACATTTTGTTTCGTTCATGTTGTCATAATATGATGAGAACACGTTGTGAGCTTGTAGATCGGCTATTTTCAAATAGCCTTGGTATAACATAGGGCTAAAGTGGTTTGTGTATGTTTTATAAGATTAGAATGTAGGCTATATCTGCAAAGTAACTAGTAACTGGAGTTTTCAAATAAATGTAGTGGAGTATTTGGTTCCGAGATGTAGTGGAGTAGAAGAAAAAGTATTGGAAATTGGAAATACTCAAGTAAAGTAAAGTAAAGTACAAAAAAATACATTCTAACTTGGAGAACTTGGCTATTTGTACTTTACGTTAGTAAATCCAATTTCCAATATTTTAACTTCTACTCCACTAGACATTTATTTCAAAACGTATTTACAAATTATAATATAAAATAGGCCTATACATAAACCACTTTAATTCACACAGTACTGCATGTGTGAATTGTTTCGAAACTAACAAATTGGCCTATTTCAAAACAATACTAACACATTGGCTATTCAAATTACACAGCTATCAGTAAAGAATGCAGCCACTGATCAATGGATTGAAACATTTATTTGAAGTTAACAAATGGAATGGATACATAATAATAATGTCGCTACACAATTGTTCACCTTTGAAAGAGAGAGAGAGAGAGAGAGAGAGAAGAGAGAAAGAGAAGAGACAGAATGTACAACGTTATGGACATTTATAACTCAAACATTTATAACCCACAAATTATAACTCAAATGATCAGATATGATTGACGAACGCAAACACCATCGCAGGACAGAGAAGAATTAGGCGATAATGATAGGCTACAGCTGGGGGGAAAAAACAGCCTCGCCAAACGTGTGTCTGTAGAATGAAACCAAATGGACCCGGACGGTTCCATTTGGTTTCATTTGGCTCATTATATATGGTATACTGTATATATTATACTCTCAAGTACTACAAATACCCCAAAACTGTAGGCCTACGTAACGTTACTTTACACCACCGCATATCTGCATTCTCTATCGCAACGAAATGAAGAACTGTTACGTGGTGCGATAATGTGCGATAACAATACAATTGATACATTGATATTATCATTATTATTTTCAATTATAAAATACAACATTAGAGATAGTGTATTTAGTCATGTTATCTTTGCTGACAGGGACATGTAAATGTTCTATTAGAAGGAACAAAGGCGCACTCCAGGGGGGCTGTAGGTGTGAAGTCTCTTGCTGCTGGGAGAAATGGGGGAGAACGGTCTATTCTGCCGATAAGTGCCGTCAGAGTGGTATAATTGTATTTTATTTCATAATTAGGAAACGTTTCAGAAGTGGAAAAAAAACGAGAACATATATCTTGAGTATTTAGGAAAAGTCATGGAAGGGGAAATTTCTGAGACATTCAAGGGGAGAGTTATTGCACTTTGAAATCTCAAAATCGGCCTAAAGGACCGGTTAGTCACCCGTGTGTTAAAGGGATAGTTCACCTATTTTTGACATGAAGCTGTGTGAAATGATTGCCATTAAAATAGTGGTTACAAATGTATTAATCCATTACCAGAGTCACATGGTCAGAGTTCTGGTCAGTTTTAGATGAATATAAAGTAGTTCCGGTGATTTGGCAGGGGCGCATGGCCCAATCATTAAAAATAGATGAATCCACAAAACTAGCTTCATTTGTATTGTTGACCTATTTCTACCAAATAGACCAACTTTCGTTCAACTTTGACCCCTCTGTCACATGGTACTATTTTTTGTGTCCAGTATCACTACGCCGCTGCAACGTATTTCCCCAAAACAAGGTGCTTTGCAGGCAGCTGATCAGAACGAAACCTCGCTCTATATGGTAGAAATAGGCCAACAATACAAATTAGGCTAGTTTTGTGGATTAATCTATTTTCAATGATTGGGCCACGCCAAATGGCCCCCACCCCATTGGAACTACTTAATATTCATTAGAAACTGACCAGAACTCTGACCACGGGACTCTGGTAATCAATTAATACATTTTTAACCACTGTTTTAATGGCAAGTATTTCACACAGCTTTATGTCAAAAATAGGTGAACTATCACTTTAAGGAGTAGAGGCATGAAGGGAGATGTAGTGCTGTGTACCTTTAAGAAGTAGAGGATGATGGGAGATGTAGTGTTGTGTACCTTTAAGGAGCAGAGGATGATGGGAGATGTAGTGTTGTGTACCTTTAAGGAGTAGAGGATGATGGGAGATGTAGTGTTGTGTACCTTTAAGGAGTAGAGGCATGAAGGGAATGATTGGCGGCTCCAGTTTGGTGACGGTGAGACGATACGCTCTGTGGTTCCTGGACGGGTCCTGAACACACACACACACATATACACATATACACACACACACACATATTATACACACACACACACACACACACACGCACACGCACACGCACGTACGCACGCACGCGCGCACACGCGCACGCACACACAAAGTCAAAGGTCATACATTTAGCTCTTTGGGCTTTTTAA
>NC_137814.1:970000-1062500 GCF_963921795.1 Nannobrachium achirus
TAACTCTGAGGACCCCCTGTAGTAACGCTGAGGACCTCCTAGGGGTCATGGACCCCTGTTGAAGACCCATGCCCTAGAGCAGGGGTTCCCAAACATTTTTGTCTCAGGGCACCCCATAAATATGTTTTAATCCGAGGCACCCCTACATTATAATTTACACTCCCAGCACCTTATATTTATAGCATATCGTCGTTGTCGGGTGGAAACCTTGTATGTCCAAAACCGTTCGTTTTGTATGTATCATCTACTTGAAGCTGGGCAGCGTCTAGCCGGCGACCTGGCCAACTCGGGAACGATGTAAATAGGGAATGAATGCCCCGCCCTTTAATGCAAACCCCATTATACCTGTTGTCATAGGACTCGTTTTGACCATCTGTTTGCCTGTGTCCATTTATGCCCATATATGGAGATATCTGTATCTGTCTGTCTGTCGCCGTCCATTTTATGTCCATTTATGGAGATCACTGCAGATACAGTTCTGGGTCCATTTTATGCCCATGTATGGAGATCTCTGTATCTGTCTGTCTGTGTCCCTTTTATTTCCGTATATGCCCATATATGGAGATATCTGTTTATCTGCGTCCATTTTTAGCCCATATATGAAATTTTGTTTTTGTTTGTTTCTTCTTTAAGCAGAATACGCAGCCTGCTTAAATCTGCATCATTCAAGTCATCCTCCCAGTCCCACGCTTTTTTGCTTGTCTTAAGTTTGTCTTTGTCTCTTTTATTTTCTTTTTTTGGAGAACCTGTTTTTTGTCAGTCTTGTGCTGTTGATTTAGCTTGTCTTATGTTTGTCTCCTCCGTCTGCACCTCAGCCAACCCAGATCTCGACTACCGATCCTTGTTCTATTCAGCAAAAGCTGTAAAGTCATTTAAATCTGCATAATCGATGTCCTCCCAGTCACACTATTTGTTGCTTGTCTTATGTTTCTCTCCTCCTCCATCTGTTTGTCTGTGTCCCTTTATGCCCATTATGGAGATCTCTGTATCTGTCTGTGCCTCCGACTGTGTTGCAGACACAGTGCCGGTTTCATGTGGCGTATATATACGGAGATATGTCTATCTGCGTCCTTTTTGCAGACACAGTGCCGGTTCCCCCTTTAATACAAACCCCATTATACCTGTTGTCATACGACCCGTTTTGACCATCTGTTTGCCTGTGTCCATTTATGACCATATATGGAGATATCTGTATCTGTCTGTCTGTGTCCATTTTATGCCCATATATGGAGATCTTTGACCATCTGTTTGCCTGTGTCCATTTATGCCCATATATGGAGATATGTATCTGTCTGTCTGCATCAATTTTATGCCCATATATGGAGATCTATGCAGACCCAGTGCCGGTTCAGGAAAACCCTGATGTCAGACATCAGAATCCGAACCTTTCGTGCTGGTTCCAGAAAATCGCGGATCGGGTCGGGTCGAAGCCAAGCACTGCACTACCTGCTGTGGCGGGGAACGTGCGTGCCAAATTTGAAATCGGGAATGAATGCCCCACCCGTTATTGCAAACCCCATAGGACCCGTTTTGACCATCTGTTTGCCTATGCCCATATATGGAGATCTCTGTATCTGTCTTTGTTCCTTTTATGCCCATATACAGAGATATCTGTCTATCTGCGTCCATTTCTTGTTGACTCATGTGGCATACATATACGGAGATATGTCTATCTGCGTCCTTTTTTTGTTGACTCATGTGGCGTACGTGATGTCAGAGCCTTTTATGAAGTGATGTCACAATGAGTCAGCGCTTGCGCCGATTTCCTCCGGAACAGCGTGACGTCAACCATCAGCTCCGCATAAGGAGATTCCGAACGTTTCGCGTCGGTTTCTGAAAACCGCGCGTCGGGTCGGGTCGGGTCGAGGCTCGGCACTGCACTCCGCGCCGCGACGGGGAGCGCGCGTGCCGAATCTGAAGCCGGTGGGACGAACGGTTCGCGAGATACATACACACAGACACGCATGCAGACAGAGATTTGTCGCATTTATAGATAGATAAAACGTACTAAACTAGTGATCTACAAGCACACCGATCTACAACAGCCGATCTACAACAGCCGATCTACAAGCACACAACGCCGCGTATCGCGAGGCGTTGTGTGCTTGTAGATCTGCTGTTTTCAATAGTTTTGTGTGACAGTCTTGTATGATGAAGCAGGGCTTTGCTTTACCAAAAGACACATTTGAAACTTGGAGATACGAGGTTTCTGCCCGACAGTGACGATATTTTAGTGATTATGTTGCGAGGAAAACGTTGAGATAAGAGCCTTTTTGGTTAGAACTGACTGAAAATAACTTTGTACTTCAAGTTTAAAATTATACTAAATAATATTTTTTCAAGTTTCCAAATATTATCAAATTATCTCGCAGCACCCCTGGACTGCCGTCACGGCACCCCAGGGTGCCCCGTCACCCACTTTGAAAACCCCTGCCCTAGAGGATTATGTACTAATGGTGACAGGCCCAGTTGTACTCACTGTGCGGCGATCTTGATGAACTTCTTCAGCAGCTGGACTCTCTTGCTCAGCTGGCCACACAGACACACCTCCGTCACCACCCACAGCTGCACCTCGTTGAACCTCCGCACGAACAGCTCCAGGTTGGCCCTGGTCCTCCTGAAGCTCTGAGCCCCGAAGGTCTGGTACAGCAGCTCATGCTGTGGAGAGAGACAGAAACCAAAATGTCTAAAACGTGTCTAAAAGTGTCTAAAAAAGTGTCTAAAAAGTGTCTAAAAAAGTTGCTAAAAATCTTCTAAAGTGTCTAAAAAGTGTCTAAAAAAACTTCTACAAAAAGAGTCTAAATAGTGTCTAAAAAAGTTGCTAAAAATCTTCTAAAAAGTGTCTACAAAGTGTCTGAAAAAGTTGCTAAAAATCTTCTAAAAAGTGTCTAAAAAGTGTCTAAAAAAGTTGCTAAAAATCTTCTAAAAAGTGTCTAAAAAAGTTGCTAAAAATCTTCTAACTCATACCCTGCCAAAAAAAAAACGTTCTCTATAATAAAAACGTCTTTTTAACTATGGACCTCCCTGCCAGACGTCTTCTGAACGTCTTTTTTAAATAAATAATAAAAAAAAAAGATTTTTTTTTTTTTTCAAAAAGATTTTTTTCAAAAAAAAAAAATTGGACCTCCACCAATGTACTAGGCATGATCGCGATCGCGAAATTGCATGTTTAACCCCCATACCAACCACATCTTTCAAACATGGCAGCCATGTTTGTTTACATTTGAAGAAAACATAAGGGCTATTTTCTCCTGAATGCCTGAACGGATTTCCAAGCGGATGTTTTTGTTTGAAAGCTGTGAAAAGCATGCACATGCATAGTGCATGATCTGTGCACGAATGTGTGCACCCTATTGTGCACCCGTGCACACTATTTTTTTAACCCTTTGTTGGCGAAATGGCAATATAAGAGGTCCCACTTTAAATATGGCACCGACTGAGCTAAAAAGTGTCTAAAAAGTGCCTGAAAAAAGTTGCTAAAAATCTTCTAAAAAGTGTCTAAAAAGTGTCTAAAAAAAGTTGCTAAAAATCTTCTAAAAAGTGTCTAAAAGTGTCTAAAAAAGTTGCTAAAAATCTTCTAAAAAGTGTCTAAAAAGTTCCTGAAAAAAGTTGCTAAAAATCTTCTAAAAAGTGTCTAAAAAGTGTCTAAAAAGGTTGCTAAAAATCTTCTAAAAAGTGTCTAAAAAGTGTCTAAAAAACTTCTAAAAAAGAGTCTAAAAAGTTGTGCCTAAAAAGCGTCTAAAAATGCATCTATAAATGGTCTAAAAAGCGTCTCATGCTGTGGAGAGAGAAACCAAATGTCTGGTACAGCAGCTCATGCTGTGGAACAGTTCCCAGTCATACAGGGTCATCTGGTTAGGGTTAGGGTCAGAGGTTAAGGTCAGAGGGTTACCTCATGTACACAGTAGAACAGTTCCCAGTCATACAGGGTCATCTGGTTAGGGTTAGGGTAAAGGGCCGTTTATAGTTACGTATGCGTGATTTTGTGTACGTTTTTGGGTGAGAGAGTACGTACAGTAGATCCATCGACATACGTACGGTAGATCCATCGACATACGTACGGTAGATCCATCGACATACGTACGGTAGATCCATCGACATACGTACGGTAGATCCATCGACATGCATAGTTCCTCTCTACGTTATTTATGTGCCGACCCGCTCTCCGCTCCAATTTTGCGCCACATGGACGTGGTTCTGCACAGCACACACGTGTAAAAAACGAAGCATTTTTTTTTTTGCCAAAATATGAAGAACCACAGAATTTCTTGATCCGACGACGACGTGATGTTTGGTATAAGCTGCTGTCTGTCGGCAACGTTATCGCGGTAAATGCAACTCCGCGAGGGACCGAGGTACAGAGTGTGCGTGCATGCGTTTGTCTGTATGTTTTCTCATGCCAATAAAGCCGTTTGAGCCTGTGAGGAGTCCAGACGTCCTCTTCAGTGATTGCAATGACGTTCCTTTTTTCCTGTTTCTTGCTAAATTATATTTCTTGTTGGGACACATAGTTTCAGAACCGCTGTCATAAGTAATTGTCCTCACTACTGCCACGGTTGACAAAAGCTCACCACGGGTAGTTCAAGCGTACGTACATCTTTATCGGTTTTAATCCGTCGGGTTGAGTGTTGTCCGTAAGGTTACAGACAGAGATGATTACATACGGACCTACGGAGCAACCGGATTAAATCTCTCTCCCCCTCCGTTTCTTGTGTATTCCTGCGGTCCTTATGTACTACTATGCACGGTACTTTAGAGGTTAAAGGACAACTTTAGTTTTTTACAACAAGGGTTCATATTTTAGATTGTAATGAAAGAATATACAAGATGAGTGTTAAAACATTTTCATTTACTTATTTCTATTGTTTTAGAGATTCTTATTTCAGTGGTTGGGGGCATGCGTACAAGTG
Organism: Nannobrachium achirus; assembly: GCF_963921795.1. Lineage (NCBI taxonomy): Eukaryota > Metazoa > Chordata > Actinopteri > Myctophiformes > Myctophidae > Nannobrachium > Nannobrachium achirus. The sequence continues at coordinate 974,911 of NC_137814.1, forward strand.
GCTAAATATGTCATTTTACACAGAATAAGCCCATTCCCAAGATACAACGCAAACTTTCATGGTTAGATGTTACTTATGGGGCTAGAAGTGTCACTGTAAATAGCAATAAAGAAACTGCTGGCTTACTGTGTCTAAAAAGACATATTTGGCCACTTGTACGCATGCCCCCATGCGTACGCATGCCCCACATTTTAGCACGGTAAAACAATAGAACGAAGCAAATGAAAACATTTTCACACTCACTTTTTCTTTTCTCTAATTACAATCTAAAATATGAACCCTTGTTGTAAAAAAACAAAGTTGTCCTTTAAGGGTCAGGTTTACCTCATGTACACAGTAGAAGAGCTCCCAGTCGTACAGGGTCATCTGGTAGGCCAGGTCTTTAGAACTCATCAGCTCAAAGCTGGACATGGAGCCTCCGGAGGGTCCTTCCTGGTCTGGGAGAGGAGTCTGGTGCACACACGCACGCACGCACGCACGCACGCACGCACACACGCACGCACACACGCACACACGCACACACGCACACACACACACACACACACACACTAGGGCATTAACGAAAAAGTCGACAAGTCGACTCAGTCGACTTCATTACACAAGTCGACTCCCACCAGAGAAAGTCGAAGTTGGAAAAAAAAAACGTTCTATTGTGAAAATAGCATATCATCGCGAGGCGTTGTGAGCATGTAGATCTGCTATTTTCACAATTTCTGCCTCGATATATGTATTTGACAATTTGGCCAATGTTTAATTTGTCATTTCTCATTTCAGAGGTATTAAAAGGTCCTTAAATTGTCACTTCAGAAATGTGCAGATACCCTCTATACACTTAAACTCTATGTTGGTTTGTTTACTGTTGAGAGAGAAAACAATGTTGCACATTAAGTTAATCATCTGGGGACCCCCCAAAATAATTGGGGGGTCGTGTGTGATGTGATGAAACGATAAAGTCGACTTCAACTCAACTTTTTACTGAGTCGAGTCGACTTGCAAAAATCACATAACTTACCACAGATCATGTGTTTTCTATGGACCATAACTAACACACAGATCATCATGGTTGTATTCATTCTCTACATGAAATAAAAGGCTTTGAACGGCCACGCACGCACACGCACGCACACGCACGCGCGCGCACGCACGCACACACACACACACACACACACACACACACACACACACACACACACACACACACACACACACACACACACACACACACACACACACACACACACACACACACACACGCACACACGCACAGGTCTCACCAGGGCGTTGAGCTGGTCTCGAGGGCAGGAGAACAGACGACCGTTGACGCCCAGCGTAGAAAACACCGACACATCGTTGGGTTTCAGCAGCAGCTTCTCTGTGACAACAAAACAATAATACATAAACTACAGTAAACAACAAACCAATCATAGTGTTTTATAAAAAAATATTTGTTACGTCCATGAATTAAATACCAAGGACTTCTGACGTAAAAAAGACCGTAAAAGGTCTTATTTGTGATGTTCCTTTAGGCAGGGTGTTTTAAGCCGTTTGCACACAGGACAGTTGCGTTTTCTTTTTTCTCGTTTGCTGCATGAATAAAACGCATTGGATTTGGTGTGCAAGGCTGTGTGGAATCGACGCTGCGGATCCCAAAAGGAGTCATAAAAGGAGTGATGAGTTTTTTACCACATGCGACAAGACGCACGAATCGAACTGGGTTCGATCGAGAAAAAAACGCACGGCCGCAGCCACTCGTCACACGGCTAATTCGGATCCGGTGTGCATGTGGTAGAGAATCTTGTTTTCTTTTTAAAAACTGAAATTGTCTGTTTTATCCGTGCGGATAAACGCGCCTGTGTGCAAAGGGCTTAACTGTACTTGTACTGTACTACATTTCAATAGAGTAGTGAAGTGTGACGTAATTTACCCATCCTACCTGGTTTTCTTCCCCCATTCTGAATTCCCATAGACTTTTTTTTCATATGGCGTCATATAAGAACTGTGTTCCAATTATAAACAAATGATCTCAGTGGTTTGATATGGATATGAAGAATCAACTGATGGTGAGAAAACGCTAATGTTACTGTCGCCCAATTAGTTAAATTTTCACCAGAAACAGGCTTTATCAAATATGAGTGACTGACTATCATACACCATACAGAGCCTCCTCCACGACAATATCTAGAAGACCGTTTGTTTATTTTTGGACCACAATGCTTATATGTGACTAGGTCTGGTACTTTGTTCCTTATGTCTGCATTGGTCATTTTTCTTTTTTGTACAGATTATCCAAGTACAGAGTCTAAGCTTTCATATGATGTATCATTTGTTGAAATTGGAGCATATTTGAAGAAGTTATGGACATTTTAAACTTGTTGCACCATAAACCCCAAAGTGCTTAAAAGGCCATTTGAATCCAAGGAACATTTTTACACCTCTAAGTAGCCAGAAGTGGGTGTGACAATGGGAGGGACAATAGGTACTTACCTACACCCCTAAATCACTCCCCCCAAGTCAAACCACACCCACAGTGGTATAGCTGTCAACTTCAAATGTACTTTTATTCCACTACAATTATTTAAAACTACTATTTAGTAGTAGACCTGTGGTAATATATTGTGCTATAGTGCTTGCAGCCATGTCAGAAATAGTGGCCAGTGGTCTTTTCTACCTCCTCCCCTCCTTATATGCTCATCCTGTCATTTTCTTCTTTTTGTAGTTTTTATTTTTCACTAAAATAGTGTATTACAAAAGTACCTACATTTTATAATTAAGTAAAAGTATCAATACTGCAATGTAGAATCACTCTGTTACAAGTAAAAGTCCAGAATTAAAAAATGTACTTGAGTAAAAGTACAAAAGTATTGGTATCCAAATGTACTTAAAGTACCAAAAGTAAAAGTACAAAAATGTTTGAAAATAGCAGATCTACAAGCTCACAACGCGTCGCACCGCAATGCGTTGTGAGCTTGTAGATTGGCTATTTTCAAATAGCCTTTGTATAACATAGGGCTAAAGTGGTTCATGTATGTTTTAAACTTTAGTTATTGTGATTTAGCATTATTGGGCTAAATGTAAAGACGCTACGCTGCGCCAACCGTGAATTCAACACAATCTGCTGTTGAGCAGTTTAACCAATTTGCTACGTACGTCTACACAAACGGTCAGATTACAAAGATAAATTGCTTAGTGAAGGCTCACGGATGTCACCATAGGGTACGCTCCAGCAGAATGTCCCGTAATGATCGTATTATTTAACGAGGAGCATTTTAATCCGATCGGTCGGCGTTTCCTTAAAAAGGTATTAATGTATCTAAGTGCAGTACACCTCGCAACCGATGGGGTCGCATGGCTGAAAAACAACAGAAAATGGCATCTGATCGGATTAAAATGCTGTTTATTAAACAATACGAAAGATACGGGTAATTCTGCTTGAGCGTACCATACTGTGACATCTGTGAGACTTCAGTAAGCACTTTATCTTTGAAATATGAACGTTTTTGTAGACGTACGTAGCAAATAGGATTAACTGCTCCACACCAGGCTCGAGCCCTATCTAAATTGGTCGGGCTAACTGTGCCAAATGTAGCATAATCAGTGTTTGTGTAACTTCAGTCAGAACGATCATCTGATGGTTCTGACAGACTTAAACTCCTCGCGTTGTGAGCTTGTAGAAGAGCAACAATTCCAGTTGTGTATACGATGCCTTCATGCCTGCAGTTAGCGCTAGCTAACGTTAGCGTTTGCCGTTAGCCACTGCTTCTCATAATAAACAGCCAGCGTTAGCGTGTAGCTAACGTTAGCTTCCCATTAGCGCCGGCTGTTCCATTACGAGAAGACATCATCGCTGCGTCTCTGTGTGCCCGATAGCGACTCGGAGAGTCAGATCACAACGTATAAATCAAAAAATAAATCCTTCCAGAATACTGTCTTATGCAAACCAATAACATTAGCGAGATGAAGTTAGTCACTGAGATGTGTTTACACACTAGAGAACCAGATGCACCACTGTATGGGCGGTGCTCAAAGCGTGAAATACGAGACAATTACTTTTCAGAGCGCTATCTCTCCTCCCCCAAAAACCACGTACAGTTTCTTCCAAAAGCAGCCTAGTTTAACAAATAAAACTAGCCATTGTAATACCTCAAAACAACTATCTTTTGACACGAAACCCTTGTTATAAATTCGAACTTGTGTGAATTTGAAAAAAACGAAAAATACAAAAAACGACTTTGACTTCATTTTCTCACTTTTCTGCCGTTTTAAAATTGGCGACATTAGGACGGTTTCACCAGCCTGGGACACATATGAGAGGATTTTAAGATGACTCAATGTTATTCTCCATAGAGAATTACTTCCTTGGAACCGTGGGATGAGCGAGTCACGTCATGACTTCGTTACTCTATTGTATTGACTGTATTTGTACTGTTCTCCATTTTTGTCTAATAAAATATTCAATCAATCAATCAATCAATCAATCAATCAATCAATCAATCAAAGCTTTCTTCACATTCTGCTCAAACAGAGTCAGAGTGCTGACCCTGTAACTCTGAGAGTGTACAAATGGAACCAAATGGACCCTTACGGCTCTGTGACTCTGAGAGTGTACAAATGGAACCAAATGGACCCTTACAGCTCTGTGACTCTGAGAGTGTACAAATGGAACCAAATGGACCCTTACAGCTCTGTGACTCTGAGAGTGTACAAATGGAACCAAATGGACCCATACAGCTCTGTAACTCTGAGAGTGTACAAATGGAACCAAATGGACCCTTACAGCTCTGTAACTCTGAGAGTGTACAAATGGAACCAAATGGACCCTTACAGCTCTGTAACTCTGAGAGTGTACATGTGGTACTAAATGTAGTTATTCTCACCCACTTTTCTTCCAGATCTAGAAAATGTCATGCAAACAGAAGTGAACTGTGATTGGCCGCTCACCGCCAGCGGAGCTGAGATGGACCAATAGCAGCTCGTCGTTGGTGGCCAGCTTGTCGGCCACTGCACCAATCACCTCCCTGCATGTTGCTGCCACGGCAACCCTGACCGTGGAGTAGGTGTGGTCACTGCAGTACACCTTTAAGAGGACTGCACGCACGCACACGCACACACACACACGCACGCACACGCACGCACGTGCACACGCACACTTTTTAAAGGTTTCTTTTTACCACAAATTATTTTTGACATGGAATCAACTGCGACGCGTACGCAGGCGGACGCAGTAATACCAGCAGTGTTGTACCCGAACGCGTTCAATGAACGATCATTCATGAACACGTTCATATTTTGGGCGAACGTGAACTGAACGTTCTTTGTTTTCCGCTTGATGAACGCTATTGTGGAACGCATTAATGCGGGTCTGTCCTCACATCTCTCTTTTCATTCACATGCCCCAACATCACCCAGTTGCAGCCTCGCAAACCTCGTGAAAGTTGATATGTGAGCGCCACGGTGCTGTCTGCCTGGGTGCTTCTCTTCCCATCAAACGCTGTGTGAAACATGAAGATGTGCGCGACGTTTAGAAACCTCTGGCTCCACAATGCAGGAAGACTGGGCACCTAAATATTGTGGGCACTTCAATGTTAAGTTGGATGAAATAATTGCTGTGTGTGGTTCTATATGGGCTGTGTCAATAGTTTTGACAAATAATAGCTTGCAGCAATATCTAAAAAAAATACATTTGATTAGCCAAAAGTATAAAAATATTATGGTTAAAAAAAGAACGAAAAAGAACTAAGTTAGTTAATTTTGAGGAACCATGAACTTTACTTCAAAATGTAGAATTATGAACTATGAAATTAACTAGTTCATTTTAGAAGTTCTGAACTTGAACTTGAACTAGTTCATTTTGAAAGTGAACTTTCCCAACACTGCCTACCAGCCTCTCAAGATTCTGTCTAGCTCCACCCTCCCCGCGTTCGATTGGCTGAAAGCCTTGCATGCAGCAGCCCAACCTAGCCTGGCGTTGCTCATACTAATTCCTCACTGCGTGTTGGATATTAGTCTGGCCTCGGGAGCAGAATTTTCATTTCCAAGGGGTGGTTTAAAAAAATGTTAAGTTGACTTGCTCTTAATTGCTCCCTCTGAACTTCAAAGGGCTTGTGAGCTGCTGTAATTGATTGAGCCATACAAGTGCCAATAGCTTGTAAGTCACGGAAAGCATCAAAGACTACAATCTGTTTGATGTCTGTAATAAGAGTGGAGGGGAGAATGTGTTTGAATACACACAGACTCGCCTGATTGGCTGAATGGTTTTGAACCAGGCCACCACCCACCACGTGCCCCAAGCCTACAGCCCTGATTGGCTCGCCCTCTCTGAGGGCTGGTGGAAAAAGATTATTTAATGTGAAGGGCCAGACCACAACACCACCACTACCAACAGGGGGTGGTGTTGTGCAGTCTGGTTTATTAACCAGGCTAAGCCCAACCCACTACAGTCACGTTGAGTGGCAGTCGGTAGCAGAAGCATTCCTCACACAACAATGTACTATTCTAGACCCTGCTTTACACATTCTAACAGTGCATTCCTCACACAACAATGTACTATTCTAGACCCTGCTTTACACATTCTAACAGTGCATTCCTCACACAACAAAGTACTATTCTAGACCCTGCTTTACACATTCTAACAGTGCATTCCTCACACAACAATGTACTATTCTAGACCCTGCTTTAACACATTCTAACAGTGCATTCCTCACAAAACAATGTACTATTCTAGACCCTGCTTTACACATTCTAACAGTGCATTCCTCACAAAACAATGTACTATTCTAGACCCTGCTTTACACATTCTAACAGTGCATTCCTCACACAACAAAGTACTATTCTAGACCCTGCTTTAACACATTCTAACAGTGCATTCCTCACACAACAATGTACTATTCTAGACCCTGCTTTACACATTCTAACAGTGCATTCCTCACAAAACAATGTACTATTCTAGACCCTGCTTTACACATTCTAACAGTGCATTCCTCACAAAACAATGTACTATTCTAGACCCTGCTTTACACATTCTAACAGTGCATTCCTCACAAAACAATGTACTATTCTAGACCCTGCTTTACACATTCTAACAGTGCATTCCTCACAAAACAATGTACTATTCTAGACCCTGCTTTAACACATTCTAACAGTGCATTCCTCACAAAACAATGTACTATTCTAGACCCTGCTTTACACATTCTAACAGTGCATTCCTCACAAAACAATGTACTATTCTAGACCCTGCTTTAACACATTCTAACAGTGCATTTCTCACAAAACAATGTACTATTCTAGACCCTGCTTTACACATTCTAACAGTGCATTCCTCACAAAACAATGTACTATTCTAGACCCTGCTTTAACACATTCTAACAGTGCATTCCTCACAAAACAATGTACTATTCTAGACCCTGCTTTACACATTCTAACAGTGCATTCCTCACAAAACAATGTACTATTCTAGACCCTGCTTTAACACATTCTAACAGTGCATTTCTCACAAAACAATGTACTATTCTAGACCCTGCTTTAACACATTCTAACAGTGCATTCCTCACACAACAATGTACTATTCTAGACCCTGCTTTACACATTCTAACAGTGCATTCCTCACACAACAATGTACTATTCTAGACCCTGCTTTAACACATTCTAACAGTGCATTCCTCACACAACAATGTACTATTCTAGACCCTGCTTTAACACATTCTAACAGTGCATTCCTCACAAAACAATGTACTATTCTAGACCCTGCTTTACACATTCTAACAGTGCATTCCTCACAAAACAATGTACTATTCTAGACCCTGCTTTAACACATTCTAACAGTGCATTCCTCACACAACAATGTACTATTCTAGACCCTGCTTTAACACATTCTAACAGTGCATTCCTCACAAAACAATGTACTATTCTAGACCCTGCTTTACACATTCTAACAGTGCATTCCTCACACAACAAAGTACTATTCTAGACCCTGCTTTACACATTCTAACAGTGCATTCCTCACACAACAAAGTACTATTCTAGACCCTGCTTTACACATTCTAACAGTGCATTCCTCACAAAACAATGTACTATTCTAGACCCTGCTTTACACATTCTAACAGTGCATTCCTCACACAACAATGTACTATTCTAGACCCTGCTTTACACATTCTAACAGTGCATTCCTCACAAAACAATGTACTATTCTAGACCCTGCTTTAACACATTCTAACAGTGCATTCCTCACAAAACAATGTACTATTCTAGACCCTGCTTTAACACATTCTAACAGTGCATTCCTCACAAAACAATGTACTATTCTAGACCCTGCTTTACACATTCTAACAGTGCATTCCTCACAAAACAATGTACTATTCTAGACCCTGCTTTAACACATTCTAACAGTGCATTCCTCACAAAACAATGTACTATTCTAGACCCTGCTTTACACATTCTAACAGTGCATTCCTCACAAAACAATGTACTATTCTAGACCCTGCTTTAACACATTCTAACAGTGCATTTCTCACAAAACAATGTACTATTCTAGACCCTGCTTTACACATTCTAACAGTGCATTCCTCACAAAACAATGTACTATTCTAGACCCTGCTTTAACACATTCTAACAGTGCATTCCTCACAAAACAATGTACTATTCTAGACCCTGCTTTACACATTCTAACAGTGCATTCCTCACAAAACAATGTACTATTCTAGACCCTGCTTTAACACATTCTAACAGTGCATTTCTCACAAAACAATGTACTATTCTAGACCCTGCTTTAACACATTCTAACAGTGCATTCCTCACACAACAATGTACTATTCTAGACCCTGCTTTACACATTCTAACAGTGCATTCCTCACACAACAATGTACTATTCTAGACCCTGCTTTAACACATTCTAACAGTGCATTCCTCACACAACAATGTACTATTCTAGACCCTGCTTTAACACATTCTAACAGTGCATTCCTCACACAACAATGTACTATTCTAGACCCTGCTTTAACACATTCTAACAGTGCATTCCTCACAAAACAATGTACTATTCTAGACCCTGCTTTACACATTCTAACAGTGCATTCCTCACAAAACAATGTACTATTCTAGACCCTGCTTTAACACATTCTAACAGTGCATTCCTCACACAACAATGTACTATTCTAGACCCTGCTTTAACACATTCTAACAGTGCATTCCTCACAAAACAATGTACTATTCTAGACCCTGCTTTACACATTCTAACAGTGCATTCCTCACACAACAAAGTACTATTCTAGACCCTGCTTTACACATTCTAACAGTGCATTCCTCACACAACAAAGTACTATTCTAGACCCTGCTTTACACATTCTAACAGTGCATTCCTCACAAAACAATGTACTATTCTAGACCCTGCTTTACACATTCTAACAGTGCATTCCTCACACAACAATGTACTATTCTAGACCCTGCTTTACACATTCTAACAGTGCATTCCTCACAAAACAATGTACTATTCTAGACCCTGCTTTAACACATTCTAACAGTGCATTCCTCACAAAACAATGTACTATTCTAGACCCTGCTTTAACACATTCTAACAGTGCATTCCTCACAAAACAAAGTACTATTCTAGACCCTGCTTTAACACATTCTAACAGTGCATTCCTCACAAAACAATGTACTATTCTAGACCCTGCTTTACACATTCTAACAGTGCATTCCTCACAAAACAATGTACTATTCTAGACCCTGCTTTACACATTCTAACAGTGCATTCCTCACAAAACAATGTACTATTCTAGACCCTGCTTTACACATTCTAACAGTGCATTCCTCACAAAACAAAGTACTATTCTAGACCCTGCTTTACACATTCTAACAGTGCATTCCTCACAAAACAATGTACTATTCTAGACCCTGCTTTAACACATTCTAACAGTGCATTCCTCACAAAACAATGTACTATTCTAGACCCTGCTTTAACACATTCTAACAGTGCATTCCTCACAAAACAATGTACTATTCTAGACCCTGCTTTAACACATTCTAACAGTGCATTCCTCACAAAACAATGTACTATTCTAGACCCTGCTTTAACACATTCTAACAGTGCATTCCTCACAAAACAATGTACTATTCTAGACCCTGCTTTACACATTCTAACAGTGCATTCCTCACACAACAATGTACTATTCTAGACCCTGCTTTAACACATTCTAACAGTGCATTCCTCACAAAACAATGTACTATTCTAGACCCTGCTTTAACACATTCTAACAGTGCATTCCTCACAAAACAATGTACTATTCTAGACCCTGCTTTACACATTCTAACAGTGCATTCCTCACAAAACAATGTACTATTCTAGACCCTGCTTTAACACATTCTAACAGTGCATTCCTCACAAAACAAAGTACTATTCTAGACCCTGCTTTACACATTCTAACAGTGCATTCCTCACAAAACAATGTACTATTCTAGACCCTGCTTTACACATTCTAACAGTGCATTCCTCACAAAACAATGTACTATTCTAGACCCTGCTTTACACATTCTAACAGTGCATTCCTCACAAAACAATGTACTATTCTAGACCCTGCTTTACACATTCTAACAGTGCATTCCTCACAAAACAAAGTACTATTCTAGACCCTGCTTTACACATTCTAACAGTGCATTCCTCACAGAACAATGTACTATTCTAGACCCTGCTTTACACATTCTAACAGTGCATTCCTCACAAAACAATGTACTATTCTAGACCCTGCTTTAACACATTCTAACAGTGCATTCCTCACAAAACAAAGTACTATTCTAGACCCTGCTTTACACATTCTAACAGTGCATTCCTCACAAAACAATGTACTATTCTAGACCCTGCTTTAACACATTCTAACAGTGCATTCCTCACAAAACAAAGTACTATTCTAGACCCTGCTTTAACACATTCTAACAGTGCATTCCTCACAAAACAATGTACTATTCTAGACCCTGCTTTAACACATTCTAACAGTGCATTCCTCACAAAACAAAGTACTATTCTAGACCCTGCTTTAACACATTCTAACAGTGCATTCCTCACAAAACAATGTACTATTCTAGACCCTGCTTTAACACATTCTAACAGTGCATTCCTCACAAAACAAAGTACTATTCTAGACCCTGCTTTAACACATTCTAACAGTGCATTCCTCACAAAACAATTTACTATTCTAGACCCTGCTTTAACACATTCTAACAACAAAGTACTATTCTAGACCCTGATTTAACACATTCTAACAGTGCATTCCTCACAAAACAAAGTACTATTCTAGACCCTGCTTTACACATTCTAACAGTGCATTCCTCACAAAACAAAGTACTATTCTAGACCCTGCTTTACACATTCTAACAGTGCATTCCTCACAAAACAATGTACTATTCTAGACCCTGCTTTAACACATTCTAACAGTGCATTCCTCACAAAACAAAGTACTATTCTAGACCCTGCTTTAACACATTCTAACAGTGCATTCCTCACAAAACAATGTACTATTCTAGACCCTGCTTTACACATTCTAACAGTGCATTCCTCACAAAACAATGTACTATTCTAGACCCTGCTTTAACACATTCTAACAGTGCATTCCTCACAAAACAATGTACTATTCTAGACCCTGCTTTACACATTCTAACAGTGCATTCCTCACAAAACAATGTACTATTCTAGACCCTGCTTTACACATTCTAACAGTGCATTCCTCACAAAACAATGTACTATTCTAGACCCTGCTTTAACGCATTCTAACAGTGCATTCCTCACAAAACAATGTACTATTCTAGACCCTGCTTTAACACATTCTAACAGTGCATTCCTCACAAAACAATGTACTATTCTAGACCCTGCTTTAACACATTCTAACAGTGCATTCCTCACAAAACAAAGTACTATTCTAGACCCTGCTTTACACATTCTAACTGTGCATTCCTCACAAAACAATGTACTATTCTAGACCCTGCTTTACACATTCTAACAGTGCATTCCTCACAAAACAATGTACTATTCTAGACCCTGCTTTAACGCATTCTAACAGTGCATTCCTCACAAAACAAAGTACTATTCTAGACCCTGCTTTAACACATTCTAACAGTGCATTCCTCACAAAACAATGTACTATTCTAGACCCTGCCTTAACACATTCTAACAGTGCATTCCTCACAAAACAATGTACTATTCTAGACCCTGCTTTAACACATTCTAACAGTGCATTCCTCACAAAACAATGTACTATTCTAGACCCTGCTTTACACATTCTAACAGTGCATTCCTCACAAAACAATGTACTATTCTAGACCCTGCTTTAACACATTCTAACAGTGCATTCCTCACAAAACAATGTACTATTCTAGACCCTGCTTTAACACATTCTAACAGTGCATTCCTCACAAAACAATGTACTATTCTAGACCCTGCTTTACACATTCTAACAGTGCATTCCTCACAAAACAATGTACTATTCTAGACCCTGCTTTAACACATTCTAACAGTGCATTCCTCACAAAACAAAGTACTATTCTAGACCCTGCTTTAACACATTCTAACAGTGCATTTCTCACAAAACAAAGTACTATTCTAGACCCTGCTTTACACATTCTAACAGTGCATTCCTCACAAAACAATGTACTATTCTAGACCCTGCTTTAACACATTCTAACAGTGCATTCCTCACAAAACAAAGTACTATTCTAGACCCTGCTTTAACACATTCTAACAGTGCATTCCTCACAAAACAATGTACTATTCTAGACCCTGCTTTACACATTCTAACAGTGCATTCCTCACAAAACAATGTACTATTCTAGACCCTGCTTTAACACATTCTAACAGTGCATTCCTCACAAAACAAAGTACTATTCTAGACCCTGCTTTAACACATTCTAACAGTGCATTCCTCACAAAACAATGTACTATTCTAGACCCTGCTTTAACACATTCTAACAGTGCATTCCTCACACAACAATGTACTATTCTAGACCCTGCTTTACACATTCTAACAGTGCATTCCTCACAAAACAAAGTACTATTCTAGACCCTGCTTTACACATTCTAACAGTGCATTCCTCACAAAACAATGTACTATTCTAGACCCTGCTTTACACATTCTAACAGTGCATTCCTCACACAACAATGTACTATTCTAGACCCTGCTTTAACACATTCTAACAGTGCATTCCTCACAAAACAATGTACTATTCGGTAACATGTCATTAGGTCGAACACCCTTTGGATCGACCACCAAACTCTAACCCAAACCCTAATCCTAACCTCAGTAACGGTGACGCGGGTGATTATCTAACCTGCTGACGGTCGCGGGTGATTATCTAACCTGCTGACGCTGTTCAACCCAACGGGAGTTCGACCTATGGGGCAGTCCCCGTACTATTCTAGACCCCTGCTTTACACATTCTAACAGTGCTGAGTCGGCTTGCAAACGACCTTCACAACGCTCAACACGGCGACTCACTCGGCGGTGTCTCACGTGGATCAAGGGTTAGGTCACACTTACTATCGTCCTGGTTTCTGATTGGCTGCTTCTTCTGTAATCTCTCCTCTCCGTTGCTGAACTGTCTGATGAGGCTTTTCTGTTATAATTATTAATATAGAGCTTATTAATATTCATATAGAGCTCATTAATATGTAGCATATCATAAATATACTGTCTGATGAGGCTTTTCTGTCAGGACACATTATTAATATTCATATAGAGCTCATTAATATGTAAAACATTCATAATTATTAATATTTTTAATATTCTACATCCAACATAGAGCTGATTAATATGTAAAACATCATAATATGAACCTAAACATTCATTAATATTTCATAAATAAACTTCCATTAATATTTAAAGTCATAACTTTACCTTCTTCACTGATTTGGCTTCTTCTGAACTAAAACAACAACAACAACAACAACAACACAGCATTAATTCAGTGTTCATATATTCATAACATAACATAATAGAATATATGATCACATTGATTGTGACCGAAGGTTGCAGTTTACCATGAGAAATGTCGCAGCTTGTCTCCGTCTGTCTGTCTGTGTCAGTCAGTCAGTCAGTCAGTCAGTCAGCCAGCCAGTCAGTCAGTCAGTCAGTCAGTCAGTCAGTCAGTCAGCCAGCCAGCCAGCCAGCCAGTCAGCTGTCAGTCAGTCAGTCAGTCAGTCAGTCAGTCAGTCAGTCAGTCAGTCAGTCAGCCAGCCAGCCAGCCAGCCAGCCAGTCAGTACACATTTTTACAGTCTATTGCTTGGTTCCCTTGTCACTGTGACATCACAGGTGATATCACAGGTGACATCACCTATGTAAAAGTCCTTATATGGGTATTCCCCAGAATCCCTTTTATGCCCATATATGAAGATCCCTGATGTCATCGATATATATCACTGGCCAGATGGCCAAGACATGGCCTTTAACTGTGTGCTGGTTCAGATAGGGATCTCCATGTATGGGCATTAGATATATTGTATGCATAAGGATACATATTATTATTAATAAAGGATAAAATAAAATACAAAATCTGTAACGCCTCAATGTCTATAGCTGACCTGTTGTGACATCACATTGTTGACCGTCACAATCCATATATGGTGATCCCTGATGTCATCAATATTAAGGCTATATTTGGCAATGCCCATATATGGACGCTCTATGGCCAAGACAGAATCCATTTGCAAATCCAGACTATATGGAGATCACGACACTGACATCATCAAAACCAGGATATCCATACATGGAGACGACTGGATCATCACCTAGATCTCCATATATGGAGCTGACCTTGACATCTGATTCCCAAATGAGGCACTCCTATAGGGCAACAACACTAATACTAGTAAGACACCTCAGGGTGACTTGCGACCTCAGGGTGAAATGCGACCAATTCTTGGCCATCTGGCCAGTGATGTATATGGGACCAGTTACTCATATATGGAGACCCCTTCATGATAGTTATGTTATGTCAAAACATGCCCATATATGGACATTACCAAATATGGGCATTCCCATATATGTCCTTAATATTGACAATATAGGAATCTCCATATATGGGCATAAAACGTATGTCAATTAGTAATGCCAAGCAGGGCCTTGGTGAGTTATGGCCTTGGTTTGATGCCTGTGGATCTCCATATATGGGCATAATGGGGTACCCTAACATTCTCATTTTCGGCCTGGGATTTATGACAATCTCCATGTATGGGGATAAAAGTTTTTTTTTCTTTTTCTGGGATATGGACTTTTATACCCTGAGAAATCTCGTAGCTTGTCTGACTGTCAGTACAGGAAGTGATGTCACGTGACATCCTTTTTATGCCCATATATGAGTCATTCTGTACCACATCACTGTGACTCACTGACATCACACTGACCTCACTTCCTGTACAGCCAGCCAGACAGACAGACAGACAGACAGACAGACAGACAGACAGACAGACAGACAGACAGACAGACAGACCTTGTATGCCTATCAATATTAACCCCATATCTGGGAACGCCCATATATGGACATATTGCGTCAGTCTATGCAACAATGCCTTGGAATAGATGAATAAATTACATAATAAGACCTACTGCAGTTTGACGACCGTTTCCAGATCTGTTACAAAATCCTTCAGAGCTCGAAGCATCCGGGAGTCATTTGATACGCTGCCATACAACTCCTAATATGGAGATAGAGAGAGAGAGAGATAGAGAGAGAGAGAGAGATATCACACTGTCATACAAATCCTTATATGGAGAGAGAGAGAGAGAGACAGAGAGAGAGAGAGAGAGAGAGAAAATAGCAGATCTACAAGCTCTCAACGTGTTGCAGTTGTGAGCTTGTAGATCGGCTATTTTCAGCATTCAACCAAGTATAAAATCAAGGCCAGACAAAAGAAAAATGTGTCAACAAAATGTAGATGTGTGAGTGTGTGTGTGTGTGTGTGTGTGTGTATGTGTGTGTGTGTGTGTGTGTGTGTGTGTGTGTGTGTGTGTGTGTGTGTGCGCGTGCGTGCGTGCGTGCGTGCGTGTGTGTGTTAGGGCATTCACGAATAGTGATTTTTAGTATTCGAATTATTCGACCTCAAAGTATAGTAGAATATTCTCAAAGTATTCGACAGGACTGGCCAAACTGGCAAATATTAAGTAAGCAAGAGGCGAACATTGTGAAAATAGCTGCGAGGCGTTGTGAGCATGTAGATCTGCTATTTTCACAACATTTATCTGTGGAACAGAGTCACATTAAATGTAATACCTACAATTCCAAGTGCTTGTCAGGGTGGGGGTCCCCAGTTCAAATATGTTTATTTTGGGGGTCACGGCCTAAAAAGGTTTGAGAACCCCTGGTATAGAGCATTAACAAATTCATCCACCAGGGGCATTGATGACTCATTCGTATGACTTCCTATCTAGCCAAGCTTAATAAACTATATATTTTTAAAGAGAAAAGTAATAATAATAATAATAATAATAATCGAATATTCGAATTCGGTGAACAACATCAAATAATGACTTTGATATTCGAATATTTGGTAAATGCCCTAGTGTGTGTGTGTGTGTGTGTGTGTGTGTGTGTGTGTGTGTGTGTGTGTGTGTGTGTGTGCGTGTGCGTGTGCGTGTGCGTGTGTGTGCGCGCGTACCTCCATGAAGACCAGTGCTGTAGGCTCTTCTTGTAGAAGGTAGTGAGTTACCTACCTCCATGTAGGCTCTTCTTGTAGAAGGTATTGAGTTACCTACCTCCATGTAGGCTCTTCTTGTAGAAGGTATTGAGTTACCTACCTCCATGTAGGCTCTTCTTGTAGAAGGTATTGAGTTACCTACCTCCATGTAGGCTCTTCTTGTAGAAGGTATTGAGTTACCTACCTCCATGTAGGCTCTTCTTGTAGAAGGTAGTGAGTTACCTACCACCATGTAGGCTCTTCTTGTAGAAGGTAGTGAGTTACCTACCTCCATGTAGGCTCTTCTTGTAGAAGGTATTGAGTTACCTACCTCCATGTAGGCTCTTCTTGTAGAAGGTAGTGAGTTACCTACCTCCATGTAGGCTCTTCTTGTAGAAGGTATTGAGTTACCTACCTCCATGTAGGCTCTTCTTGTAGAAGGTGTTGAGTTACCTACCTCCATGAAGACCAGTGCTGTAGGCTCCTCTTGTAGAAGGTATTGAGTTACCTACCTCCATGAAGGCCAGTGCTGTAGGCTCTTCTTGTAGAAGGTATCCGTGAGTTCGAGCCCAGCGCAGGGCCAGGGTCACCACCCTCCTCTTATTGGACACTGAATACTCCAACCGCTCCTGGTCCGAGCCACCAGGGGGCGCCGAGTGGTAGGTGCACACTTAATGTTAAAGATACAACCTTTACCATGGTAGAACACACTTACTAAAGCAATAAGCCACAAGAGGCGAGTGGTTACCGGGGTAGTATACACCGGCTGAGAGGAGTGGTTACCGGGGTATTATACACCGGCTGAGAGGAGTGGTTACCGGGGTATTATTGTTACGTTCCACTAGTGAGTGTCACTGCTATTTCTTGGATTAGTTGGTCCCATTATGTATATTGTAGGGTTAGGCTCTTTCCATCTCTATCTCTCCACCCTCTGTCATTCTCTACAGGCCTATTATCACCAATCATCTGCTCATCATCTCAACTGCTGCTGATCAACCCATTACCTGGTTTCCCCACCCCCTGTGGCTTCATTGGTCAGCTGGTTGATTCCTCCACCAATCCTCCTTCCCTGCTGCCCTATAAAAGGGCTGTGTGTTCCTCACTGCCAGTCTCTCTGTCACCCACACCAGTCAAATGTTTGTTGCTTGCCTAACCTTGTTGAACCACATTAAAGCTCAGTAGGGTTACTACTTTTGTAAAGGTCCACTCTAGTCTATATGCACTGCCTTGGGACAGGTAAGACGGGGGCCCTTTTACATAGACATCACGTAGGTTAAACTTTGTTAAGTCACACTAGGTAAGGCGGTGTTGCCACCCATTGTATTTATACATGCTGGATAGAGTAGTTAGGCAGGCAGGCTTTTGTTTATTGACTAGTTAGTTAGTTAGACTGTCTGAGTTCCACTAGCTGCTTTGTTTGTTATTTTGGCAACATCCTAGTCCCCTGGCAGTGTCTCTTTATTTTGACCTTAACTGTAACCTTAAACTTGTCTTTGACATTCAACAATTGTACATATTGTAAATACTTGATACTTGCAAAAGAAGAGTAAAAGCACGTTGCACCTTTTTGCTCTTTAAAACTGTGTTTATTTGCACCTCCAATGCTCAGCATCCTTTTGTTTGGTTATGTTGCAAACCTTTGTACCCTTAAGAGCTAAATGGTTTCGTAACAATTATACACCGGCTGAGAGGAGTGGTTACCGGGGTATTATACACCGGCTGAGAGGAGTGGTTACCGGGGTATTATACACCGGCTGAGAGGAGTGGTTACCGGGGTATTATACACCGGCTGAGAGGAGTGGTTACCGGGGTATTATACACCGGCTGAGAGGAGTGGTTACCGGGGTATTATACACCGGCTGAGAGGAGTGGTTACCGGGGTATTATACACCGGCTGAGAGGAGTGGTTACCGGGGTATTATACACCGGCTGAGAGGAGTGGTTACCGGGGTATTATACACCGGCTGAGAGGAGTGGTTACCGGGGTATTATACACCGGCTGAGAGGAGTGGTTACCGGGGTATTATACACCGGCTGAGAGGAGTGGTTACCGGGGTATTATACACCGGCTGAGAGGAGTGGTTACCGGGGTATTATACACCGGCTGAGAGGAGTGGTTACCGGGGTATTATACACCGGCTGAGAGGAGTGGTTACCGGGGTATTATACACCGGCTGAGAGGAGTGGTTACCGGGGTATTATACACCGGCTGAGAGGAGTGGTTACCGGGGTATTATACACCAGCTGAGAGGAGTGGTTACCGGGGTATTATACACCGGCTGAGAGGAGTGGTTACCGGGGTATTATACACCGGCTGAGAGGAGTGGTTACCGGGGTATTATACACCGGCTGAGAGGAGTGGTTACCGGGGTATTATACACCGGCTGAGAGGAGTGGTTACCGGGGTATTATACACCGGCTGAGAGGAGTGGTTACCGGGGTATTATACACCGGCTGAGAGGAGTGGTTACCGGGGTATTATACACCGGCTGAGAGGAGTGGTTACCGGGGTATTATACACCGGCTGAGAGGAGTGGTTACCGGGGTATTATACACCGGCTGAGAGGAGTGGTTACCGGGGTATTATACACCGGCTGAGAGGAGTGGTTACCGGGGTATTATACACCGGCTGAGAGGAGTGGTTACCGGGGTATTATACACCGGCTGAGAGGAGTGGTTACCGGGGTATTATACACCGGCTGAGAGGAGTGGTTACCGGGGTATTATACACCGGCTGAGAGGAGTGGTTACCGGGGTATTATACACCGGCTGAGAGGAGTGGTTACCGGGGTATTATACACCGGCTGAGAGGCGTTGGGAAACACGAGCCTCGCGTGGCTTATTGTTTTTCTAAAACGGTCACAATGTTGCAACATGAAAATCATAGCATTCCATTATTTAAAGAAAAAAGTACACTTCTCCGCCACCAGGAAGAGACATTACCTTCAGTTTACCAGCCACATCCCAGGAACGGAGAAGCCAGTGTGTGTTTATAAAGTCACGTCTTTCTTTTTGAAAAAAATAGGGAAACAACACTTAAGTGTTAGATCAGTCTCATGTTAAGAACCATATTCGATCCATACACATGTTTATTTTCATCCAGATTTAGCTGCTATGTGGGTGAACATCACATCAAAAACGCTAGCATAGCAACCTAAACTAACAGCCGAGTGGTGCCTGGAGAATAGAGGGCGCTTGTTGCCTTTACAAGCCCCGCCCGGAGCCATTCAGTCACTGTCCTATGCATGCGGGCGGTGCTTAGAAGCACCCGCACGGCAGGATTTGAGAGAAAATCAAACGTTCCCTTCTCTAGTTCAGCCTCACGGCACAGTGGAAAGAAATAACGCACCTGGCTGATTCAAGTTGGTGGTTATAGTCTCATATACCACGGCAACCAGCCAATCAGAATCAAGGAATGGAACTAGCCGTTTTAGAAAGTTAAAGATACAACCTTTGCCATGGTAGTACACACTTACAGTTAAAGATACAACCTTTACCATGGTGGTACAGTACACACTTACAGTTAAAGATACAACCTTTGTCATTAGAAATCTTCTAAAACTAATGACAGTTAACTTGTCATTCTGTTTTTGGCCACCGCTGTTCCCTAAGCTATGAAAGACCAGTTGCTTCCTCAGGCTCTGGGTAGCCATGTGCTTCACTGAATCAACCATGTGACAGCAAATACATCAGCTGATTGGCTGTTCAGAGGGACTAGAGAGAACTTGACAGCAGTACGTTCCTATTAGTCCGTGGGTCTTAAGAGATGTCGCTCTCGGGAAGGTGGCAAAGGTTACCATGCAAAGCTCTTTATCTGTAGATTATATTTTGGTATGATAACCCTTCCAGATTGCCTGGCTCCGCCCATAGACCCGCCCACTCTCTGAGTGGACTGCTTCTCTTGGTCTGGTGTTGCATAATGAACCTCTACCTGCTCTGGTCTGAGGCAAGACCAGCCAATGAGAGTCAAAGCCTCGGAGGAGGGGGCGGGTCTAACTTTTGAAAATCAACAGAAACAGTGGAGGGAGGGGAAGCTCACCAGAGTTCTTAATTGCTCCCTTTGAACTTCAAAAGGGTTCTGAACTGCAGTCAGTGATTGAGCCATACAAGTGTCAATAGCTCGTTAGTGATTATCTCTAATCAATGAAACATCAAAGACAATGACCTGTTTGGTGCCTGTCATAGAGGGGAGGGGGAGGGGGGGAATGTTTTTGTGTACACAAGTCAAACACAACCCCTCCCACCAGATCTCTTGTGATTGGGAATTTCAAATTTTAAATCCCCTCCCCTTTGAAATATCTTGTCAATGGGACAATGTCATCGGAGCAAAACAACTCCCCTCTCTGCAGTCCATTTATGAGCAGACCACACTGAGACAGGCTCAGGAAATAGTGAGTGATGCTACCCATGTTTTACATGGAGAATTTGTACTCCTGCCCTCTGGCAGAAGGTATAGTGAACCTATATGGCACTATCAGGTTTAAAAAATCCTTTGTCCCTGTGTCAACTAAAATATTGAATGAGGCTCTGAAATAGAATTGACAGTGATATTGACTACTAACTACTTTCTGTGCACTTGTGTATTGTTGTGTCCCCACTCTGTATGTGTTTCTAGTGTTGTCATTGATGTTTTATATGTGGCTGCAGTAAGGGGTGAAAACCCAAGCTAAATTTCCCTTGTGGACAATAAAGTTTACCTTGACCTTGACAATGTCAGACTCAAGCTCAGCGCAGTCTGAAATCCAGGGGCGGAGCGTCCGGTTAAGCTGGGTAAGCGGCCGCATATAGGCCCGCGAACCACGGGGCCCGGCCGTCAGATGATCAGATCATATGGATCTTTAGTTTATTATAGGATTTGGACGCACTTTACGTCCTCCGCCTCTAGGTGGGGCAGGCGAGGCCCGGTCATTGTAGCTCACATACGGGCCCGGTCTTCACTTGTTCCGCCACTGCTGAAATCAGGCTACCTTTCTGAGTCACAGCTAAATTGGTGTTATCAGCCGCTAGAGTTGGTGTTCCATTAACTTTACTATACAGGAAAAAAACTGCTTTAAGGTCTAACTAGGGGTTTTCATGATTCTGAATCCATTGCAAGCATGTGTTTCGCACAAAGAACATTCCTTGGACTAAAAATGTCCCCACAAAACTTAGTGACATAATAAAGATATTAACTAGAAAAGACAATTTCTACGAAATTTTAAGTGTGCCTGCAGCTCGCTAAGTCTGTGCAACCTTGTGTAGCGGTTGGTGTTAGCATTAGCGTTACATTTTTTAACATTAGCATTTTTTGCATAAGCTTTAACATTATGGTTCTTCATATGACACCACCCACATGTCTGTACGACAAACAGATCACGAGATAAAGGGTCACTTCCTGTTTGGTGAGGGGCACTTCCTGTTTGGCGAAATAGGCCCCAATTAAGGTTAATGACTCTTAATCAAGTCATTTGATGACACCCACGCGTCTGTACGACAAACAATTCATGAGATATAGGGTGACTTCCTGTTTGGTGAGGGGCACTTCCTGTTTGGCAAAATAGGCCCCAATTAAGGTTAAGGACTCTTAATCAAGTCATTTCACACCACCCGCGCGTCTGCACGACAAACGGTTCACGAGATAAAGGGTCACTTCCTGTTTGGTAAGGGGCACTTCCTGTTTGGTGAAATAGGCCCTAATTAAGGTTAAGGACCCTTATTCTTGTCATTTGACGCAACCCGCGCATCTGTACGACAAATGGTTCACGAGATCAAGGGTCACTTCCTGTTTGGTGAGGGGCACTTCCTGTTTGGCGAAATAGGCCCCAATTAAGGTTAAGGAATCTTAATCAAGTCATTTGATGCCATCTACGCGTCTGTACGACAAACGGTTCACGAGGTAAAGGGTCACTTCCTGTTTGGTGAGGGGCACTTCCTGTTTGGCGAAATAGGCCCCAATTAAGGTCATGGACGATTAATGAATTAAAGCTGCAAGCAGCGATGACCGGGCCCTCGCAGCTCTAGCCACGTCACAAGGCCAGCAGCCAATCAGAAACCAAACAGGAAGTCAGCCATTTCGACTAATTAGTGGCGTTTTGGCACATTTTTGGCCGTTATCACGGGTCGCACTTTAACGACAGTTTTTTGAGAAAAACTTGTTTTGTGAGAAAAATTTTGAGAGAAAATTTTTTTTTTTTGAGAAATAAAACATTTTTGAGAAAAAACATTTTTGAGAAAAAAAAATTGAGAAAAAAAAAAATTTGAGAAAAAAAACGTTTTTTGAGAAAAAAAAATTTGAGAGAAAAAAAGTTTTTTGAGAAAAAAAAAATTTGAGAGAAAAAAAAAATTTTGGGAGAAAAAAAAACATTTTTGAGAAAAAAAAATGTGAGAAAAAAACATTTTTTGAGAAAAAAAGAATTTTTGAGAAAAAAAAGATTTTTGAGAAAAAAAAAATGTATGACACCAGCCGTCTGTACGACAAACGGTTCATGAGTTATAGAGGCACTTCCTGTTTGGTGAAGGGCACTTCCTGTTTGGCGAAGGAAGCGTCAATTAAGGTTAAGGACTCTTAATCAAGTCATATGATACCAGCCACAACTCTGTACGATAAACGGTTCATGAGATGTAGAGGCACTTCCTGTTTGGCAAAGGGCACTTCCTGTTATAGAGGGGGCGGGGCTTAATCAATTACAGCTCATCCCTATTGGCTGGAAAAAGACCAAAGTTGTGTGTGCATTTTAAAGTTTAAATCACGTTGCTAGGCAAAAGTATGGCAGAGTTATGTGGCGCCAAAGTTTCTAGTTTTTTTTCGGAGTCCCCCATTCAAAGTCAATGGGGGTTTTTGAGCGTAGTTTTTTGCGAATTACGTTGCCATGGTAACGCGGATCGGAAAGAAAAGTAATAGCACACCATTCCCGGCCGAGCCGCACATTTTGATGTATATATTGCGGGGGTGGCGTAAATCGTGCGGCAGTTATTACGTGCCGAAATTTTCCCCATTCTAAGTGAATGGGGTTTTTGGGCGTCGTTTTTTGCGAATTACGTCGCCATGGTAACGCGGATCGGAAAGAAAAGTAATAGCAACCTATTCCCGGCCGAGCCGCACATTTTGATGTATATAAGAACATTACCGACCGACAGACAGACCGACCGACTTAAGTATGGCGGATTACAATAAGTGTTTTGCCATTGCATTGCATGGCAGGCACACTTAATAAAGGATATTGAGACATCAATAAAGGACACAGTTGGCTGTTGGGCATGAAGACACAATGCATGAGGACAAAGTCATCCACGGCTGGATCTGTCACACACACACGCACGCACGCACACACACACGCACGCACGCACGCACGCACGCACGCACACACACACGAACACACGCGCACACACACACGAACACACGCGCACACGCGCACGCACACGCACACACACACACACACACACACACACACACACACACACACACACACAGACAGAAGAGATTAAGTGTCATGAATCAATCTCTGCATTCTCATCCATCAATAATTCTAAATCAAACAGTATAAACACATCCACACATCTATTAATTTAACCATAAATCTATTCACCCATCCATGCCGGTCTCAGTGTGGTGATGTGTGGAGATGTGTGACCCATTAAAACATGCTACCTGGCTCAGTGTGAGGTTATGTGGGGATGTGTGACCTGCTAAAAGTTGCAACCTGGCTCAGTGTGAGGTTACATAGAGATGTGTGACCCATTAAAACATGCTACCTGGCTCAGTGTGAGGTTACATAGAGATATGTGACCCATTAAAACATGCTACCTGGCTCGGTGTGAGGTTACGAAGAGATATGTGACCCATTAAAACATGCTACCTGGCTCAGTGTGAGGTTATGTGGGGATGTGTGACCCATTAAAAGGTGCTACCTGGCTCAGTGTGAGGTTATGTGGGGATGTGTGACCCATTAAAACATGCTACCTGGCTCAGTATGAGGCGTGTCCATTCTCATGGTTTCCAGGAAGTGTTCCAGGATCTTCTCTGGTGTTCCTGCGATCACAGTGTACCTGAGAGACATGATGACATCATCACTATGAGACCACAGTGTACCTGAGGAACACCATGACATCACAATGAGGTAACCAGTAAGACTCCCTAATCGGGAGATCAGCGACCGTCAGGTCGCAGCGTGATTTTAGGGCAAAATGTGTAGGAGCAGTGTCCAAAAATGTGTTTTGCAAGAATCGGCCTCATGGTGGCGCTAGAAGAGGGCCATGTGAGAATTGTGGTTAGGCAGCCAAGGAGTGTGTGTGCAAATTTTGGCATGGATCGGGGCAACGGTGGCGGAGATATGAGCAGGGCAAAAGTGTGACTTGTGACGTGTGACTGACTGACAGACTGACAGCTGATGGAGGTTTTAGATAGTAAACTGCGACCTGACGGTCGCAATGATGACATCATCACAACGTACATAGACGTGTGCATGAGGTCACAGACATAGAACGCTAGACAGAAGCCTCCTACAGCTCTGGTGTGTTGGTAAAAAAGGACTGGCATTTTGTTATAAGGCAAACTTCCTGAATTCTGAAACACACTTCCTTGTGTGTCACAGAAGGGGACGTTCGGTTGACCAATCAGAGGCAGGACTCCCTCTTTCCCAGAAGCACTTGCTTTAGCAACGTCAATGTTTGTCTCCTTCTGCCTCAATAAAGCTCCTTTTAATTGAATGTAAGTCCCGGAAAAAGACACACTGTGATTGGTCAGAAGTCACTTTGAGTGGCAGAGTGCCTTCCACACTTCCACCAATCCTGTTTGACCAGTCAGCCAATGAAATGCAGCAGTGAAGGAGGTCGTTAGCTTTTATATCTGTGGTCAAAGACCAGGGGTTCGCAAACCTTTTTGTCTCAGGTCACCCCATGAATATTGTTTTAATCCGAGGCACCCCTACATTATAAGTCTCACTCCCAGTACCTTATATTTATATAGCATATCGTCGTTGTCGGGTGGAAACCTTGTATGTCCAAAACCGTTAGTTTTGTATTTATCATCTATAAAATTATAAACTAGTAGATAGATAGATAGATAGATAGATAGATAGATAGATAGATAGATAGATAGATAGATAGATAGATAGATACCTTTATTATCCCAAGAGGGAAATTCAGTAATCTATAAAAAAGGCATCTATAAAATGATAAACTAGTGAAAACAGCAAATCTACAAGCACACAACGCCTCGCGTCGCGAGCCGTTGTGTGCTTGTAGATCGTCTGTTTTCACTAGTTTTGTGCGACAGAGGTTTCTGCCTGACAGTAATGATACTTTAGTGATTATTTTTCGAGGAAAACGTTGAGATAACAGCCATTTTGGTTAGAACTGACTGAAAATAACTTTGTACTTCAAGTTTAAAATGATACTAGATATTTTTTCAAGTGTCCATATAAATTCCAAATATGATCAAATGATCTCGCGGCGCCCCTGGACTGCCGTCGCCGTCACCCACTTTAAGATCCATTCCCACCATAACTCCCAGAATTCACAGTAGAATTATGTGTGGGACACTTCCAGTTAACAGCAGACATAAAAGCTCACGTCGCGTCGCAGATGCAACCGTTGTGAGCTTGTAGATCACACTCGGCTGCGACGCCAGAAGCTGCTGCAAGCCTTCTGCGCAATGCACACACACACGCACACGCACACACACACACACACACACACACACACACACACACACACACACACACACACACACGTACTTGATGCTTCCCAGGGTGGAGGTGCGAGGACTCTTCTCCAACACCAGGACAGGATGATCATGTTCTTTAAGACGCACCGTGTTGGCCTCCACATCCTATGAATACAAGAACATTAACACTCCTCATACTATGAATACAAGAACATTAACACTCCTCATACTATGAATAAAATAAACATTATCACTCCTCATACTATGAATACAAGAACATTAACACTCCTCATACTATGAATACAAGAAACATTAACCTCCTCTTAACGTATTAAGTGCCGTTCCCGCGAATACTCGTGAAATATTAAAAGGTATCTAGGGTGCCGATCCCACGATCGGCACTGAACACCTACCGTCCGGTGAAAAGCCCTGGCACGGGTGGAGTCACCGATTCATCATCATCGCGCATCCACGTGCACACAATAGTGATCCCATCCCATAGAAACCAACGGTCTTTCTCATCTTTACAGTCCATTTTCTAAAAAAAAAACACTTTTGATGCCAAGGATGACGTTGGATTCTCGCTAAAATAGCACAAGCATGAAGGCATCCATCTTCCACCACTGTTTACATTTTGGACCAGAACTAGTTCCAGGTGAATCTTGAACATCGTCAAGTAGGAATTGTTAGGTCGATCTACTTCCGGCCTTCAAAATAAGAGACTGGCCGCAGACGCAGAAAGCGACCGGCACGCTGAACAATTAACCCTTTCATGTCGGTGGCACTAAATCGGATACTATGAATACAAGAAACTTTAACCTCCTCATCCTATGAATACAAGACAACACTCATTCTATGAATATAAGACATTAGCCTTATTCACCAGGCGGCCATGTTTGAAATTTGCATTGAAACCGGGTGGTAACTGGGGTGGCATTGCATTAACTTAAATGGCAAGATGGCCGCTGTGTGAATATGGTCAATTAACACCGTGTTGGTTGGTCTCTGAGAGTCTGTCTGTCTGTATGTAATCCACGTATCTCGAGAACCGTTCGTCCCAACGGCTTCAGATTCGGCACGCGCGTTCCCCGCCGCGACGCAGAGTGCCGTGCCCAGCCTCGACCCGACACGATGCGTGGTTTTCCCGAACCGGTGCGAAACGTTCGGAATCTCCGTATGCGGAGATGATTGTTGACATCAGGCTGTTTCTGAGGAAACCGGTGCAAGAGCTGACTCATTGTGACATCACTTGATAAAAGACACTGACAGACACAGTCAACAAAAATGCCATGGTTACGTATTGAATGTCATCAGTATGACGTGTTCTCATGTCACAGATCTAGCAGCTGACATCTGCGTATGCGAAAGGTTCGGAATCTCCGTATGCAGAGCTGATGTCTGAGTTTTCCGGAACCGGCACTGTGTCTGCATAGATCTCCATATATGGGCATAAAATGGACACAGACAGACAGATAACTCCATATATGGGCATAAATGGACACAGGCTTTGATTCAGTTACTATATGGACGTACCCTCAGTATCCTGTTGAAGTCCTCCTTGTCGACTCTCAGGAAGTGACAGTTGTCTTCTCTCAGAACGATGGACGCGGCGCGCGGAGCGTCTGTGACCAGAGCCAGCTTCCCGAAGTCATCGCCTTCATGGAGGGTACACACCACCCCCTGATGCACACGCACACACGCACGCACGCACGGACGCACGCACGCATGCACGCACGCACGCACACACACGCACGCACGCACACGCACACACACGATGGTTTAGTGATGAGTCATCACTTTTCACAGTTTTGTGGGGGCCGTTTTTAGCCCAAGGATTTTTTTATTTTTTTTTACACAGTTAGACCCCTCACATTCCACTTCCAATTTATTTGGGAGTATTTTTTTCCCTTATAGTACAGTGTACAGTAAGTGAATGAGACCCAGAATTACCCTAGCTGTCAAACATTTTGCTAGGGATGTTGAATTTCAATCTTTGTTAGATATGTTACTAGACACCTTTACCAACACATTGGTGTTAGATATGTTACTAGACACCTTTACCAACACATTGGATATGTTAGATATGTTACTAGACACCTTTACCAACACATTGTTAGATATGTTACTAGACACCTTTACCAACACATTGGATATGTTAGATATGACACCTTTACCAACACATTGGATATGTTAGATATGTTACTAGACACCTTTACCAACACATTGGATATGTTAGATATGTTACTAGACACCTTTACCAACACATTGGATATGTTAGATATGTTACTAGACACCTTTACCAACACATTGGATATGTTAGATATGTTACTAGACACCTTTACCAACACATTGGATATGTTAGATATGTTACTAGACACCTTTACCAACACATTGGATATGTTAGATATGTTACTAGACACCTTTACCAACACATTGGATATGTTAGATATGTTACTAGACACCTTTACCAACACATTGTTAGATATGTTACTAGACACCTTTACCAACACATTGGATATGTTAGATATGTTACTAGACACCTTTACCAACACATTGGATATGTTAGATATGTTACTAGACACCTTTACCAACACATTGGTGTTAGATATGTTACTAGACACCTTTACCAACACATTGGATATGTTAGATATGTTACTAGACACCTTTACCAACACATTGGATATGTTAGATATGTTACTAGACACCTTTACCAACACATTGGATATGTTAGATATGTTACTAGACACCTTTACCAACACATTGGATATGTTAGATATGTTACTAGACACCTTTACCAACACATTGGATATGTTAGATATGTTACTAGACACCTTTACCAACACATTGGATATGTTAGATATGTTACTAGACACCTTTACCAACACATTGGATATGTTAGATATGTTACTAGACACCTTTACCAACACATTGGATATGTTAGATATGTTACTAGACACCTTTACCAACACATTGTTAGATATGTTACTAGACACCTTTACCAACACATTGGATATGTTAGATATGTTACTAGACACCTTTACCAACACATTGGTGTTAGATATGTTACTAGACACCTTTACCAACACATTGGATATGTTAGATATGTTACTAGACACCTTTACCAACACATTGGATATGTTAGATATGTTACTAGACACCTTTACCAACACATTGGATATGTTAGATATGTTACTAGACACCTTTACCAACACATTGGATATGTTAGATATGTTACTAGACACCTTTACCAACACATTGGATATGTTAGATATGTTACTAGACACCTTTACCAACACATTGGATATGTTAGATATGTTACTAGACACCTTTACCAACACATTGGATATGTTAGATATGTTACTAGACACCTTTACCAACACATTGGTGAAGACATTGTTTGGTAAGGAATGTATTCCCAGCTATGACAGGTATTCTGATAATCCCTGACTTATAGGGCTGACTTATCTGAAAGACGCCATAAGGACGAAGAATGCCTGATGTGATATCACAACATTTAGAGAATCCACAGCTCACAGCCTTTACTGACAACATTGTTTACACAGAACTTATTTAAGTATCCATCCTACTGTCATCATTTTAACCTAGAATTGGCCAACATTCTTTATTTCTGATGTCACACAACTTTTGTTATACTTGGCACAGGGGCGTCAATTGGGTATCACAGGGGTATGCAGCTGCCATACTGCCACACTTTTCACAGTTTTGTGGGGGCCGTTTTTAGCCCAAGGAATGTTTGTTTTGTTTTTTTTGTGCAAAACAAGGGGGAAAATAAAAAAAATAAAAGTTACTTTTAAATATAAATCCATGAATGTCTCTTTGTCTATCTCTGGTTATCTGCTGGTTATTAAGTTGTTAAATTACAGTAAAATAACTTAAAATAACTAACAAGGTATTATAATTATATTCTCCACACTTGTAATCTCCCCATCTTGACAGAATGGTATTCCCAGGTTCCGCAGGTCAGCTGCACAGGTGCAATGCATTATTGTTAATTGTGGCACGTTTACTAACATTCCAAGTTTAGCTGCACTAATTGTAATACCTTGTTAAAGTGACCATTTTGTTAAATTTAGCAATTTGCATACCCCTGCCATACCCAATTGACGCCCCTGGGAGGCTGTGTCTCTAGTTTAGTTTAGTTGATAGAATCCATTGCTAAAAGTAATAGTTGATGTTTGAAGCTCTAATGGTGGCATCCAGGTCTCTAAAAGTAATAGTTGATGCTTGAAGCTCTAATGGTGGCATCCATGTCTCTCCTGACGTCTCGTCTCAGTCCTCCAGACTGCCTCAGACCGTACTGAATGACCGCTAGCTTGCATAGCGTCTTCAGACTAGGACTCGAGTCGTGGAAGATGTACATGTCGTTGTCCGTGTGGAATCCCATGAAGACGACCGCGCCGTCTCCCGCTATGCAGTGGCACCTCTGAGACGTGGTAAGAAGAGGGCCTCCTTTCCCCCGGTGCTTAACAACCTTATCAACCGGACTCCAGGCGAAAGTCTCCGCGTTGAATTTCCACACGTCGTTGAAGAAGCGGGTCATGTTCACGCCGCCGAACACGTACAGCTCCCCGCGGTGGGCAAACGCCGAATGACTGCCCCGTCCGTCTGGACGAGGCTCTGCGTGAGGCGGCGTGTTCGTCCAGCAGTCGGTCTCGGTGTCAAACACTCTGATGGTGTCGTGGTACTGAGAACTCCAACCCTCCCAGCCCCCAAATACAAACATCTTTGTCCCCATGATGGTGGCAGAGTGACCTGATGAAGCAGGTGGTGGAGTTCCTCTGGTGTTGATAAAGGACCACGCCATGGTGGTGGTGTCCAACTTGTAGATGTCATTGGTGTATTGGAGTGGTTTGGTGTTTCCTCCATGGATGTACATGACCCTCCCCAAGACGCAGGCTGAGTGGTTGTACGTGGCCTCTGGAACGCTCCCACAAACCTCCAGTCGGAACCATCGGCGGGCGCCCACGTCAAACGCACAAAGGTAGCTGTACGACGTACACGTGTAGCGTGTATACGCCCCCCATACGTAGACCACGTCTTCTATCAACGCGGCCGTGTGGCCCGCCGGGCCCGTGGTGGCTCCGGGAGCTTCAAGACGGTGACGAGATCTTCCAGTTGCTTCGGGGTTCAACAGCACGAAGATCAAAGACACCGTGTTGAAGACGCTCACGTCAAAGTCGCGCCCAAAGAAGAAGACCTTTGTGCCCACGACCACAGCGGAACGAGAGTCTGTGTGGGAGGACATCCCATGCACGGTCCAGTGCAACCTTGTTGGTTCCATCATCAAACTGGTTTATCAGATTCCTTCTGGAAGCAGGCTTCGCTGCCGCAGGGGAGTCTGTTAAGAGCTTAGGCAACGATGTGTGACTTCATGATGCAAGAACATTTGAGGTGCGTCTGCATGTTGATATGATGAAGGTTCCTTCGTATGCAGTTGCCTTTCTGGCTGCAGCAGGTGAACGTGAAGGTTTGTGCTTTGCTCGTCTTCCAAAGAACTTCTGGGGTTTTCTCTCCAAAGCACCTGGCACTCTGTGTGCTCTGCTTTTAAACCAATTTGCCTCAAAAGTATGACATCAGCCTTGTCCAAATATGGAGTTCCGTATACCTTATTCTGACGTCATATGGTAGCTGTTGTGTTAAAGGTATATTCCACTTTAAAAAAAAAACTCTGCCTTGCATGAGTCTGCCTCCCCAGGCTCAGGGCTTCTCCCCATAAAAAAAAAAGAAATGAAAAAGGTTATTGAGAAAACACAGCCTGCTCACATATTAGGAGGGTAGTATGAGTCACCAGAAAAAAATAATGGGTGTTTTTAATGAATCTATCATGGTTAAAATTGAGTTTGAAGTTACAATGGGTGTGTATGTGGAGAGGCCCTGAGCCTGGGGGGTAGGGCTGTCCTCGACTCAGGATTTTTGAAGTCGATTCGAGTCGCGGGGGTTAATCCGACGCGTCGACGAATCGTTTTATAAAAAAAAAAGAAAAAAAAAAGGAAAAAAAAGTGTTGCTTTAAACCACGTCAATAGGCCTACAATAAAACAGTAACATGAACATTGTTTTAAGCATTCAAACTTGTTTTCAAAGCGAAATAAATCCATCCGTTATTGCCGTGCATAGCCTACATGAGACTTAACCTGCGGGCGGACATTAAATGATTGATTCATGAAAAGATTGCGTGCATCCATATAGGCCTAATTGTGAATCATCAATCGTGGGGCAGAGAGAGAACAGAGACGAGAATAATGTATTTCTTTGACAACACAAATGCGTGTCTGTCATTTATTATTTTCACAGGTTGTAACTTATTTTCTTTGACACAGAACAGTTAGGCCTACAGGCTACAGGACCTCAATGTAAATAAAATAAGCCTTTACATCTGTACCTCTGCTTTTTTTGTGCAAAAAAATCTAACGAAATGTATATTTTCTGTAAACAACAGCATTATATGAACAATGAATTAAATGACAAAACAATGTCATAACGGTGCGCACTGCGCACCGCGCTGAACAGCTGACACTTTCTTTTTCAGATCGGAGGCCTTAGTAGTTTCAGATCGGAGGCCTCAGTAGTTTCAGATCGGAGGCCTTCGTAGTTTTGACATCACACAGTAGCCTATTTTCTTTTATATTCAAATAAAATACAAAAAGTGTTCAAATTCACTTCACACTGTTCACACACAGTGGTTAAAATAAAACGAATACCTATCGTTGTAAACAAATGATTAATAAATAAAGCCTCACCAGCCTACACTAGGCTATTGAGTGTATTCATTCATACATAGAAAAAATAACACAGGCTACCGACCTTGGCTTGTTGCATCCCCCCCCCACCAAAAAAAAAAAAAAAACGAAAAGAGGAAAAGACAGTTTGTCACAGTGAGTCCACTCAGTCCAGTCCATTGTTCTATTTATCCTTATCTTTATCCTTCTTCTCCTTAATCCGTAGCTGTGGGTTGAGCTGTCTTAAGTTGTGGGCGAGAAACACAAGTTTGTCCACGTTCTTTGGAAGAAGTGAGCATCGGGTTTTGTTAACAATAAAGCCAGCCTTTGAAAATATTCGCTCGGACGGCGTGGATGTGGAGGGGACGCAGTGCAGCCGTCTGGCTGCCAAGGCAAGCCTGGGATAGTGGTCCTCGTTTTTTTTCCACCAGCGCAGGGGTCCGCAGTCGTCAGCTTTCGTTTGGTTCTGCAAGTAGGCCCTCATTTCATTCTGAATAGACTGCTCTTCTTGTCCATCTTCTTCTGTTGACATTGACATTAGCATGGCAATCTCTTTCTCCTTTTCCTCCTTTTTCTTTTTTTGAGTCGGCTGACTTTCCTCTTCGGAACTTTCAACCTCTTCACGTACACGTACCGTTGGTGTCGCCGCTGTCGCGTCTTGTTTCTCCTGAGACAAGAATTCAGCCAGATTAGTCACCGTTACATATGCCTCATCTCGTTGAGCATCCGACAGGAATGTCAACTTTTTGAAACGTGGGTCGAGCACTGCGGCTTGCACATATAGGCTGTGCTGAAGTTGTGGCCCTGTTAATCCCCATCTCTCTTCGAACTGTGCAGTAATCTTTCTCTTCAGGGCTTTGATGACCGCACTGTCGTCCTCGCACACTTTCAGGTGGCGTGTTTTCATATTGATGAGCATAGGTACAGTAGCAGACAAGGATGCATTCAGTTCCTGTGACAGCAACTCAGTAAGAGTAATCATGGGCTTCAGAACTGAAACGAGGTCTTCTGCTACTCTCCACTGTACCGATGTCAAGTCTAGGTCACGATGTGCCTTCTTGGTGACGAGGGGGTCAGAGAGCACTGCAGTAACTGGCCATCGCTGCTCGACAAGGCGATCGAGCATTGAGTACGTGGAGTTCCATCGTGTTTGCACGTCTTGGATTAGGCTGTTCTCTTTCACTTTCTGTGTTTTTTGTTTATCTGTGAGCGCTGCTGTGGCCTTCGCACTTTTTTTAAAATGACTGACGAGCCGCCTAGCAGCTGCGATGGTGCGGCAGGCCGGTTCCTCCTTTAAAGCTGCGTTAATGCACAGTTGCAGTGTATGCCCAGCGCAACGAACCGATTGGACTCTTCCCCAGGATGGATTGTCGGCTAACTTGCTCATGCAGAGAGTCATATTTGATGCATTATCGTGCGCAATAGCAACCCGCTTCTCTCCTGGAATCTCATATTCATCCATGACTTCGCTGAGTCTGTTCGCGATGTTTTCTGCCGTGTGACTCTCAGCCATCTCTTTAGTTTCCAAAACATACGACTCCGGTTCCCAGTCAGCAGAGAGCGTATGTCCCGTTACTGTCATGTACGCTTCCATTTGCAGCGACGTCCACATGTCAGAAGAGAAACTTGCAGCTGCGCTGTCATTGATTTTCTCCTTAATCACCTCTTTTGTTTCGTCATATTTCTTCGATATGTGCTCCATTATAGTCTCTCTTTTGGGCATTGTGTATTCTGGTTCCAGTAGTTCAATTAGATTTTTGAATCCTATACCCTCTACAATGTTCACGGGCCTCATATCAAGAGCAATGAATTCTGCAATAGCGTTGGTAATAGCCCTCCTCCGAGCCTCTGTAAACGGCGGTTTGAAGTCCAGCTTTCTCTGTGTTAACTTCGGCGAGTCGGTACTGTCATCACTGCTCGCATCTACTGAATGGACCTGTGGCAGAATGTTTTAAGTAATTAGACTTATTATTGTAGTAGTCATAATTAAAATATTAGGCTACAACGAGCCTATATAATAATAGCCTAATTAATCATAGCCAATGACAGCTGTGCAACTAACAAACTCACCCGTTCCAAATGTTTTGCCATGGCTGTTGTTGACGAGTGGAACGCAAATTCTTGCTTACAAAGTAAACACTGGACCTTTTTAGGGGTCTTGTCCTTCATAAGCTCAAAATGCTTCCAAACCTTAGACTTTTTTTGAGACATGTTTGCTTTTTAGTTGACCTTATAGCTGCGACTGTGCGATACAAACTCTCCTGCACGCATGGCCTTCCTGCTAGTTTACCGCGCATGCGCAATCCCCAAAAAATAAAAGAAAATGAGGAATCGACACAGGGAATGTGAGTCGACGTCAGGCTCATTTTCCGACGCGTCGATTCGTCGATTTTTAGAGGACAGGCCTACTGGGGGGCAGATAACATTTACATCAAATATTTAAATATTGAATGAAGCAAATTAAAAACTGTTCAGGGTGTTCATAAAAGCCTGATTAGATGATAAAGTGACCAAAAGTTTTTTGGAAAGAGGAATATCCCTTTAACACAAGGATGTCATGGTACAACAATCCTACAAATGGTCTCCTCAATGGCCCTGTTTACTGGTGCTATACCAGTACGATACCCATGTACCTTACAAATAGTTCTTAAATGTCAAGGATGTTCACGATCACAACACCAGAGGCAGCTCCACTAATCATCATCAACGTAGATTTAACACTAAACAAGGCCCTAACTTGTTCTCCTGCTACACCATCAACATGTGGAACGCCCTTCCACAAGCCCTAAAGGAGAGCTAATCCCTAGCCTCCTTCAAAATCGGAATGAAAAGTCACCTTCAGGCGGCTGCTACCCGTGACTTGTAAATACACTAAGCCCCCATGCTCCCCCCACCCTTTTTTCTGCCTTTGTATTTGATGTTATGCTTTTGAAACTGATATTATCCTAGATAAAGTACTATGTTCTATCCGTCTGTCTTTCAATGTTATATGAGATACATAAAGTGGTTCCTGTGTAAATAAGCTGTAAAACTTACTAGGAACTCCTTTTAGTTGACCTTGTACCAGTGATTTGTGCTGTCATGAAACTGTACTTTTCCCTATTGCAAACTTAAAATAAATTATTCAATCAATCAATCAATCAATCAATCAATAGAATCTATTGACCAAAGGTCCCCCGGCACAGTGGTTGAGAAACCGTCCTTTGGTGTGCCCCTGAGAAGGCTCAATGTGCCCCTTGAAACTGCTTGAAAACCATCAAATATCTAAATATTGACTGAAGCAAATTAAAATATGTACAGGGAGTTCATAAAAGCCTGATTAGACCATAAAATGACCAAAAACCTTTTTGAAAGTGAAATATCCCTTTCACCGGGCCGGAGGCGCACGCCGCGCACCGGAGGAGCGGAGCCCCGGAGCATGTGTCCCTGTGGAGGTCCGTAACATACGAGGACCAGAGGATGTGTCCCTGTGGAGGTCCGTAACATACGAGGACCAGAGGATGTGTCCCTGTGGAGGTCCGTAACATACGAGGACCAGAGGATGTGTCCCTGTGGAGGTCCGTAACATACGAGGACCAGAGGATGAGTCCCTGTGGAGGTCTGTAACATATGAGGACCGGAGCATGTGTCCCTGTGGAGGTCCGTAACATACGAGGACCAGAGGATGAGTCCCTGTGGAGGTCCGTAACATACGAGGACCGGAGGATGTGTCCCTGTGGTGGTCCGTAACATATGAGGACCGGAGGATGTGTCACTGTGGTGGTCCGTAACATATGAGGACCGGAGGATGTGTCCCTGTGGAGGTCCGTAACATACGAGGACCAGAGGATGAGTCCCTGTGGAGGTCTGTAACATATGAGGACCGGAGGATGTGTCCCTGTGGAGGTCCGTAACATACGAGGACCGGAGGATGTGTCCCTGTGGAGGTCTGTAACATACGAGGACCAGAGGATGTGTCCCTGTGGAGGTCCGTAACATACGAGGACCGGAGGATGTGTCCCTGTGGAGGTCCGTAACATACGAGGACCAGAGGATGAGTCCCTGTGGAGGTCCGTAACATACGAGGACCGGAGGATGTGTCCCTGTGGAGGTCCGTAACATACGAGGACCGGAGGATGTGTCCCTGTGGAGGTCTGTAACATACGAGGACCGGAGGATGTGTCCCTGTGGAGGTCCGTAACATATGAGGACCGGAGGATGTGTCGCTGTGGAGGTCTGTAACATATGAGGACCGGAGGATGTGTCCCTGTGGAGGTCTGTAACATACGAGGACCGGAGCATGTGTCCCTGTGGAGGTCCGTAACATACGAGGACCAGAGGATGAGTCCCTGTGGAGGTCTGTAACATATGAGGACCGGAGCATGTGTCCCTGTGGAGGTCCGTAACATACGAGGACCAGAGGATGAGTCCCTGTGGAGGTCCGTAACATACGAGGACCGGAGGATGTGTCCCTGTGGTGGTCCGTAACATATGAGGACCGGAGGATGTGTCACTGTGGTGGTCCGTAACATATGAGGACCGGAGGATGTGTCCCTGTGGAGGTCCGTAACATACGAGGACCAGAGGATGAGTCCCTGTGGAGGTCTGTAACATATGAGGACCGGAGGATGTGTCCCTGTGGAGGTCCGTAACATACGAGGACCGGAGGATGTGTCCCTGTGGAGGTCTGTAACATACGAGGACCAGAGGATGTGTCCCTGTGGAGGTCCGTAACATACGAGGACCGGAGGATGTGTCCCTGTGGAGGTCCGTAACATACGAGGACCAGAGGATGAGTCCCTGTGGAGGTCCGTAACATACGAGGACCGGAGGATGTGTCCCTGTGGAGGTCCGTAACATACGAGGACCGGAGGATGTGTCCCTGTGGAGGTCTGTAACATACGAGGACCGGAGGATGTGTCCCTGTGGAGGTCCGTAACATATGAGGACCGGAGGATGTGTCGCTGTGGAGGTCTGTAACATATGAGGACCGGAGGATGTGTCCCTGTGGAGGTCTGTAACATACGAGGACCGGAGGATGTGTCCCTGTGGAGGTCCGTAACATATGAGGACCGGAGGATGTGTCCCTGTGGAGGTCTGTAACATATGAGGACCGGAGGATGTGTCCCTGTGGAGGTCCGTAACATATGAGGACCGGAGGATGTGTCGCTGTGGAGGTCTGTAACATATGAGGACCGGAGGATGTGTCCCTGTGGAGGTCTGTAACATACGAGGACCAGAGGATGTGTCCCTGTGGAGGTCTGTAACATACGAGGACCGGAGGATGTGTCCCTGTGGAGGACTGTAACATATGAGGACCGGAGGATGTGTCCCTGTGGAGGTCTGTAACATACGAGGACCGGAGGATGTGTCGCTGTGGAGGTCTGTAACATACGAGGACCGGAGGATGTGTCGCTGTGGAGGTCTGTAACATATGAGGACCAGAGGATGTGTCCCTGTGGAGGTCTGTAACATATGAGGACCAGAGGATGTGTCGCTGTGGAGGTCTGTAACATATGAGGACCAGAGGATGTGTCCCTGTGGAGGACCCTGTGGAGGTCTGTAACATACCGGTACGTGGGCCAAAACGGCGGAGGAGACGCTGTAGCGAGGCTCGGAAGGACGATTGCAACGCGCACACAACTCCATGATATTGTTCTAAACCTTCATCCCGGGCCATCCAAATTACAACCCCCCCCCCCCCTCCCTCCTGTATTGCAGAGAGGAGCATCCATCTGCATTTTTTTTTCTTTTTCTTTGTTGTGACTCGACACTGGTCACTTCTTTTTTGCACAGACTTTTGGACACTTTTTTGGCTCTGCACTTTTTCTTTTATTTTAGGCTAAGCATTATTATTGTCTTGGTGCAAACACTATGCATACTGTATATCAGAGGACGCGCTAGGATTTTTAACAGCCGGTCACCGTGACCGGCATGATAAAGATTTACCGGACATCTGAAGAAAATACCGGACATAATCATTTTAATGCATAAATTACAAGCAGGTGTACAAACAGCCTATAGCAACAGTTAAAGTAGTCTATTAGGCCTACTCACTGCATAGTTGGGACTGAAAACGAATTGAATGAAAAAGTAGGCTAAAAAGAAAGAAAGAAAAAAAAAACGCTTCAATCTCGCATAAGGGAATTAATTATTGAACTAATCGCGCAGGCTGTCTGCATGTGGCACACTGCTTTCACAACAAGGTCTTTCTGTCATCATCTTTCATGCCAACAGTAGGCCTACAATACCATGTCTTGACTTAAGAATATTGAAAAATAGCATTTGCTTCATAAGGAAAGGTTGATAGATTCATCTGATCTGACCAGCAAGTCCAATACTCACTGTCGAGTGGTGACACAGACAGACAGTGCGTCCGTGCGCATGTTATGCAACTTTAGGAGAGTTGAAAAGGCTCTTCCTACTGTCTCCACTCCATCTCCTCATAAAGAACTTCAAACAAGTGTATAATGTTTGTTCATATGGGTTGATTGCTGACCGTGCGTGCATTCCTTAATTCCCAAGGCTTTACATGCAGTGCGTGTCGCAAACTGACACTGAAATGAGCGAGCGAGTGAGCGAGAGAGAGAGAGAGAGAGCGAGCGAGCGAGCGAGCGAGAGGGAGAGAGAGAGAGAGAGAGAGAGAGAGAGAGGGAGGGCGGGCGAGCGAGAGGGAGAGAGAGAGAGAGAGAGAGAGAGGGAGAGCGAGCGAGCGAGCGAGAGAGAGAGAGAGAGAGAGAGAGAGAGAGAGAGGGAGGGCGGGCGAGCGAGAGGGAGAGAGAGAGAGAGAGAGAGAGAGAGAGAGAGAGAGAGAGAGAGGGAGGGAGGGAGGGCGGGCGAGCGAGAGGGAGAGAGAGAGAGAGAGAGAGAGAGAGGCAGCCTGCGCATGAGGAGCAGACGGCGATAATGATAAATGACCATTGGTTTTTCAATCGGTCAGAATGTCCGGGAGGAATTTTATTTTCCGGTCTTGGCCCTAAAAAAACGGTCAAAACCGGCTATTACCGGTCTAACGTGATCTGTGCTGTATATATGTGTATATTTTTGTGTTGCATTACGTTGAGAAGTAGTTCCTAATGTTTGAATGACTGGACCATTGTAAGTTCTTTGAGTTTGCAATATGCTTAGAAAAGTCCCTTAAAATTGCAATCCTTTACAGAAACGTTAGTACTACTTTTTTGTTGTTGTGTTCTGTCTCGACACTTTGTTTATTTTATATATTTTTTTAACTTAATTGCTCTGTATGGCTGATTTTCCTGTATTGTTGATTCTTCTTTCTTGTTTGTTTTTGTCGCTAGGCTGTACACAACAGTCCTTTTCTTTTTTTTCCTACTTTTACTGTGTATATTTTCCTGTTTTCTCGCACGCACGCACGCACGCACGCACGCACGCACGCACGCACGCACACACACACACACACACACACACACACACACACACACACACACACACACACACACACACACACACACACACACACACACACACACACACACACACACACACACACACACACACACACACACACACACACACACACACACACACACACACACACACACACACACCTTTCCGTAGATGACCACGTTGACAGATCCTTTCTGAATGATGTACCAGGAGGTCCCTTCTTCACCCTGGTTGAATACTGAGACACACAACAACATGTGTTACTACACACTGGAACACACAACAACATGTGTCTGTTACACACACACTACAAACACACTACACTGTGTGTTTGTTACTCTTTTAAGGCTGCATTGAAGAGACACCTGTTCACTCTATGGCACTTAGTTGTTTAGCTGTTTGTAAAGCGCCTTGGGTTTATGAAAGGCGCTTTATAAATGCAAGTTATTATTATTATTATTATTTGTTACGTAAGGGATAATGAATGGCTCCTCGGTGAATGACGATAGATAACAGACCGACGGACTGAGTTATCAGGCTGAAGGGATGTTATCTATCGTCATTCACCAAGGAGACATTCATTATCCCGCTTATTACCCGGCTACTAAATAAAACTAGAAAAGAAAATTTCTAAGAAATTTTAAGTGTGCCTGCAGTTCGCTAAGTCTGTGCAACCTTGTGTAGCGGTTGGTGTTAGCATTAGCGTTATTAACATTAGCATTTTTTGCATAAACTTTAACATTATTGTTCTTCATATGACACCACCCACATGTCTGTACGACAAACGGTTCACGAGAAAACGGGTCACTTCCTGTTTGGTGAGGGGCACTTCCTGTTTGGCGAAATAGGCCCCAATTAAGTTTAAGGACTCTTAATCTTGTCATTTGACGCAACCCGCGTGTCTGTATGACAAACGGTTCACGAGATCAAGGGTCACTTCCTGTTTGGTGAGGGGCACTTCCTGTTTGGCGAAATAGGCCCCAATTAAGGTCATGGACGATTAATGAATTAAAGCTGCAAGCAGCGATGACCGGGCCCTCGCAGCTCTACCCACGTCACAAGGCCAGCAGCCAATCAGAAACCAAACAGGAAGTCAGCCATTTCGACTAATTAGTGGCGTTTTGGCGCATTTTTGGCCGTTATCACGGGTCGCACATTAACGACAGTTTTTTGAGAAAAAATTGTTTTGTGAGAAAAAAAAAGTTTTTTGAGAAAAAAAAGCGTTTTTTGAGAAAAAAAAA
Source organism: Nannobrachium achirus (assembly GCF_963921795.1). Taxonomy (NCBI): domain Eukaryota; kingdom Metazoa; phylum Chordata; class Actinopteri; order Myctophiformes; family Myctophidae; genus Nannobrachium; species Nannobrachium achirus. Next base: position 1,016,565 of record NC_137814.1, read on the forward strand.
AGTTTTGAGGAAACATTTTGAGGAAAAAAAAATTGAGAAAAAAAATTTTTTGAGAAAAAAAAAATGAGAAAAAAAAATTTGAGAAAAAAAAATTGTTGAGAAAAAAAAAATTTTGAGAAAAAAAAATTGAGAAAAAAAAATTTGAGAAAAAAAATTTGAGAAAAAAAAATTTGAGAAAAAAAATGTTTTGAGAAAAAAAAAATTGAGAAAAAAAAATTTGAGAAAAAAAAAATTTTGAGAAAAAAAAAATGTATGACACCAGCCGCGAGTCTGTACGACAAACGGTTCATGAGATATAGAGGCACTTCCTGTTTGGTGAAGGGCACTTCCTGTTATAGAGGGGGCGGGGCTTAATCAATTACAGCTCATCCCTATTGGTCGGAAAAAGACCAAAGTTGTGTGAGCATTTTACATTTTAAATGACGTTGCTAGGCAAAAGTATGGCAGAGTTATGTGGCGCCAAAGTTTCTGGGTTTTGTTCGGAGTCCCCCATTCAAAGTCAATGGAGTTTTTGGGCTTCGTTTTTTGCGAATTACATCGCAATCGTATCGCGGATCGGAAAGAAAAGTAATAGCACACCATTCCCGGCCGAGCCGCACATTTTGATGTATATATTGCGGGGGTGGCGTAAATCGTGCGGCAGTTATTACGTGCCGAAGTTTCCCCCATTCTAAGTCAATGGGGTTTTTTGGCGTCGTTTTTTGCGAATTACGTCGCAATGGTAACGCGGATCGGAAAGAAAAGTAATAGCACCCCATTCCCGGCCGAGCCGCACGTTTTGATGTATATATTGCGTCGGTGGTGTAAATCGTGCGGCAGTTATTACGTGCCGAAATTTGCAAGGAACTTAATTAATTACTTACTTAAGTATGGCGGATTACAATAAGTGTTTTGCCATTGCATGGCAGGCACACTTAATTAAGTGTGCCTGCCATGCAACGCAATGGCAAAACACTTATTGTAATCCGCCATACTTAAGTCAATAAGTAAGTAAGTAAGTAATGTTCTTGCAAATTTCGGCTCGGCAAGTCGTGCGGCAAGTACTGGGAGCTGATGGTAGGTGTGGCGCTCCACCTCAGCAGTCCATCTCCCAGGGGTCTAGCTCATTGTAACGGGGACAGACTCCCGCGTGTTACCGGCTGATACCGACAATAAGCCACTCCCGACCTACTTTTGCTGATCAAATAGAATCCGTTTTCTGTTACTGCGTGTATTTCTCGCTTGAAATATTTTTAAAAACATTCTTGAGAGCAACGTTTAGTTGTAAATGTCGCTGTGTGGTTGTTTACATGGCTGACATGTTGGATACAGCACAAGATTCACACAGTGCAGCTTGACTGCAGCAGGTGTTCTGAGTCTTTGATTAGCAGTGGTCTGTTATAGAGCGGAGCGGTGTTTGAGCAAGTGTTTATGTATCTATCCAAGGTGATTCAAAACCAATCAGACCAATCAGAATCAAGCATTCTTAACTTAGCCCCACCCTCTTGTTTAAAAGGGACAAGGACGGAACGGTTAGCAACGCTCAAATAGGGACAAGGACTGACAGATACAGAGATATCCATATATGGGCATGAAAGGAACAAATAAAAAATTGAATACATTTCAAAGCAGATTGCTCGTGACAAGCATCAGGGCAACCACACTTGCAATTTTCTCAGAATTGCAGCTTTCTAGTTTTAGTCTTAGTTTTCACATGTTTTAGTTTTAGTCGACTAAATATCGTATGAGACGCACGCACGCACGCACGCACGCACGCACGCACACACGCACACACGCGCACACACACACACACACACACACACACACACACACACACTCAAACCAAGGTGAACAAACTTACACACGGTTCCTGCTTTGGCGTGAGACTCAAAGATCAGGACGCTCGCTAGCTCCCTCTTCACCTGTGGAGGAGAATTACAACAACATCACATCAGTATGACATCACACTGATGGAAGGCTTGGAATAACAACAAGATGAACTCCACGCTCTCCAGGTGCCAACTTGTGTCTCGTGCACAAGCAGAGCAGCGCCATGACATCACCAGGAATGCTGGTCCCTCATTGGCTGTTAATGATGACGTTGACAGAAATGCTGGTCTCTGATTGGGCTACGGCCTTAAAGGAGCTATAGTCCACTTTTTCTTGAAAAACGGACGCTAAAATAAAAATAATGTTTCAAAAATATTTAAAAAAAGGATGACCACAAAAAGCGTAAAATAATGATAAAATAATCATTTTGGCCGTTGTTTACATCCCTCTTCTATTCTTTTATATGGGTTGATAAGTGATGTAAACAAAGTCAGCCTAAAGACGGCCAAAATGATTATTTTATCATTATTTTATGCTTGTTGTGGTCATTTTTGAATAGAAACACATATAAAGCTTAATCTTTTTTTTAAATATTTTCGAAACATAATTTTTATTTTAGCGTTCGTTTTTCAAGAACAAGTTGACAAGTTGCTCCTTTAACTAGAAAGGTGCAATTCTGGGGAAATTGCAAGGAGTCACACTATAGATGTACTGTATACGTTGGGAGTGAACTACAGCGTGTTTGATCCATAAACAAAGCTTGCTGTGAGGCTCTGTACTGTCTGTAGAGGTACACTATAGATGTACTGTATATATGTACTGTATAAGTTGGGAGTGAACTACAGTGTGTTTGATCCATAAACAAAGCTTGCTGTGAGGCTCTGTACTGTCTGTAGAGGTACATGACTCACTGTGATGGGAGAGGTCAGGGTCATGGTAGGGGTAAAGGTCAGAGGTCAGGGTCAGAGGGTACTCACAGTGTTAGACAGGTGGGCAAAGGCCTTGATGTGAAGGTTAGGGTAAGGAGTAGAGCTTAGGGTTAGGGTATAGAGGGTATAGAGGGTATAGAGGGGTATAGGGGGGTATAGAGGGGTATAGAGGGTACAGGGTACCTACAGTGTTAGACAGGTGTGATAAGGCCTTGATGTGAAGGTTAGGGTAAGGAGTAGAGCTTAGGGTTAGGGTATAGGGGGTATAGAGGGTATAGAGGGGTATAGGGGGGTATAGAGGGGTATGTGTAGGGTACAGGATACCTACAGTGTTAGACAGGTGTGATAAGGCCTTGATGTGAAGGTTAGGGTAAGGAGTAGAGCTTAGGGTTAGGGTATAGGGGGTATAGAGGGTACAGAGGGGTATAGAGGGTACAGAGGGGTATAGAGGGGTATAGAGGGGTACTCACAGTGTTAGAGAGGTGTGATAAGGCCTTGATGTGAAGCAGCTCATCATAGATGATCTCCAGGGTTAGGGTATAGAGGGGTATGGTAGAGGGGTATATGGGTATAGGGGGTATAGAGGGTATATGGGTATAGAGGGTATAGAGGGTACAGAGGGTACATAGGGGTATAGGGGGTACCTACAGTGTTAGAGAGGTGTGATAAGGCCTTGATGTGAAGCAGCTCATCATAGATGATCTCCAGGGTTAGGGTATGGTAGAGGGCTATATGGGAAGAGGGTATAGGGGGTATAGAGGGGTATAGGGGTATAGGGGGGTATAGAGGGGTACTCACAGTGTTAGACAGGTGTGATAAGGCCTTGATGTGAAGCAGCTCATCATAGATGATCTCCAGGTCGTCTCCTGTCCTCTGACCAGGCCTGCATGACAGGATATGACATCATGTTGATGACAGGATATGACATCACACTAACACTGCACTCACACAGACAGACACCCGCCCCTCCCCCCTGTGCTGAGTCTTACTAAAGTAACATCTATAAGTTCTAAGTTCTAAGTTATATATAACCCTCCTCTGTGCTGAGTCTTACTAAAGTAACATCTATAAGTTCTAAGTTATATATAACCCTCCTCTGTGTTGAGTCTTACTAAAGTAACATCTAGTTCTAAGTTCTAAGTTATATATAACCCTCCTCTGTGTTGAGTCTTACTAAAGTAACATCTAGTTCTAAGTTCTAAGTTATATATAACCCTCCTCTGTGCTGAGTCTTACTAAAGTAACATCTAGTTCTAAGTTCTAAGTTATATATAACCCTCCTCTGTGCTGAGTCTTACTAAAGTAACATCTAGTTCTAAGTTCTAAGTTATATATAACCCTCCTCTGTGCTGAGTCTTACTAAAGTAACATCTAGTTCTAAGTTCTAAGTTATATATAACCCTCCTCTGTGCTGAGTCTTACTAAAGTAACATCTAGTTCTAAGTTCTAAGTTATATATAACCCTCCTCTGTGCTGAGTCTTACTAAAGTAACATCTAGTTCTAAGTTATATATAAACCTCCTCTGTGCTGAGTCTTACTAAAGTAACATCTAGTTCTAAGTTCTAAGTTATATATAACCCTCCTCTGTGCTGAGTCTTACTAAAGTAACATCTATAAGTTTTAAGTTATATATAACCCTCCTCTGTGTTGAGTCTTACTAAAGTAACATCTATAAGTTCTAAGTTCTAAGTTATATATAACCCTCCTCTGTGTTGAGTCTTACTAAAGTAACATCTAGTTCTAAGTTCTAAGTTATATATAACCCTCCTCTGTGTTGAGTCTTACTAAAGTAACATCTATAAGTTCTAAGTTATATATAACCCTCCTCTGTGTTGAGTCTTACTAAAGTAACATCTATAAGTTCTAAGTTCTAAGTTATATATAACCCTCCTCTGTGTTGAGTCTTACTAAAGTAACATCTAGTTCTAAGTTCTAAGTTATATATAACCCTCCTCTGTGCTGAGTCTTACTAAAGTAACATCTAGTTCTAAGTTCTAAGTTATATATAACCCTCCTCTGTGCTGAGTCTTACTAAAGTAACATCTAGTTCTAAGTTCTAAGTTATATATAACCCTCCTCTGTGTTGAGTCTTACTAAAGTAACATCTAGTTCTAAGTTCTAAGTTATATATAACCCTCCTCTGTGCTGAGTCTTACTAAAGTAACATCTATAAGTTCTAAGTTATATATAACCCTCCCCCTGTGCTGAGTCTTACTAAAGTAACATCTAGTTCTAAGTTCTAAGTTATATATAACCCTCCCCCTGTGCTGAGTCTTACTAAAGTAACATCTATAAGTTCTAAGTTATATATAACCCTCCTCTGTGCTGAGTCTTACTAAAGTAACATCTAGTTCTAAGTTCTAAGTTATATATAACCCTCCTCTGTGCTGAGTCTTACTAAAGTAACATCTAGTTCTAAGTTCTAAGTTATATATAACCCTCCCTGTGCTGAGTCTTACTAAAGTAACATCTAGTTCTAAGTTCTAAGTTATATATAACCCTCCTCTGTGTTGAGTCTTACTAAAGTAACATCTAGTTCTAAGTTCTAAGTTATATATAACCCTCCTCTGTGCTGAGTCTTACTAAAGTAACATCTAGTTCTAAGTTCTAAGTTATATATAACCCTCCTCTGTGCTGAGTCTTACTAAAGTAACATCTAGTTCTAAGTTCTAAGTTATATATAACCCTCCTCTGTGCTGAGTCTTACTAAAGTAACATCTAGTTCTAAGTTCTAAGTTATATATAACCCTCCTCTGTGCTGAGTCTTACTAAAGTAACATCTAGTTCTAAGTTCTAAGTTATATATAACCCTCCTCTGTGCTGAGTCTTACTAAAGTAACATCTAGTTCTAAGTTATATATAAACCTCCTCTGTGCTGAGTCTTACTAAAGTAACATCTATAAGTTCTAAGTTATATATAACCCTCCCTGTGCTGAGTCTTACTAAAGTAACATCTAGTTCTAAGTTCTAAGTTATATATAACCCTCCTCTGTGCTGAGTCTTACTAAAGTAACATCTAGTTCTAAGTTATATATAAACCTCCTCTGTGCTGAGTCTTACTAAAGTAACATCTAGTTCTAAGTTCTAAGTTATATATAACCCTCCTCTGTGCTGAGTCTTACTAAAGTAACATCTATAAGTTCTAAGTTCTAAGTTATATATAACCCTCCTCTGTGTTGAGTCTTACTAAAGTAACATCTAGTTCTAAGTTCTAAGTTATATATAACCCTCCTCTGTGCTGAGTCTTACTAAAGTAACATCTAGTTCTAAGTTATATATAAACCTCCTCTGTGCTGAGTCTTACTAAAGTAACATCTATAAGTTCTAAGTTATATATAACCCTCCCTGTGCTGAGTCTTACTAAAGTAACATCTAGTTCTAAGTTCTAAGTTATATATAACCCTCCTCTGTGCTGAGTCTTACTAAAGTAACATCTAGTTCTAAGTTATATATAAACCTCCTCTGTGCTGAGTCTTACTAAAGTAACATCTAGTTCTAAGTTCTAAGTTATATATAACCCTCCTCTGTGCTGAGTCTTACTAAAGTAACATCTATAAGTTCTAAGTTATATATAACCCTCCTCTGTGTTGAGTCTTACTAAAGTAACATCTATAAGTTCTAAGTTCTAAGTTATATATAACCCTCCTCTGTGCTGAGTCTTACTAAAGTAACATCTAGTTCTAAGTTCTAAGTTATATATAACCCTCCTCTGTGTTGAGTCTTACTAAAGTAACATCTAGTTCTAAGTTCTAAGTTATATATAACCCTCCTCTGTGCTGAGTCTTACTAAAGTAACATCTATAAGTTCTAAGTTATATATAACCCTCCCCCTGTGCTGAGTCTTACTAAAGTAACATCTAGTTCTAAGTTCTAAGTTATATATAACCCTCCCCCTGTGCTGAGTCTTACTAAAGTAACATCTATAAGTTCTAAGTTCTAAGTTATATATAACCCTCCTCTGTGCTGAGTCTTACTAAAGTAACATCTATAAGTTCTAAGTTCTAAGTTATATATAACCCTCCCCCTGTGCTGAGTCTTACTAAAGTAACATCTAGTTCTAAGTTCTAAGTTATATATAACCCTCCCCCTGTGCTGAGTCTTACTAAAGTAACATCTATAAGTTCTAAGTTCTAAGTTATATATAACCCTCCTCTGTGCTGAGTCTTACTAAAGTAACATCTATAAGTTCTAAGTTCTAAGTTATATATAACCCTCCTCTGTGCTGAGTCTTACTAAAGTAACATCTAGTTCTAAGTTCTAAGTTATATATAACCCTCCTCTGTGCTGAGTCTTACTAAAGTAACATCTAGTTCTAAGTTCTAAGTTATATATAACCCTCCTCTGTGCTGAGTCTTACTAAAGTAACATCTAGTTCTAAGTTCTAAGTTATATATAACCCTCCTCTGTGTTGAGTCTTACTAAAGTAACATCTAGTTCTAAGTTCTAAGTTATATATAACCCTCCTCTGTGTTGAGTCTTACTAAAGTAACATCTAGTTCTAAGTTCTAAGTTATATATAACCCTCCTCTGTGCTGAGTCTTACTAAAGTAACATCTAGTTCTAAGTTCTAAGTTATATATAACCCTCCTCTGTGCTGAGTCTTACTAAAGTAACATCTATAAGTTCTAAGTTATATATAACCCTCCTCTGTGCTGAGTCTTACTAAAGTAACATCTATAAGTTCTAAGTTATATATAACCCTCCTCTGTGTTGAGTCTTACTAAAGTAACATCTATAAGTTCTAAGTTATATATAACCCTCCTCTGTGCTGAGTCTTACTAAAGTAACATCTATAAGTTCTAAGTTATATATAACCCTCCTCTGTGCTGAGTCTTACTAAAGTAACATCTAAGTTCTAAGTTATATATAACCCTCCCCTGTGCTGAGTCTTACTAAAGTAACATCTAGTTCTAAGTTCTAAGTTATATATAACCCTCCTCTGTGCTGAGTCTTACTAAAGTAACATCTAGTTCTAAGTTCTAAGTTATATATAACCCTCCTCTGTGTTGAGTCTTACTAAAGTAACATCTAGTTCTAAGTTCTAAGTTATATATAACCCTCCCTGTGCTGAGTCTTACTAAAGTAACATCTAGTTCTAAGTTCTAAGTTATATATAACCCTCCTCTGTGCTGAGTCTTACTAAAGTAACATCTAGTTCTAAGTTCTAAGTTATATATAACCCTCCTCTGTGTTGAGTCTTACTAAAGTAACATCTAGTTCTAAGTTCTAAGTTATATATAACCCTCCTCTGTGTTGAGTCTTACTAAAGTAACATCTAGTTCTAAGTTCTAAGTTATATATAACCCTCCTCTGTGTTGAGTCTTACTAAAGTAACATCTAGTTCTAAGTTCTAAGTTATATATAACCCTCCTCTGTGTTGAGTCTTACTAAAGTAACATCTAGTTCTAAGTTCTAAGTTATATATAACCCTCCTCTGTGCTGAGTCTTACTAAAGTAACATCTAGTTCTAAGTTCTAAGTTATATATAACCCTCCTCTGTGCTGAGTCTTACTAAAGTAACATCTAGTTCTAAGTTCTAAGTTATATATAACCCTCCTCTGTGCTGAGTCTTACTAAAGTAACATCTATAAGTTCTAAGTTATATATAACCCTCCTCTGTGCTGAGTCTTACTAAAGTAACATCTAGTTCTAAGTTCTAAGTTATATATAACCCTCCTCTGTGCTGAGTCTTACTAAAGTAACATCTATAAGTTCTAAGTTATATATAACCCTCCTCTGTGCTGAGTCTTACTAAAGTAACATCTAGTTCTAAGTTCTAAGTTATATATAACCCTCCTCTGTGCTGAGTCTTACTAAAGTAACATCTAGTTCTAAGTTCTAAGTTATATATAACCCTCCTCTGTGTTGAGTCTTACTAAAGTAACATCTAGTTCTAAGTTCTAAGTTATATATAACCCTCCTCTGTGTTGAGTCTTACTAAAGTAACATCTAGTTCTAAGTTCTAAGTTATATATAACCCTCCTCTGTGCTGAGTCTTACTAAAGTAACATCTAGTTCTAAGTTCTAAGTTATATATAACCCTCCTCTGTGCTGAGTCTTACTAAAGTAACATCTATAAGTTCTAAGTTATATATAACCCTCCTCTGTGTTGAGTCTTACTAAAGTAACATCTAGTTCTAAGTTCTAAGTTATATATAACCCTCCTCTGTGCTGAGTCTTACTAAAGTAACATCTAGTTCTAAGTTCTAAGTTATATATAACCCTCCTCTGTGCTGAGTCTTACTAAAGTAACATCTAGTTCTAAGTTATATATAACCCTCCTCTGTGCTGAGTCTTACTAAAGTAACATCTATAAGTTCTAAGTTATATATAACCCTCCTCTGTGTTGAGTCTTACTAAAGTAACATCTAGTTCTAAGTTCTAAGTTATATATAACCCTCCTCTGTGTTGAGTCTTACTAAAGTAACATCTAGTTCTAAGTTCTAAGTTATATATAACCCTCCTCTGTGTTGAGTCTTACTAAAGTAACATCTATAAGTTCTAAGTTATATATAACCCTCCTCTGTGCTGAGTCTTACTAAAGTAACATCTAGTTCTAAGTTCTAAGTTATATATAACCCTCCTCTGTGTTGAGTCTTACTAAAGTAACATCTAGTTCTAAGTTCTAAGTTATATATAACCCTCCTCTGTGCTGAGTCTTACTAAAGTAACATCTAGTTCTAAGTTCTAAGTTATATATAACCCTCCTCTGTGTTGAGTCTTACTAAAGTAACATCTAGTTCTAAGTTCTAAGTTATATATAACCCTCCTCTGTGCTGAGTCTTACTAAAGTAACATCTAGTTCTAAGTTCTAAGTTATATATAACCCTCCTCTGTGCTGAGTCTTACTAAAGTAACATCTATAAGTTCTAAGTTATATATAACCCTCCTCTGTGCTGAGTCTTACTAAAGTAACATCTAGTTCTAAGTTCTAAGTTATATATAACCCTCCTCTGTGCTGAGTCTTACTAAAGTAACATCTATAAGTTCTAAGTTATATATAACCCTCCTCTGTGCTGAGTCTTACTAAAGTAACATCTAGTTCTAAGTTCTAAGTTATATATAACCCTCCTCTGTGCTGAGTCTTACTAAAGTAACATCTAGTTCTAAGTTCTAAGTTATATATAACCCTCCTCTGTGTTGAGTCTTACTAAAGTAACATCTAGTTCTAAGTTCTAAGTTATATATAACCCTCCTCTGTGTTGAGTCTTACTAAAGTAACATCTAGTTCTAAGTTCTAAGTTATATATAACCCTCCTCTGTGCTGAGTCTTACTAAAGTAACATCTAGTTCTAAGTTCTAAGTTATATATAACCCTCCTCTGTGCTGAGTCTTACTAAAGTAACATCTAGTTCTAAGTTCTAAGTTATATATAACCCTCCTCTGTGCTGAGTCTTACTAAAGTAACATCTAGTTCTAAGTTCTAAGTTATATATAACCCTCCTCTGTGCTGAGTCTTACTAAAGTAACATCTATAAGTTCTAAGTTATATATAACCCTCCTCTGTGTTGAGTCTTACTAAAGTAACATCTAGTTCTAAGTTCTAAGTTATATATAACCCTCCTCTGTGCTGAGTCTTACTAAAGTAACATCTAGTTCTAAGTTCTAAGTTATATATAACCCTCCTCTGTGCTGAGTCTTACTAAAGTAACATCTAGTTCTAAGTTCTAAGTTATATATAACCCTCCTCTGTGCTGAGTCTTACTAAAGTAACATCTAGTTCTAAGTTCTAAGTTATATATAACCCTCCTCTGTGCTGAGTCTTACTAAAGTAACATCTAGTTCTAAGTTCTAAGTTATATATAACCCTCCTCTGTGTTGAGTCTTACTAAAGTAACATCTAGTTCTAAGTTCTAAGTTATATATAACCCTCCTCTGTGCTGAGTCTTACTAAAGTAACATCTAGTTCTAAGTTCTAAGTTATATATAACCCTCCTCTGTGCTGAGTCTTACTAAAGTAACATCTATAAGTTCTAAGTTATATATAACCCTCCTCTGTGTTGAGTCTTACTAAAGTAACATCTATAAGTTCTAAGTTCTAAGTTATATATAACCCTCCTCTGTGCTGAGTCTTACTAAAGTAACATCTATAAGTTCTAAGTTATATATAACCCTCCTCTGTGTTGAGTCTTACTAAAGTAACATCTATAAGTTCTAAGTTCTAAGTTATATATAACCCTCCTCTGTGCTGAGTCTTACTAAAGTAACATCTATAAGTTCTAAGTTATATATAACCCTCCTCTGTGCTGAGTCTTACTAAAGTAACATCTAGTTCTAAGTTCTAAGTTATATATAACCCTCCTCTGTGCTGAGTCTTACTAAAGTAACATCTAGTTCTAAGTTCTAAGTTATATATAACCCTCCTCTGTGTTGAGTCTTACTAAAGTAACATCTAGTTCTAAGTTCTAAGTTATATATAACCCTCCTCTGTGCTGAGTCTTACTAAAGTAACATCTAGTTCTAAGTTCTAAGTTATATATAACCCTCCTCTGTGCTGAGTCTTACTAAAGTAACATCTAGTTCTAAGTTCTAAGTTATATATAACCCTCCTCTGTGCTGAGTCTTACTAAAGTAACATCAACGTTCTAAGTTCTAAGTTATATATACACTGAGACACACAACCACACCCCTTTAAATTATTTATGTGGCCACACCCCCAGTTCATTAAGTATGCATGGATGTCATGGTGGGTGGTGACCCAGCTGAAGTTAGCCACACCCCACAGTGTTGGGTGAATGGTAATTGGGGAGGAGTTGATACTAAAGGTGTCACAGTATCTGTGTTTTTTAACTGGCACTTTTGGCCACAAGGTGGCAGCCTCCAAGAGAAAACAAACAAATACTAAGAGAATACATCATTTTTCAAAAAAAACACATCAAGGGGTCTAATGAAGTACTTTCAACCTCCTAAACACATGAAAAACAGAAAAAGTACAAAACTATGGCTTTAAGGTGTATATAGTGTATAGTATAGGGTTAGGGTGTGTGTATACTATAGGGTATGTATGGTGTATGGTATGGGGCTTTTAAGCCGTGACATCATTTTGTAGGCAGAGGAGAATCTGCCCCCAGAGCATTTTCTGTCCCTCGCTATTTTCAACAGATCCGAGACAAAAATAACGACTAAAGTATAATTCTAACACTTTCCTTTCAACAACAAAGAGAAGAAAAATGTGTAAATAGTAAAAATAGTAAAAAGATTCACGGAAACTGGGGGCAGAAATGCTCCTCTGCCTACAAAATGATGTCATACTTAACAGCCCCATAGGGTTTATAATGTATTCATACGTCTTGTTCATGCATATCCTCATCAGGGCGTCCGGCCCGCTCTGGGCCAGAAACAGGATGGTTTAGTGTATAGTATAGGGTTAGGGTGTGTGTATACTATAGGGTTAGGTATGTGTGGTGTGTATGGTATATAGTGTATAGTATAGGGTTAGGGTGTATGGTATAGGGTTTATAATATATTCATACGTCTTGTTCATGCATATCCTCATCAAAGCGTCAGGCCCGCTCTGGGCCAGGAACAGGATGGTTTAGTGTATAGTATAGAGTTAGGTTGTATAGTATAGGGTATGTGGTGTATAGTGTAGGGGGTGTATGGTGTATTCATACGTCTTGTTCATGCATATCCTCATCAAGGCGTCAGGCCCGCTCTGGGCCAGAAACAGGATGGTTTAGTGTATAGTATAGAGTTAGGTTGTATAGTATAGGGTATGTGGTGTATAGTGTAGGGGGTGTATGGTGTATTCATACGTCTTGTTCATGCATATCCTCATCAAGGCGTCAGGCCCGCTCTGGGCCAGAAACAGGATGGTTTAGTGTATAGTATAGAGTTAGATTGTATAGTATAGGTGTATGGTGTATAGTGTAGGGGGTGTATGGTGTATTCATACGTCTTGTTCATGCATATCCTCATCAGGGCGTCAGGCCCGCTCTGGGCCAGAAACAGGATGGTTTAGTGTATACTATAGGGTGTATGGTATATGGTGTATGGTATATAGTGTATAGTATAGGGTTAGGGTGTGTGTATAGTATATGGTGTATGGTATAGGGTTTATAACGTTATTCGTACGTCTTGTTCATGCATATCCTCATCAAGGCGTCAGGCCCGCTCTGGGCCAGAAACAGGATGGTTTAGTGTATAGTATAGGGTTAGGGTGTGTGTATACTATAGGGTTAGGTATGTGTGGTGTGTATGGTATATAGTGTATAGTATAGTATAGTATAGTATAGTATAGTATAGTATAGTATAGGGTGTATAGTGTATGGTATAGGGTGTATGGTGTATGGTATATAGTGTATAGTATAGTATAGTATAGGGTGTATAGTGTATGGTATAGGGTGTATGGTATAGGCAGGGTGTATGGTGTATGGTATAGGGTTTATAATGTATTCATACGTCTTGTTCATGCATATCCTCATCAAGGCGTCAGGCCCGCTCTGGGCCAGAAACAGGATGGTTTAGTGTATAGTATATAGTATGGGGTATAGGGTTAAGGTGTATGGTGTATAGTATAGGGTGTATGGTGCGTGGTGTAGGGGGGGTATGTGGTATATTCGTACGTCTTGTTCATGCATATCCTCATCAGGGCGTCAGGCCCGCTCTGGGCCAGAAACAGGATGGTTTAGTGTATAGTATAGGGTTAAGGTGTATGGTATATAGTGTATAGTATAGTATAGTATAGTATAGTATAGTATAGGGTGTATGGTGTATGGTATATAGTGTATAGTATAGTATAGTATAGTATAGTATAGGGTGTATGGTGTATGGTATAGGGTTTATAATGTATTCATACGTCTTGTTCATGCATATCCTCATCAGGGCGTCCGGCCCGCTCTGGGCCAGAAACAGGATGGTTTAGTGTATAGTATAGGGTTAAGGTGTATGGTATATAGTGTATAGTATAGTATAGGGTGTATAGTGTATGGTATAGGGTTTATAATGTTATTCATACGTCTTGTTCATGCATATCCTCATCAGGGCGTCAGGCCCGCTCTGGGCCAGAAACAGGATGGTTTAGTGTATAGTATAGGGTTAAGGTGTATGGTATATAGTGTATAGTATAGTATAGGGTGTATAGTGTATGGTATAGGGTTTATAACGTTATTCATACGTCTTGTTCATGCATATCCTCATCAGGGCGTCAGGCCCGCTCTGGGCCAGAAACAGGATGGTTTAGTGTATAGTATAGGGTTAAGGTGTATGGTATATAGTGTATAGTATAGTATAGGGTGTATAGTGTATGGTATAGGGTTTATAACGTTATTCATACGTCTTGTTCATGCATATCCTCATCAGGGCGTCAGGCCCGCTCTGGGCCAGAAACAGGATGGTTTAGTGTATAGTATAGGGTTAAGGTGTATGGTATATAGTGTATAGTATAGTATAGGGTTAAGGTGTATGGTATATAGTGTATAGTATAGTATAGGGTGTATAGTGTATGGTATAGGGTTTATAACGTTATTCATACGTCTTGTTCATGCATATCCTCATCAGGGCGTCAGGCCCGCTCTGGGCCAGAAACAGGATGGTTTAGTGTATAGTATAGGGTTAAGGTGTATGGTATATAGTGTATAGTATAGTATAGTATAGGGTGTATGGTGTATGGTATAGGGTTTATAATGTATTCATACGTCTTGTTCATGCATATCCTCATCAGGGCGTCAGGCCCGCTCTGGGCCAGAAACAGGATGGTTTAGTGTATACTATAGGGTTAGGGTGTGTGTATAGTATAGTGTAGGGTATGTATGGTGCGTGGTGTAGGGGGGTATGTGGTATATTCATACGTCTTGTTCATGCATATCCTCATCAGGGCGTCAGGCCCGCTCTGGGCCAGAAACAGGATGTTTTAGTGTATAGTATAGAGTTAGGTTGTATAGTATAGGGTATGTGGTGTATAGTGTAGGGGGTGTATGGTGTATCCATACGTCTTGTTCATGCATATCCTCATCAGGGCGTCCGGCCCGCTCTGGGCCAGAAACAGGATGGTTTAGTGTATAGTATAGGGTTAGGGTGTGTGTATACTATAGGGTTAGGTATGTATGGTGCGTGGTGTAGGGGGGTATGTGGTATATTCATACGTCTTGTTCATGCATATCCTCATCAGGGCGTCAGGCCCGCTCTGGGCCAGAAACAGGATGGTTTAGTGTATAGTATAGAGTTAGGTTGTATAGTATAGGGTATGTGGTGTATAGTGTAGGGGGTGTATGGTGTATCCATACGTCTTGTTCATGCATATCCTCATCAGGGCGTCCGGCCCGCTCTGGGCCAGAAACAGGATGGTTTAGTGTATACTATAGGGTTAGGGTGTGTGTATAGTATAGTGTAGGGTATGTATGGTGCGTGGTGTAGGGGGGTATGTGGTATATTCATACGTCTTGTTCATGCATATCCTCATCAGGGCGTCAGGCCCGCTCTGGGCCAGAAACAGGATGGTTTAGTGTATACTATAGGGTTAGGGTGTGTGTATAGTATAGTGTAGGGTATGTATGGTGCGTGGTGTAGGGGGGTATGTGGTATATTCATACGTCTTGTTCATGCATATCCTCATCAGGGCGTCAGGCCCGCTCTGGGCCAGAAACAGGATGGTTTAGTGTATAGTATAGAGTTAGGTTGTATAGTATAGGGTATGTGGTGTATAGTGTAGGGGGTGTATGGTGTATCCATACGTCTTGTTCATGCATATCCTCATCAGGGCGTCAGGCCCGCTCTGGGCCAGAAACAGGATGGTTTAGTGTATAGTATAGGGTTAAGGTGTATGGTATATAGTGTATAGTATAGTATAGGGTGTATAGTGTATGGTATAGGGTTTATAACGTTATTCATACGTCTTGTTCATGCATATCCTCATCAGGGCGTCAGGCCCGCTCTGGGCCAGAAACAGGATGGTTTAGTGTATACTATAGGGTTAGGGTGTGTGTATAGTATAGTGTAGGGTATGTATGGTGCGTGGTGTAGGGGGGTATGTGGTATATTCATACGTCTTGTTCATGCATATCCTCATCAGGGCGTCAGGCCCGCTCTGGGCCAGAAACAGGATGGTTTCTGGGAGTTCCTCTTCGCTCTCTCTCTTCTCCTCCTCGCTGGGAAGGGGCGTGTCCGCGTCGTCGTCGTCAAGGAAACGGTAGAACAGGTACTTGTCCTGGAAGCTCACTTCCTGGTCCACTGGTCACATGTTATGACCATGTAAGGAAGAACAGGGACACATTATGACCATATAAGGAAGAAGAAACATACAGGGACACATGTAGTTATGACCATATAAGGAAGAACAGGGACACATGTAGTTATGACCATATAAGGAAGAAACATACAGGGACACAAATACTATTGTTGCAGCAATACATTCACTAAATCATGGCATATGTTTTCATGATACAACAGCAAGTCACTCGGAATTGGCCAATATCAAAAATCGGCAGGTATGATATCAATTCGGCCGATTCGGTGACCGGCAGGTCACTGACATAAATACCGGTTTTATGCCAATTGTGTCCATGGCACTGCACAGCATGATGCTCTGGTCCTGTGACTAAAGTAAACATTAGCAAGTAGCAGCCAGTCTACTTAGTGGCAGCATACAGAATACAGGTGGTGCTGATTACCTTTGCAATGTAAGGATATATTCCATAATCCTGTGTCAATGTTGTCTCCAAAAAGAAGGGGAAAAGCATGCGTCACCTGCTTTCCTCCTGCCTAGTCCAGACGGACCTATTAGACTGGATATTGTCTGTGTTTTTGGATATTGTACTATTGTGATTGATTTGGCTTTAGTGTTCTTCTAGCTTATTGGTACTCAAATTGAAGTATGTCTTGTAGGCCTACTTGGCCTGAAAAAAAGGGTATTGGAGCAACCCTATTTTCTAGTTCTTAGCTAAAGAAATCGGAATCGGAAAAATCGGTTTTGGCAGGTCAGACCTTCATAAAGCCGGTGGATCGGTATCGGCCAAGAATTTTGCAATCGGTCCATCTCTACTTAGTAGGCTAATCTAAGGGTACAAGTAACAGCGTCTTCGCCATATGTGGCGGCTGGCGATTATGGCAGACACAGAACAATACTTTGCTAGCTTTTTTGCCTCGTTTTTGGGGCATCCCAAGTTGTTGAAACCCACTAACAACCAGTCTGTGGTTATAATGTTCTAGGCTGGCAAATATAAAAACAAATTGTCTGCACCAGTAGCCCAGCTCTGAGATGTTGTGTACCGTAGAAGGAGATACTCCTGGTCAAAATGCACTCCACTACAAGTAAAAGTAGCACGGTCAAAATCTTATTCAAGTGAGAGTAAAAAAGTAAGAGTAGATTTCTTTATTCTTCACCTAAATGAGTAAAATATTTCACAATGAATTTATAGGACCTTGGATTCTGCTTCAATAACCTAAAGTAAAGTAAAGTGCATTGACTCAGTTCACCACTGGTGAAGGTGGGAAGTGAGGACGCTGGCGTAGACTGTTCACCTCCCAGGGACGTGCTGGGCCCCTGATTCAGCCCGGGGAAAAGAGTTGTAGAGGCCCTCATTGCGCGCTATAGAGATAGCGCTGCTCCTACTCAAAGATTTGCCATTTCAGATCATGACAAGTGACAAGCCAGTGGGACAATTACTGTACATGAGTTATATTTGGTCGTTGTCGGGTGGAAACCTTGTATGTCCAAAACCGTTTGTTTTGTATTTATCATTTTCGAAATGATTTAAACGAATGATTTAAACTTTTGTGCGACGGCCTTGTATGATGAAGCAGGGCTTTGCTTTGCGAAAAAATGTATACATTTGAAACTTGGAGATACAAGGTTTCTGCCCGACAGTGACGATTTACTTTGTTGGCCGCCCAGCCCCCAAAATGGAACGAAGGCCGACATTTTATTTATTATATTTTTCCTAATGGCCGGCCTGGACCGGCCGGGAATGAACCGGCCGTTCAGGAGTTGTCCCGCTTTTCCCAATGGCCAGCAAGTCCCTGTCACCTCCCAACGTATGAATGAATGAACCATTATAAAGAGCTTCACTTCCCAATGTATGAAAATGGTTAGTAAGGCTCAATACAAATGCAATGGATTATTGTTGTTAAAACAAAAGAATATCTGTCTATGAATCATCTAAATCTATGTCCGTCTGTCCGTCTGTCTGACAATAATCCTCTACGTGGGCGGTAGCCAATCAGAAGTCCATAAACGGGCATATGTCTGACATAGCTTGAGGATTGGTGGATTGATGAGCATCACATGACATTTCAGCCAACCAGATTATAAATGGACAACCTCCATGAGTGGTGAAGTTTCATGTGACATCATACTATCAGACTCACCGTGGTTGATGACATCATACTATCAGACTCACCGTGGTTGATGACATCATACTATCAGACTCACCGTGGTTGATGACATCATACTATCAGACTCACCGTGGTTGATGACATCATACTATCAGACTCACCGTGGTTGATGACATCATACTATCAGACTCACCGTGGTTGATGACTCCCTCCTCCAGCAGAGCCTGCCACATCCCCACAGCATGGGAGCGAGTCTGGACACATGCACTCTGCTGTACCAACCAGTCTACCAGCTCTGTACCTACACAGCACTGTCTGCACACACACACACACACACACACACACACACACACACACACACACACACACACACACACACACACACACACACACACACACACACACACACACACACACACACACACACACACACACACACACACACACACACACACACACACACACACACACACACACACACACACACACACACACACACAGTGAATTCAGATGTCACCATTCATCGTCTTAAGGTGGTATCTAAACATTACCTGTAAGTCTTAAGGTGGTATTTAAACATTACCTGTATGTCTTAAGGTGGTATTGTAACATTACCTGTATGTGTTAAGGTGGTATTGTAACATTACCTGTAAGTCTTAAGGTGGTATTTAAACATTACCTGTATGTCTTAAGGTGGTATTGTAACATTACCTGTATGTTTTAAGGTGGTATTTGCGGTCTCGGATCATGTGCGGTGCTCTGGACAGGATGGCGTTGCGGAGAACCTTCCCTCCTCTGTGGAGCTTCTCTGAAGGAACCTGAGAGGAACATACAAGAACATCACAGTGAAGGAACCTGAGAGGAACATACAAGAACATCAGAGTAAAGGAACCTGAGGAACATACAAGAACATCAGAGTAAAGGAACCTGAGGAACATACAAGAACATCAGAGTAAAGGAACCTGAGAGGAACATACAAGAACATCAGAGTAAAGGAACCTGAGAGGAACATACAAGAACATCAGAGTAAAGGAACCTGGGGAACATACAAGAACATCAGAATGATGGAACCTGAGAGGAACATACAAGAACATCAGACTGAAGGAACCTGAGAGGAACATACAAGAACATCAGAATGAAGGAACCTGAGAGGAACATACAAGAACATCAGACTGATGGAACTTGAGAGGAACATACAAGAACATCAGAGTAAAGGAACCCGAGAGGAACATACAAGAACATCAGAGTAAAGGAACCTGAGAGGAACATACAAGAACATCAGAAGGAACCTGAGGAACATACAAGAACATCAGAAGGAACCTGAGGAACATACAAGAACATCAGAATGAACCTGAGGAACATACAAGAACATCAGAGTAAAGGAACCTGAGAGGAACATACAAGAACATCAGAATGAACCTGAGGAACATACAAGAACATCAGAGTGAAGGAACCTGAGAGGAACATACAAGAACATCAGAGTAAAGGAACCTGAGAGGAACATACAAGAACATGCTACTACTAATAATAATAATACTACTAATAATAATAATACTACTAATAATAATATCTGGGACTTTGTCACACTCTGACTCTGAGTGAGGATAGTGTTTTGCCACAAGGCACGTGTATTTGTACTTAAAAATACTTGATACTCAAAATACTCCAACAACTAAGAGCAAAATATTCAAAAGTAGAGGTCAGAGTCCGATGTTGCAAAAAGCCAAATGTTTTATTCACCTCTTCTTAACAGTGTCCAGGAAAACGATCAAAATAGGCACAGCACAAAGTCAAACTATATACATTTCACTGGCCAGCAGTTGGCATTAGGTCTTAACTCAACCCCAGTCCTTCATTGACTGCCTCTAGAGCAATGGCAGGTCTCCCTCTTAAAGGTTTAACCCCTCCCATTGGACCATACCAACTCTGAATCAATTCCATGATTATTTATAAACCAGACACTTTTCTTGTCCAAAGACATTACAGGTACACTTAGGCACCACCACATCAACATAGAACATATAACATTAGATAACCTAAGTAAGCACTCTTGAACATAAATACAATCATCCTGCTCTGTAGTACTTGGCAACTTCCCCACTCAATCAAGGTTCACCACAGCACTGCAGGAGAGACAGGTGCCAACCAATCATAATTAATCACCCCATGATTACCACCACCACAATGCAAACCATTAAAATGCATAGGGAAATAGATTCACATCACTGTTCAAGAACAACACTTTCACCCAGCCATCTCCAAGCCGGCCGGCAAGTTAGTAAAATGGAAACGGTGTGTGCATTGTCCTCAATCCAGCTGTACATGAATAGGGCACGGGCTGCCCCGTGACAGACTTATACAGTATAGCGCTTTTCTGAGTACTCAAAGACGCTTTACTTAAGAAAGAGTACAAAAGAGATAAAACATTCAATAATAACAACAAGAATAAAACAAGCGTTAAAAAAGATGTCAACTGGGGAAGGCGATTTGGAACAGGTGGGTTTTCAAGGCAGTTTTGAAGGCAGGGAGGGAGGGGGCATCTCTGATGGGCTTGGGGAGTTCATTCCAGAGTGTGGGCCCTGTATGAGGAATATACTATACTAGAACCAGTGTTGTTTTTGACAGCAAACTTTGATTTAGTTTTAGTCATAGTCTTTTGAATAAAATGTTCATTTAGTTTTAGTCATAATTTAGTCACCTGAAAAGTTTTAGTTTTAGTCTAATTTTAGTCGACTAAATATCATAAGATTTTAGGCGACTAAATCTACAGTTGATTTAGTTGACTAAAATGTATTTTGGCAGGCCTTGATGGCATTGTAATGACTGATTTTACACTTGGTTACGTGCTGAAAATAGCCGATCTACAAGCTCACAGCGCGACGCGTTGTGAGCTTGTAGATCGGCTATTTTCAGCACGCAACACCTGAGAGCAACCAAACATAAAATGACTCTCTTCTCCACTAGTCCCTCCCTAACGTTTTAGTCTAGTTTTTATTTTGTTGACGAAATTGTCAACATATTTAGTCTTAGTTTTAGTCATCACAGCTTAGTTTTTATTTCGTTTTTATCAGTGAAAAAAAACACAGTCGACAAACATTTGTCGTCATAGTTTTAGTCGACGAAATCAACACTGACTAGAACATGTACTTACAACAGTGCAGGAATACTTCATCGTTGCTGTCCCTCTTTCCCCTGGAGAATCAAGGCTGTACAGAGTTGACCATGAGCGTACACAGGTTGAGGCAAGCAGAGGCAAGGTGATTCCAACTGGTTCATTCTCTTGGCCCTGAGCCTTATTGATGCTAACAGAGAAAGCTAACCTGAAAGGGACCTGCCGTCCCTTCTGAAGGGAAGCTCATCACGTCTGTCATGGGGTTTCTCACCTTGTTGTGAGTCTTGGTCAGGAGGCCGATGGGGTCAGAGGTCATGCTGTCCTTGTCTGTCAGCCCTGAGGATGAAACCAACAGTTACATTCTGCCTTCTTTATTTGATTTGTTTTTTTATCCCACGATCTTTGTATCCCTTTGTTTTGCCTGTTTCATAGAATCATTCAGTTCCAAACAGATCTTTGTATCCCTTTGTTTTGAATGTTTCATAGAATCATTCAGTTCCCAACAAATCTTTGTATCCCTTTGTTTTGCCTGTTTCATAGAATCATTCAGTTCCCAACAGATCCCCAAACCCAACAGCAGCCCTCCTTCCCGCGGTAATGACGGACACGGTGGCAACACCATCGTGTCTTACACAAATAAACTCAGCAAAAAAAGAAAGGAAACGTATTAATAATTAATTATATCTCCACTTTAATAATACCAAATTGTATTGTGTTTTATATCATTGTTATCGTTGATTTGTCACCTTTACAACGAGGTACGGCTTGTAAGCATCGGGCATTCGAGGCATGAGCTACACAGCCAAACGTGTGGGTAGCGCCGACCAGAATGTTGCCAAAATGGCTTTCAATGCAAAATTTGCCAACATTCGGTCCATTATTTCCCCCCTTTAATTATGCCAAATGGTATTGTGTTTGATATCATTGTTATCGTTGATTTGTCACCTTTACAACGAGGTACAGCTTGTAAGGATCTGGCATTCGTGGAATGAGCAACACAGCCAAGCGTGTGGGTAGCACCAACCCAAAAATTGTCAAAATGGCCTGGCAGGCCTGCAATACTGTTCTTTTGGTGTTCACCTTTGTTGCTTGGAGCATTGAATGATTGCACTCTCCCACAGTAATAAGGAAAATAAAAAAACAACACATATTGACCATTTTTAAACTTTGTTAATGTTAAGCTCAGTGTCAGGGAAGCCCAAAACGAGAGTAAATGACAGCAGCATTGCAAGCCATTTTGGCAAGATTCTGGTCGGCGCTACCCACACGTTTGGCTGTGTAGCTCATGCCTCGAATGCCCGATGCTTACAAGCTGTACCTCGTTGTAAAGGTGACAAATCAGCGATGAAAATGATATGAAACACAATACAATTTGGTATTATTAAAGGCGAGATATAATTAATTATTAATAAGTTTCCTTTCTTTTTGTGCTCAGTTTTTAGATGAGAATGAGCTTTGAGTTCAAGTAGTAACATTTCAAGTCCATCTTCCGTTAACTTAGTCTTTCAACTGCTTGCCACCTTAGGCTTTGCTCCATCTTGCGTGTGTACAGTATGTACAGTACAGTATGTACAGTATGTTTATTTATGTATTTATTTATTTGTCAGGGACAAAGCACATTAAAGCTGATATAAGCATTTTTTTGGGCCAGATCTGGTCAAAATTTTACTGTCACTTTTTTTTTATTTTTTTTATTTTTTTAGACAAGTTTCAATGGGTTGGTTATTCATACTAAATATTTAGTCTCTATATTACCTGCAGGGGTCGCAGTTAGCCTCTAAACAACTAGCCAATCCTGTGACAATAATACAGGGGCAGCCTCTCTCACCACGGCCCTTCGCAAAAGCCACCAACGAAGAAGAAAGAACGATGCACTGCGCATGCTCAGGGCCTCTGTTATGAAAGAAAACCAACAACTCGCTACTCTACTCCGCTCCTCTGACCTCTACCGAAAGCAGAATATCTGGTTCTGAGGTAAGCTATCCATCATCAGACTTTTAGAAAATGATGTGTCATAATGAACGTTTTTACTGCTTTATAGCAAGTTACGGGAAGACATTATACTGGTGTGTGTGTGCGTGCGTGCGTGCGCGTGTGTGTGTGTGTGTACACGTTGCAACAGCATGTTTCCGAGTGAATCTTTATGTAAAAAAAACATATTAGCTGAAGCTAATGTTACTATGTTAGCGATAATGTTAGCTATAGCCCTTTAGTAGTTATCATACATCAGTTAGTAGCGATGATGCATCAAACTAGTCCAGTTCAGATATATTGGTAGGCTATATGCCAATTTTAGTCTAAATATCTGCACGCCAGGCAGAGCCTACCATAGTTATCACAGTGTTTACAAGTATGTTTTACTCAAGCTACAACAAGTAAAGTCAATACATTTAAATTATATTTGCTTTGGTGAATTGTGCATGAATGGGCTGTTCATGTACAATTATGTTGTAATTATATATACTATATTATTTCTATGTAACAAAACTAACAACTACTAAAATTGCATTTGGGCTCTTTCAATCTGCTTTCCCAATTTTGGGAATAACTGTGAGCTTGTAGACCGGCTCTTTGCTACATGACACCATCAAATTATAAAGTGTAACTCAAGCTTATGTGATTTGTAAATGCTACTGTACCAAGTAGGCTATTGGTTGTACAGTATAATAATTAACAAAGTATGGGAAAGAGAGATGTTTGCCCATTGCACACATAATATTTATATTTTAATGAACATAAGTTACTTTGTGGGAAATTAATTGTCTCTATGAATATTATTGTCTTTGTCTATTATCAGGCACAGATTGACCGAATGTCACACTCTTCAGTGAGAGCCCAGCCTGCTCTTCGACCTGCCAGATTCCCCCAATGTCCTCCGCCAGGCCCCTGGGCACCCAGTTGATGCAGAGAAATGCCAACATTGTTGAAGAAGTGCTGCAAGCAACAATCTGAGGGTCATCATGTAGGCTTCATAGTACAGAAGTTGTAGGGTTAGGGAATTAAAAGAATATATAGGAATTAAAAATATATACCTGTATATAGTAGAGGCTATTATAGACATAATGTTCCCCCCAGAATAGGGATGCTGGGGTTCAACTGGTTAAACATCAAGTATATATTTTCAGTCAGTCATAATGGAAATGGTTACTCTCAAGTTTTCTTCATGACATGCTGTATTTTAGGAGGTAAATATTTACATATTCATGTACCATTGTGTGACAAACGTAGTCAAAAGATAAACTGGTCACCATGGTCACACAAAAACCTGCAATTAAATAAATGTGCTGTTCATTCCACAGACAATTCTACTTGTATTTGTTTTGTTAGACACAAGTGCATAAATGTCTAGACATAATAGAATGTCATCTTCTGTCACACTGCATAACTATTTTTGAATTTATTTTACTTCAGTGGGCAATCCAAAAAATGCAGCCCCACTGAGGTCAAAGTAGGCCTATAGACAGTCACATACTGTATATCTACACTTTGTTTCCTGTAATGTTGAAATGTTACTTCTTTGGGAAGTCTTTGACAACATTTCATATTTTTAACAGCAGCAGTCTATCCCGTAACTGACACAAGAGGATGGACAATTAGCAAGTGCAATATGATGTCACAGAATCAAAACATCAGGACTACCATTATATTCTGACAAAGAATAACTAAAGAGTTCTATGGTGGATTTATTTTTTTATTACACCACTGCAGTGTAAAACATTTTGTCCTTCAGACATTGAAATAAAACAGGTTTTCAACAGTGGGTTCTCAGTAGAAGATTGTTGGTCCCTGGTTTAAAAATCTGTGTTGATTGATTAAACACTGTGTAAACAGAAATATAACATACCATTACACTTCAGCTAAATGGATAACAAAACATGTCCTGGTGACTTGCTTCATTGTGGTCCCATGTAATTCATCAACATTGCATAAAACTAGAAAGGTGCAATTCTGGGAAATTCCAAGTGTGGTTTCACTGATGCAGGTTGCGAGGAATCCACTGGAAAATGAATTCAGTCTTACCATTACATACAGATTGTGTTGTCATGTGAAGCACAACAGTGACAATGTGTGAAGCATGACCAAACGCTTCACTTTTAACACAAATACAATATCGACACATTATAAAACACTGTAGAGCGCAGAGGCACTAAAGTGAAAAAGGCACAAAATCCTTTGGAGATCCAAGTTTTCGAAGAGGTGTATATTCTGTGTAGGGGCACTTTGGTGGCAGTGCAGTAATGACAGTTATTGGAAGTCAGTTCAGAAGACTGCCGGAGACCTGGGGTCTTCCACTGGTTGGATCTGCGGGGTACTTTGCTGTCTCCATGGTCCTGTCGGCTCCCAGCTAAGTCCATGCCATGGCCTGGTAAAGTAAAATCATAATTAGAATTAAAATGAAATCTGCTTGTTCACATAAGGTTTACGCCTGGACAATGAATTTGACCCACCGACTAGTCATTTTTCAGGCATCAGAGGTTAGCTGAAGTAACACACAAAATAATAAAACAATGTTTCCTTCTGAATCACCATGGATAGTTATTTACTAAATAGATTCCCTCATAGTGCAGGATGAGTGATTCATGCTTTTCGGTTTAGTCCTGGTGGCCACTTTATATGGAGGTGTACTATTCAAATGCATCTCCTCTATTATAAATTGTACCAAGACCTCAGCTGACGTGACTCAAACAGCTGATGTGTGGATGGGGGTGGAACACAAGTTATGGGACAGCATAGGAACCTACCTAACAGCAGAGCCACATAATCTTCACCGTCCTCCTCTTCAGATGATGACGCAGACTCTACAAGCCCTCGCTCCAGCACACACCTAGACTTCTTCCTCCTCCTCCTCCCAGTCAATGCTATGAAAGGAAATATTCAGAAAGTATTATTCAGACAAAATACTCTGAATGAACAATTTGACATGTATTTCAATGGGAAAATAACAGCGATAGTAATTGATGTCATGTAGCTATTATTTGTGGGCCATTTCCTCGGGTAGTTTCCCAAACAGTGGGTCGAGACATTTGTGGGTCACAGACCAATTTGTATGGGTCACAACTCGAGTAATAATCCCATTTTCTTTTCCTACTAAAAATAAAATATTAATTTAAAAGAATTGACAACCTTTTTAGATGTAATTTTTGTAACAATTGTATAGATTTTCAACAAACACGACTAGTTAGCAAGCATATTACACAAGTGGTTCTAAAACCTTTTCATGTCAAGGACCACTAAATTGACACTTATTAGCCCGCGGACCCCCAGATATGCCAGGGACCCCCATAAGAGACTACAACTACTAGGCTACTGCGAAGTCAGACAGATGCACCCTGAAAATAAGTATGTTAGCACAGTGTGAACCACAAGACTAAAGTTAGGATTCTAATGTATTTTACAACAGTGGTTCTCAAACCTTTTCATGTCAAGGACCCCCAAATTGACATAAGCTCGCGGACCCCCAGATATACCAGGGACCCCCATTATAAGAGACTACTAGCTGCAGAGTCAGACACCAGAAAGCTAACGTCATTGTACCATACTGCTAGGTAATGTAAACAAACGAGGACTGTTTATATCACCTTATATAAAACTTTTTAAAGAAAGAGTGGTCGCGCAGCTTGTATAGCCAGTAGCCACGATGCAATAGCCCTTTTATTTATTTTTATCAACAGTAAGAGGTCTTCTTCAACGTTTGTTTTGTTAGGTCGTGGAAACAAGTTGGCCATCCTCCTTCATTGTAACGTTTAGTGGACTAACTTATACACAAACAAAATACTGAAATAGACCATAAGAAATGATTACCTGTACAGAAGACACAGCAAGTTCTGCGTTGGTTCAGAGAGAGTCCCCTCCATCCCCTCCATCGTTTGTTTCCTTTTTTTTCCCCTTCTTTTTGTTTGCACACTTTGCAGTGTATGCAGTAGTAGGAAAGGGTAGAATAGGACGTTTTTTCTCCCAGTCTGTCATTTCTTTCGAACTAAAAACTAGTTTAGAGAGCTAGAGAAGCATGTTTTGTTGGTTTTGTATCAAGCAAGCTGCCGTTGGAGACGACATATGCGCACATTGTGCAGTAGGCCTGCCTATGCTCTTCTTCTGTTGTCTTTCACACGGTGGTTTCAAGCGTCGGCCTGTGGGGCTAAATGATTGACAACCGACGTAGCCAATCGAAAGAGGCTACCGACGTAGCCAATCGAGAGAGGCAGTTTGTACCGCGGCGCGGTGATTTTGAACCAATAATAGCCCAGCAGCTCTCTGCTTTGGAGGCAGACTGCGGCCCCTACAGGCAATCTAGAGACTCGATTTTTTTTGTCTCTGTCAAACCTAATTGCTAACCATCTGAATCTAAAATAAAAAATAAAAAAAAGTGACAGTAAAATTCTGACAAGCTGGCCCAAAAAATGCTTATATCAGCTTTAATCAACATGTCAGTTTTCACATCAATGTAAATGAGCCAGAGTTAGCCATGAGCTAATTTTCCTCTGTAGTCCCTGGGCAGGCTGTACAACAGTGAAGGTATGGTTATCCATACAAAACAATCAATACATACAATACAGTACAGTACAGTACAGTACAATAAAACCTTAAGGGGACAACATCCTTATAGCAAGTTGAGTGACTCCAGTGACAGATGGAGCAGATAGTTACCCATGAATGTAGGTTTGACTTGCTTTAAGCCACCTCTAACGGTTGAAGCCGATAATAGTCAAATAGTAGTAAATAGTAATAGTAAATAGTAATAGTAAATAGTAAGTAAAATAGTAAATTGTAAAGTGTCACCCTCTGATTTGAAAGTGTCTGTGATTCTTTCAACTTGGAATTACACGTCTTGTTTTGACTCTAGCTTCAGCGCCAACAACTTCACAGCGCCGTACAAGCAACACTAAGCAACACTTTTTTTCCCCGCTACAATAAAGTGTGTCCCTTTACTTCACAACAACCGCATTCATTCAGGGTTTCAGGGTTGTGTGCCACTCACCCTGAAACAGTGGTAAATCAGCCAACAACCCACTCCCTCTCATGGTAAATGGCTTAAACGTCTAACATGGATAACATGGAGTTACAGTGGGTTTGTGTAGGAAGAGTTTTAGGTGATAAAATACGTATTCAATTGTTTTATCATTTAAATGAATATAAATAAGTGTAACTTACGATCGTTGTTGGATGAGCTCTCCATGGCTCCGTAGGGAGGAGCCAAGAGAGCTGCCATGCTCTGACGATACGTCTACACGCACGCACACGCACGCACACACGCACGCGCACACGCACAAGCACGCACGCACGCACGCACGCACACGCACGCACGCACACACACACACACACACACACAAATGCAAACGATTAACAATCCAATGGTGAACTGCACGTTAGAAATTCTGATGACACAATATATCATCTATTACTGTTC
The DNA here is from genome assembly GCF_963921795.1 of Nannobrachium achirus. Taxonomy (NCBI): domain Eukaryota; kingdom Metazoa; phylum Chordata; class Actinopteri; order Myctophiformes; family Myctophidae; genus Nannobrachium; species Nannobrachium achirus. Next base: position 1,045,091 of record NC_137814.1, read on the forward strand.
TCTGGTTCCAATAACAACACACTGCAGTTTGCACGCACGCACGCACGCACACACACAAACACTTTAACTATTTTGATGTCGGTGGGGGGGGGGGGGTAACACTACAACATCTGACCATGAAAGATTGCTGTGCATCTTGGGAATGGGCTTATTGTGTCTAAAAACACATGTTTAGCCACTTGCATGCATATGCCCAGCCACTGAAATCAAAATCGTTAAAATCGCTAAAACTATAGAAAGCAGTAAATGAAATAATTTCAACACTCATATTTTCTTTTCTCTAATGACTATCTAACATAAGAACCCTTGTTGTAAAAAAAAAACGAAGTTGTCCTTTAAACCCAATCAGACCTGCAAAGCATCTGTGTGATTTTAACAACTTTAACACCATTATAAACTTTGAATATTCAAAAATAGCAGCTCTATAAGCTTGTAAATCTGCTATTTTTTTTTTTATTTTTTTTATCGTGAACATTTGTGCAAATTTTTGAACATGATATAATTTTAAAGCGTGTATTTTTAACTCAAATGTTCACCGTGGGGGTCCCTGGCACTAAACATGTTTTGAGACTTCATTCTGGGGGTCCTTGAACACGAGAAGGTTCTGATCATCGCTGATACAGAAACACAGGTTTTTCATCAAACTGTTAGGATTAAGAAGACATTTGTAGAATACTGGGTCTAGAAGCAACAAAGAGAATCACCTGGTCATGACAATGTGCCCTAAAACGGTATTCTCAAACTTTCACATTTCAAGGTCACTCTGACAGTGTACAAATGGAACCAAATGGACCCTTCAGGGTTCATTTGGTTCCATCTGTACACTGTCAGAGTTACAGACTTGTAAGGGTCCATTTAGACCCCCATAAAGGCACCCAAACAGAGTCCCTGGAATCCACTTTCAGAAACACTGCAGAATGTACTATTAGTATAATTAAAGTAAGTAAACAAATCATGTGGAATAAAAGTCAGGAATTTACACACGGTCCGTGTCACTCCGTGTGTAACAAACAACCGGTTTGTTTTGTGGGCTATAAACGCTATACAATGGACGTTAAGCAGCAGGGGAAAGTGTTAAGTTGGAGGACGATATGGACCAGAACGTCGTAATGTATTCGCATTTATTGTCTGACCCGTTTCCATTCACAAATGCGCATTTAGTTTATTCGATAAAGCCTCAAAATCCACCCACTTCCATGCGGATACTTTTTTTGCGGATAATGAACGTTTATTCGCATTTTGAAGTGTTATAAAAAGATTTTGCGAATAAGTCGTAAATGTGCATTAAGAGGCTTTATGGAAATGCCACTTGTCTGTCTGTCTGTCTGTCTGTCTGTCTGTCTGTGTCCTCCTCCGTCCCCCCCCCCCATAGAACCAGTCTCACCTCCCAGAGGGTCTTGAACTCCCCCCCCCATAGACCCCCCCCTCACCTCCCAGAGGGTCTTGAACCCCCCCCCCCCCCCCTCACCTCCCAGAGGGTCTTGAACCCCCCCATAGACCCCCCTCACCTCCCAGAGGGTCTTGAACCCCCCCATAGACCCCCCTCACCTCCCAGAGGGTCTTGAACCCCCCCATAGACCCCCCCCTCACCTCCCAGAGGGTCTTGAACTCTCTCTGTTCGATCCTCAGCAGCTCTGAGGTCTCTCTGCTGACGATGGTGGCGTGACGAGGAGTGTTGTCCAGGATGGACTCCCCGAACGCTGTGCCGATGCCCAGGGTACAGATGGACACTGCATCCTGGAATAATATATATATTACCAGTAAGACTCCCTAATCGGGAGATAAGCGACCGTCAGGTGACATGTATACACAAAGAGGGCTGTAAGTGGCATTGGTTCCTGAGTGTAGGGGGACGTGTAGACATAGTGTGTACCGATTTGTGTGATTTTAGGGCAAAATCTGTAGGAGCAGTGTCCAAAAATGTGTTTTGCAAGAATCGGCCTCATGGTGGCGCTAGAAGAGGGGCATGTGAGAAATGAGGGGTGGGGTCTCCGCGTTGCCTTGGCGGACGAATAGGTACCGGCCCCGGCTCTCCCGGACGCTCCTAGCCCGAGTTACGGCATTTTATGTGAGCTGCAGTGGAGGGGGTCCTCCACTGGGGGCGCCACCACTTTTGCATCCGTTCTGGAGCACCAGGAGTCGGTGGTCCCCGGGAATTCCCCGTGAGCAGGCCCGTTGGGGTGGTCATTTGGTCATTTTTGCACATTTGGTCATTTTTTACATCTGGGGGTCCCCCAGGGACCTGGGGGTCCCTGGAACTCCGGGGGTCCTTGGAGGTTGTAGTTTGGCAGGCAAGGAACGTGTGTGCAAAATTTGGCATGGATCGGGGCAACGGTTGCGGAGATATGAGCAGGGCAAGAGTGTGACGTGTGAGGTGTGACAGACAGACGGACGGACGGAGTTACTTACACTTTGTGGTGGTTTTGATAGTAAGTGCGACCTGACGGTCGCAATTATTATTATTACCCTAATTATTATTATATATAACACCGTGCCGATACCCAGGGTACAGATGGACACCGCATCCTGGAATATTAATATTAATGTTAATGTTATTAATACCAGTAAGACTCCCTAATCGGGAGATAAGCGACCAACGGTCGCTTATCTGTCGGTAGATAATGCCGGTCTTATATAAGGGTCATTTGTGTACGGTGTGATGTCATACTGATGTCAGCAGTGTGATGTCATACTGATGTCAGCAGCTATGTCTCTATATATGGAGTTATATGTTGTTCGTGTCCAAATATAGGGCTTGTGAGGTCAGACTTAGTGAGATTCGTCGGTTATCTCCATATATGGAGGGATGTGTTGGTTATCTCCATATCTGGAGATTCAACCTTCAACGTGTAACTATGGCTACCTAACGACTAGCCACATGACGTGAAGGTGAGTGAGGGTCTTTGTAACAGCCACCCCCAGATTTCCCGTGGAAATCTGTACAATATCGAGAAGGCCCGAACGGAAACTCTTAGTCAACTGGCCACCCCATCAAAGAGTAAAGGGACATCAAGGCCTCTCTCTTGTCAATGGGCTGGTGTCGGCCACCCCGTACGGGTTCTAGTCTGAGGTGATAGCCTGCCACCCCGTTAGTAGGCAGGGGTCCCGACAAGCCAAGGGGTCGATTGCACCAGCTTCCTCCTGCCGCGAAGGGTGCCAGCATGACTCACACCATCCTTCCTAGACGATTTTGACATCTTGTTACTAATCTGTCGGTAGATAATGCCGGTCTTATATAAGGGTCATTTGTGTACGGTGTGATGTCATACTGATGTCAGCAGTGTGATGTCATACTGATGCGGAGATATGAGCAGGGCAAAGGTGTGACGTGTGACGTGTGACCGACGGACGGACGGACGGACGGCCGGTGGAGGTTTTGATACTAAACTGCGACCTGGCGGTCGCAATTATTAATATTATTAATATCATTATTATTATTATAACGCTGTGCCGATGCCGCTCTCCATGTATGGGCATGAAAGGGGTTCTGTTAGTGTGGTACACCTAACAGGGCATCATCTGGGAATGCCCATATATGGACTTTTATTTGTATTTTACCCCTTATTAACATAAATATATCCATATACATATATGGACTTAATATTTAAGTTTTTGGGGAAGGTAAATAAATGTATGATAATTAGTAAGGCCAGGCGGGGCCTCGGACCAGTTAGTGCCGGGGCTTGATGACATCAGGGATCTCCATATATGGGCATAAAGGGATTCTGTAGGGTCCACATATGGAGAGTCCATTGGATTATTATATGTTTATGTTTATCTTTTTTGTTTACTTTCTGAAAATCTTTTGAAATAAGAAGAAGAAGAAGAAGAAATAGAACAGTAGTAAACGAGGAAAAGCTGATATTTCCTTCATGCAGTGCTGTAGGTGGCCAGCAGAGGTCAGTGTTTACCTGGTGGTTTGCAGTCTCTGACACTTTGACATCCAGAGAGCCTGAGAGCACCGCATACCAACTGGTCCCGATGTCTCCCTGTCGGAACACTGGGGGAGGGAGCGCACACACACACACACACACACACACGCACGCACGCACGCACGCACGCACGCACGCACGCACGCACGCACGCACGCACGCACGCACGCACGCACGCACGCACGCACGCACGCACGCACGCACGCACACACGCACACCAGGGTAACCAGGGTTATTTCAGTAAACCTTTTTTTTACATTTTCCAGCTGTGGTCCTTGTAGAAGCCAGGCACGTGCACACATAGACATCAAAGTGGGCTTGAGCCCCTGCCCTTTTACCCGTCTGTAGCTGGAAAAAGTGCCCTCTGGAACATGAATGCAGTTTTTACTATGGTGAAAGAAAAACTCTACTGAACTTCAATGCAGCATCTCATGTTGAAAGAATTGTCCTCTCTGTGTAGAAATCCATGCCGTTTTACGCCACATCTCCAGTATTGACTTGATTATGCTTGGTTTAGCACCAAAAATAGCCGACCTCCGCGCTGCGACGCGTTGTGAGCTTGGAGGTCTGCTATTAAAAATGTCAGCCCCTGCCTCTCTAACATTCACTGCACGTCCCTGGTAGAAGCCATAACTCTACACTCTAGGCCAGGGGTGGGCAACTGTGATGATGGTGAGGGCCACTATATTTACACCTTCACTCCAGAGGGCCACTATATTTCCACCTTCACTCCAGAGGACCACTATATTTCCACCTTCACTCCAGAGGACCACTATATTTCCACCTTCACTCCAGAGGGCCACTATATTTCCACCTTCACTCCAGAGGGCCACTATATTTCCACCTTCACTCCAGAGGGCCACTATATTTCCACCTTCACTCCAGAGGACCACTATATTTCCACCTTCACTCCAGAGGGCCACTATATTTCCACCTTCACTCCAGAGGGCCACTATATATCCACCTTCACTCCAGAGGACCACTATATTTCCACCTTCACTCCAGAGGACCACTATATTTCCACCTTCACTCCAGAGGACCACTATATTTCCACCTTCACTCCAGAGGGCCACTATATTTCCACCTTCACTCCAGAGGGCCACTATATTTCCACCTTCACTCCAGAGGGCCACTATATTTCCACCTTCACTCCAGAGGACCACTATATTTCCACCTTCACTCCAGAGGGCCACTATATTTCCACCTTCACTCCAGAGGGCCACTATATTTCCACCTTCACTCCAGAGGGCCACTATATTTCCACCTTCACTCCAGAGGGCCACTATATTTCCACCTTCACTCCAGAGGACCACTATATTTCCACCTTCACTCCAGAGGGCCACTATATTTCCACCTTCACTCCAGAGGACCACTATATTTACACCTTCACTCCAGAGGACCACTATATTTCCACCTTCACTCCAGAGGGCCACTATATTTCCACCTTCACTCCAGAGGACCACTATATTTACACCTTCACTCCAGAGGACCACTATATTTCCACCTTCACTCCATAGGACCACTATATTTCCACCTTCACTCCAGAGGGCCACTATATTTCCACCTTCACTCCAGAGGACCACTATATTTCCACCTTCACTCCAGAGGGCCACTATATTTCCACCTTCACTCCAGAGGGCCACTATATTTCCACCTTCACTCCAGAGGGCCACTATATTTCCACCTTCACTCCAGAGGGCCACTATATTTCCACCTTCACTCCAGAGGGCCACTATATTTCCACCTTCACTCCAGAGGGCCACTATATTTCCACCTTCACTCCAGAGGGCCACTATATTTCCACCTTCACTCCAGAGGGCCACTATATTTCCACCTTCACTCCAGAGGGCCACTATATTTCCACCTTCACTCCAGAGGGCCACTATATTTCCACCTTCACTCCAGAGAACCACTATATTTCCACCTTCACTCCAGAGGGCCACTATATTTACACCTTCACTCCAGAGGGCCACTATATTTCCACCTTCACTCCAGAGGACCACTATATTTCCACCTTCACTCCAGAGGGCCACTATATTTCCACCTTCACTCCAGAGGACCACTATATTTCCACCTTCACTCCAGAGGGCCACTATATTTCCACCTTCACTCCAGAGGGCCACTATATTTCCACCTTCACTCCAGAGGGCCACTATATTTCCACCTTCACTCCAGAGGGCCACTATATTTCCACCTTCACTCCAGAGGGCCACTAAATTTCCACCTTCACTCCAGAGGGCCACAATATTTACACCTTCACTCCAGAGGGCCACTATATTTCCACCTTCACTCCAGAGGGCCACTATATTTCCACCTTCACTCCAGAGGGCCACTATATTTCCACCTTCACTCCAGAGGGCCACTATATTTCCACCTTCACTCCAGAGGGCCACTATATTTCCACCTTCACTCCAGAGGGCCACTATATTTCCACCTTCACTCCAGAGGGCCACTATATTTCCACCTTCACTCCAGAGGACCACTATATTTCCACCTTCACTCCAGAGGGCCACTATATTTCCACCTTCACTCCAGAGGACCACTATATTTCCACCTTCACTCCAGAGGGCCACTATATTTCCACCTTCACTCCAGAGGGCCACTATATTTCCACCTTCACTCCAGAGGGCCACTATATTTCCACCTTCACTCCAGAGGGCCACTATATTTCCACCTTCACTCCAGAGGGCCACTATATTTCCACCTTCACTCCAGAGGACCACTATATTTCCACCTTCACTCCAGAGGACCACTATATTTCCACCTTCACTCCAGAGTAGGGTTGGGTTCGGTAACCGCCGTACCGCCGTACCGCGGTAGACCTCGTGTGCTTACCGCGGTAAAAAAAGACAAAAAAAAGTCTATTTTTTATTGGAAAACAAGAGAGTTTTAAAAAAGGGGAGAAGCGAGGACCGCATGCGCTCCATGCCGCTCTGCTCTGGGCCGTGTACCATACGTTTGGAAGCCACATAAGTCACTCAGAGACACAGACAGGGCAGCACAGCAGCCGCGTAGAGGAGTACAGAGCAGCGTAAACTATCTCTGTAATCCACACGACACAAGGATGTTAATACATACCTTGTGTTGTGGCATATCTTTTTTTATTCATACGGATTACTGGCGGTGCATGGGCCGCGTGGACTAAAACCGAAAATGAAACTATTTTACTTTTTCCACCGCGTCGCACGTTGTGCCCCGTCCGGCGGCGCGTCGGCGATTTTATAACCTTTTCTGTCAAGTCTTGTAACTAAAACCTGTATATAGCAGCACTCAATCACTGCGATTTGAGAGTTGAGACGTGACGTGAGTTTACAGAATCACTTTACACGATCTGACTACCTGTCCTCTTCTGGTTTGTTCACACAGCTGTTTGTGTCTGAAAAGCCCATTAGCTAGCCTACGTTACTATGGTAACCCGACAGTGCAGATCTAAAAGCTCAGAACGCGTCGCGGATGCGATGTGTTGTGAGCTTGTAGATCTGCTCCTTTCAAAGCCAGACCCGCTGTGCTGTACGGAGAAGTACAACTCGGGCAGTCAGGCTGTGGAGAGGCGACTTTTGGGAAGATGATTGCAATATTTTGACTTATCGCCGAACCTTAATTAATTGATACGGGGGTGCGGTAATTACCGCAATACCGGCCGTAAATGGGAAGACGGTAATCGCGGTAACAAAATGTCGATACCGCCCCAGGCCTACTCCAGAGGGCCACTATATTTCCACCTTCACTCCAGAGGACCACTATATTTCCACCTTCACTCCAGAGGGCCACTATATTTCCACCTTCACTCCAGAGGGCCACTATATTTCCACCTTCACTCCAGAGGACCACTATATTTCCACCTTCACTCCAGAGGACCACTATATTTCCACCTTCACTCCAGAGGGCCACTATATTTCCACCTTCACTCCAGAGGACCACTATATTTCCACCTTCACTCCAGAGGGCCACTATATTTCCACCTTCACTCCAGAGGGCCACTATATTTCCACCTTCACTCCAGAGGACCACTATATTTCCACCTTCACTCCAGAGGGCCACTATATTTCCACCTTCACTCCAGAGGACCACTATATTTCCACCTTCACTCCAGAGGACCACTATATTTCCACCTTCACTCCAGAGGGCCACTATATTTCCACCTTCACTCCAGAGGACCACTATATTTCCACCTTCACTCCAGAGGGCCACTATATTTCCACCTTCACTCCAGAGGGCCACTATATTTCCACCTTCACTCCAGAGGACCACTATATTTCCACCTTCACTCCAGAGGGCCACTATATTTCCACCTTCACTCCAGAGGGCCACTATATTTCCACCTTCACTCCAGAGGGCCACTATATTTACACCTTCACTCCAGAGGACCACTATATTTCCACCTTCACTCCAGAGGACCACTATATTTCCACCGTCACTCCAGAGGACCACTATATTTCCACCTTCACTCCAGAGGACCACTATATTTCCACCGTCACTCCAGAGGACCACTATATTTACACCTTCACTCCAGAGGACCACTATATTTCCACCTTCACTCCAGAGGACCACTATATTTCCACCTTCACTCCAGAGGGCCACTATATTTCCACCTTCACTCCAGAGGACCACTATATTTCCACCTTCACTCCAGAGGGCCACTATATTTCCACCTTCACTCCAGAGGGCCACTATATTTCCACCTTCACTCCAGAGGACCACTATATTTCCACCTTCACTCCAGAGGGCCACTATATTTCCACCTTCACTCCAGAGGGCCACTATATTTACACCTTCACTCCAGAGGACCACTATATTTCCACCTTCACTCCAGAGGGCCACTATATTTCCACCTTCACTCCAGAGGGCCACTATATTTACACCTTCACTCCAGAGGGCCACTATATTTACACCTTCACTCCAGAGGACCACTATATTTCCACCTTCACTCCAGAGGGCCATTATATTTCCACCTTCACTCCAGAGGGCCACTATATTTACACCTTCACTCCAGAGGGCCACTATATTTACACCTTCACTCCAGAGGACCACTATATTTCCACCTTCACTCCAGAGGACCACTATATTTCCACCTTCACTCCAGAGGGCCACTATATTTCCACCTTCACTCCAGAGGGCCACTATATTTCCACCTTCACTCCAGAGGGCCACTATATTTCCACCTTCACTCCAGAGGGCCACTATATTTCCACCTTCACTCCAGAGGGCCACTATATTTCCACCTTCACTCCAGAGGGCCACTATATTTCCACCTTTACTCCAGAGGGCCACAATGCATATTGCTACGTCATACTTTGTCATTCTAGTATTTCATACAAAAGAAGCAAAAATAGCAGATCTACAAGCTCAAAACGCATCGCGCTGCGATGCACGATGCGTTTTGAGCTTGTAGATCGTCTATTTTTGCTTCTTTTGAATCGAAATTCAGATATTTTGTTTTATTAAGTGTGCCTGCCATGCAACGCAATGGCAAAACACTTATTGTAATCCGCCATACTTAATTAAGTCCATAGTTTCGCCACAAATTTCTGCACGTAATAACTGCCGCACAATTTACGCCACCCACGCAATATATACATCAAAACGTGCGGCTCGGCCGGGAATAGGTTGCTATTACTTTTCTTTCCGATCCGCGTTACCATTGCGACGTAATTCGCAAAAAACGACGCCCAAAAACCCCATTGACTTAGAATGGGGGAAACTTCGGCACGTAATAACTGCCGCACGATTTACGCCACCCCCGCAATATATACATCAAAATGTGCGGCTCGGCCGGGAATGGTGTGCTATTACTTTTCTTTCCGATCCGCTTTACGATTGCGATGTAATTCGCAAAAAACAACGCCCAAAAACTCCATTGACTTTGAATGGGGGACTCCGAAAAAAACCCAGAAACTTTGGCGCCACATAACTCTGCCATATTTTTGCCTAGCAACGTCATTTAAAATGTAAAATGCTCACACAACTTTGGTCTTTTTCCGACCAATAGGGATGAGCTGGAATTGATTAAGCCTCGCCCCCTCTTTAACAGGAAGTGCCCTTCACCAAACAGGAAGTGCCTCTATAACTCATGAACCGTTTGTCGTACAGACTTGCGGCTGGTGTCATACCTTTTCTTTTTTTCTCAATTTTTTTTTTCTCAATTTTTTTTTTTCTCAATTTTTTTTTTCTCAAAATTTTTTTTTCTCAAATTTTTTTTCTCAAATTTTTTTTCTCAAAATTTTTTTTTCTCAATTTTTTTTTTCTCAATTTTTTTTTCTCAAAATTTTTTTTTTCTCAAATTTTTTTTTCTCAAATTTTTTTTCTCAACATTTTTTTCTCAAAATTTTTTTTTTCTCAAATTTTTTTTTTCTCAAAATTTTTTTTTCTCAAAATTTTTTTTTTCTCAAATTTTTTTTCTCAACATTTTTTTCTCAAAATTTTTTTCTCAATTTTTTTTTTCTCAAATCTTTTTTTCTCAAAAATTTTTTTTCTCAAAATTGTTTTCTCAAAATTATTTTTTTCTCAACATTTTTTTTTCTCACACTTTTTTTTCTCAAGATTTTTTTTTCTCACAATTTTTTTTTCAAAATGTCTTTTTCTCAAAAAAGTTTTTTTCTCAAATTTTTTTTCTCACAAAACAATTTTTTCTCAAAAAACTGTCGTTAAAGTGCGACCCGTGATAACGGCCAAAAATGCTCCAAAACGCCACTAATTAGTCGAAATGGCTGACTTCCTGTTTGGTTTCTGATTGGCTGCTGGCCTTGTGACGTGGGTAGAGCTGCGAGGGCCTGGTCATCGCTGCTTGCAGCTTTAATTCATTAATCGTCCATGACCTTAATTGGGGCCTATTTCGCCAAACAGGAAGTGCCCCTCACCAAACAGGAAGTGACCCTTGATCTCGTGAACCGTTTGTCATACAGACACGCGGGTTGCGTCAAATGAAATAACGCTAATGCTAACACCAACCGCTACACAAGGTTGCACAGACTTAGCGAGCTGCAGGCACACTTAAAATTTCTTAGAAATTTTCTCTTCTAGTTTTTTTATTGTAATCCTGAAATGTAACATTTTGATTGAATTTCAAACACATTTAGTTATATACTCATGTTAACTTTATGAAACTAAATATTATATATAAATATATATTTGGTGTGCAAGGCTGTGAATCCACACTGCGGATCCCAAAAAGAGTCATAAAAGGAATCAATGGTTTGATCAGGAAAAAAACACACAGCCGCAGAAACTGCCGCATGGCAGATTCGGAGCCGGTGTGCATGAGGTCATAGAGAATCATTGTTTTCTTTAAAAAAATGAAATTGTCCGTTTTTTGTTTTTTTTTTCGTGTGAAAAAAAAAAACGTGTCTGTGTGCAAAGCCCTTTAGTGTTGGCCCTAAGCGTTTGTTTTTCATTCTCATTATTCTCAGTCGTAACTTGTGTTATGTTTTGCATTGTCCAAGCACTGTAAATGTACTGTATGTGATTGTGCAGAACTGATGTTCTTTTTGGGCTAAATAAAACAAACCCAAAGTGACGTCTCTGACTGTTATTGGAGCCTTGGCTGCTCGGGAAACTTTACAGTCAAATGTTAATGTCCTATACGTGTGTGTGTTTGTGTGTGTGTGTGTGTGTGTGTGCGTGCGTGCGTGCGTGCGTGTGTGTGTGTGTGTACATACATGTGATGCCTCTCTCCAGGTACTCATAGAAAGCACAGGAGCAGATCTGTAGCAGCAGAGAGGAGGGGAACCTGGTGAAGGCCTTGACCTGACGGAGTCTGTTGAGGATGATGTCCACGTCCTCTGGAGAACGTTCTGAAGGTCTGGAGAAACAATATAATATCATTATTAATGAGAACGCTCTGAAGGTCTGAAACAACACATTATCATTATTAATGATGTCCACGTCCTCTGGAGAACGTTCTGAAGGTCTGAGACAACACAACACATTATCATTATTAATGACAGCCTGTTGAGGATGATGTCTACATGGAGAACGTTCTGAAGGTCTGGAGAAACAACACAACATATATTATTATTTATAACATTATTAATGTCTGAGTCTGTTGAGGATGATGTCCACATCGTCTGGAGAACGCTCTGAAGGTCTGGAGAAACAACATGTTATGTCACCGCCACTCACCAGTTAAGAGTGGGGTGGCTCAGAGTAGATGACAGAGTACAGCAACTTGCAATGGGCCTGGTGTACAAGATACACTACACCACTAAGATACCCATGTACCTGACTAAATACTGGTGTACAAGATACACTACACCACTAAGATACCCATGTACCTGACTAAATACTGGTGTACAAGATACACTACACCACTAAGATACCCATGTACCTGACTAAATACTGGTGTACAAGATACACTACACCACTAAGATACCCATGTACCTGACTAAATACTGGTGTACAAGATACACTACACCACTAAGATACCCATGTACCTGACTAACTACTGGTGTACAAGATACACTACACCACTAAGATACCCATGTACCTGACTAAATACTGGTGTACAAGATACACTACACCACTAAGATACCCATGTACCTGACTAAATACTGGTGTACAAGATACACTACACCACTAAGATACCCATGTACCTGACTAACTACTGGTGTACAAGATACACTACACCACTAAGATACCCATGTACCTGACTAACTACTGGTGTACAAGATACACTACACCACTAAGATACCCATGTACCTGACTAAATACTGGTGTACAAGATACACTACACCACTAAGATACCCATGTACCTGACTAAATACTGGTGTACAAGATACACTACACCACTAAGATACCCATGTACCTGACTAAATACTGGTGTACAAGATACACTACACCACTAAGATAACCATGTACCTGACTAAATACTGGTCTACAAGATACACTACACCACTAAGATACCCATGTACCTGACTAAATACTGGTCTACAAGATACACTACACCACTAAGATACCCATGTACCTGACTAAATACTGGTCTACAAGATACACTACACCACTAAGATACCCATGTACCTGACTAAATACTGGTGTACAAGATACACTACACCACTAAGATACCCATGTACCTGACTAAATACTGGTGTACAAGATACACTACACCACTAAGATACCCATGTACCTGACTAAATACTGGTGTACAAGATACACTACACCACTAAGATACCCATGTACCTGACTAAATACTGGTCTACAAGATACACTACACCACTAAGATACCCATGTACCTGACTAAATACTGGTGTACAAGATACACTACACCACTAAGATACCCATGTACCTGACTAAATACTGGTGTACAAGATACACTACACCACTAAGATACCCATGTACCTGGCAAAATACTTTATAAACGTTAAGGATTTCCATAATTACAACACCAGAGGCAGCGCTACAGATCACTTCCAACCCAGAGTCAAAACCAACAAAGGGTCAAACTCGTTTTTCTGCTATACCACCAAAATGTGGAAAGCCTTACCGAAGGCCATAAAGGAGTGTGGTTCCCTAGCATCCTTTAAAATTGCCCTGAAAAACCACTTACAGGCAGCAGCCGTTCGCAACTGGTAAAAAAAACTAACCTAGCCCATCCCTACCCCCCCCCCCCCCCCCCCCCTTCTTTGTACTTTCTGTTTGTTTAGACTTACTGTTCTCTTTTTTCTTTTTCTTTTTTCGCTCATCTTCTTTTCTTTACATATCTACTGCATAGTACTGTGTTCTATTTGTCTGTCATTCAATGTTATATGAGATTCTTTAATGGTTTCCTTTGGAAATAAGCTTAATCTTTTCATGGATCTCCTTTTAGTAGACCTTGTACCAGTGAACTGTAGCGTCATGAAACTGTACCTTTTCCTATGCAAACTGACAATAAAGTCTTCAATCAATCAATCAATCAATCAATCAATCAATCAATGTTATATTATCTAGAACTACCTGTAAAGACACCTCAGGGTGACACACGACATGTCTTGGCCATCTGGCCAGTGATGTATATCAGACCAGTTACCCATATATGGAGACCCCTGGTACCCATATATGGAGATCCATGTACTGTATATGGAGATATGCTGTGAGAGCCCAAACATGTTTACTCAGTTATTCATTATGTGAAAGTCCTATGATGTCTAAGACATCTGACACATCGTACATACAATCCCTTTCATGCCCATACATGGAGATCCCTGTCTGTAGAACCAGCCACACAGATATGGGACGTCTTGGCCATATATGGATTCTGTTAGTGTGGTATGTGGCCGATGTGGCCTCCATATATGGGCATTCCCATATGAAGTCCTGTTAGATATGGGCTTAATATTGATGACAGCAGGGATCTCCATATATGGGCATATAAGGGAATCTGTTAGAGTGGTTCCCCCTTTCCAAGTGAAGGAGCAGCGGTTCTACTCCAAGTCTCTCTCGGGTGACTGAACCTCTCACCCTATCTCTATCCACATGCATTTGAAACCAGTAAGACTCCCTAATCGGGAGATAAGCGACCGTCGGGTCGCAGCGTGATTTGAGAGCAAAATGTGTAGGAGCAGTGTCCAAAAATGTGTCGGCCTGATGGTGGCGCTATATGGGAGAGATCCATGTTTTTGATGACATGAGTGTAGACATATTGTGTACGGATTTGCGTGATTTGAGGGCAAAATCTGTAGGAGCAGTGTCCAAAAATGTGTTTGAAAAAATCGTCCTGATGGTGGCGCTATATGGGACAGATCCATGTTGATGACATGAGTGTAGAGCAAGTGTGTACTGATTTGTGTGATTTTAGGTAAAGATCTGTAGGAGCAGTGTCCAAAAATGTGTTTTGCCAGAATGGGCCTCATGGTGGCGCTAGAAGAGGGTCATGTGAGAATTGATGGGTGGCATGGATCGGGGCAATGGTTGCAGAGATATGAGCAGGGCAAAAAGTCTGTCAGTCTGTCAGACTGACAGACAGACGGACGGACTAACGGACAGCTGGTCGAGGTTTTGATAGTTCGCAACAATGCCCAAATTTGGAGATTTATCACTGATACGTCTTGAGGATGATGTCCACGTCTTCTGAGTGCTCTGATGTCCTGGGAACACCCACACAATTCATAATTCACACTGTAGTCATTCATCAGACGGTCTTATTAATCCAGACAGAGTTACAGTAAATCAGAACAACATGAGGTAAGGCCTCTCAGCATGGGCACTTAAGACTCTCCAAATCTCTGAATGCTGAGGGACGATTAGTCTTCATACAGTATTTATGATTCATTCTGTATAGCAGGGGTTCCCAAACCTTTTTGTCTCAGGGCAACCCGTAAATATATTTTTAATCCGAGGCATCCCTACATTATAATTTCCACTCCCAGCACCTTTCGGGTGGAAACCTTGTATGTTCGTTTTGTATTTATCATCTGTAAAATGTACTAAAACTAGTGAAAACAGCAGATCTACAAGCACAGCTGTTTTCACTAGTTTTGTGCGACAGTCTTGTATGATGAAGCAGGGCTTTGCTTTACCAAAAGACGTACAAAATTTGAAACTTGGAGATACAAGGTTTCTGCCCGATATTTTAGTGATTATGTTGCAAGGAAAACGTTGAGATAACAGCCATTTTGGTTAGAACTGACTGAAAATAACTTTGTACTTCAAGTTTAAAATGATACTAAATATTTTTTCAAGTGTCCAAATAAATTCCAAATATTATCAAATGATGTCGCGGCACCCCTGGACTGCCGTCACGGCACCCCAGGGTGCCCCGTCACCCACTTTGAAAACCCCTGCTGTATATGAGCTAAAGGCTACACTACGCAGTATGCATCTTATTCATTCTGTATATGTCAGGGGTCTTCAACGTTTTCAGGCCAAGGACCCCTTAGTTGAGAGAGAGATGAAGCAGGGACCCCCACAACCTGTTCATAGATTCCATATAGTTTCATTGTTTGACAGCACAATCATCAGTGTATTTTGGATTCATGTCAATTTGTGTTTTCAGATATTTAACCACTTGAACCGTCAATACTTAATAAACTTGACCTTTCACTCTGTACTTAGTCTGCTCTTTTTCCCCTCTACACCAAAGCTCTTTGCCGAAAATAGCAGATCTACAAGCTCACAACGCCTCGCGCTGCGAGGCATTGTGAGCTTGTAGATCGGCTATTTTTGGCAATTTATAACTCAAAGATTTGGAGGACCCCCTGTAGTAACTCTGAGGACCCCCTAGGGGTCCCAGACCCCCTGTTGAAGACCCCTGGTATATGTAACCAGCCAACATTCTCACATGTCTCCCCCCGTCTCCGCAGCCTAAACTGGCTCCCGGTTGCGGCCCACACTGAATACAAAACACTGATGCTGACCTTCAAAGCAGCCAAAGGTATGGCTCCTCCATACCTCCAAAACCTGATCAACCCCTACACCCCCACCCGTTCACTCAGATCAGTTCCATACCTCCAAAACCTGATCAACCCCTACACCCCCACCCGTTCACTCAGATCAGTTCCATACCTCCAAAACATGATCAACCCCTACAACCCCACCCGTTCACTCAGATCAGCTCCATACCTCCAAAACCTGATCAACCCCTACACCCCCACCCGTTCACTCAGATCAGTTCCATACCTCCAAAACATGATCAACCCCTACAACCCCACCCGTTCACTCAGATCAGTTCCATACCTCCAAAACATGATCAACCCCTACAACCCCACCCGTTCACTCAGATCAGTTCCATACCTCCAAAACATGATCAACCCCTACAACCCCACCCGTTCACTCAGATCAGCTCCATACCTCCAAAACCTGATCAACCCCTACACCCCCACCCGTTCACTCAGATCAGCTCCATACCTCCAAAACCTGGTCAACCCCTACACCCCCACCTGTTCAATCAGATCACCTCCATACCTCCAAAACCTGATCAACCCCTACAACTCAGGGACCCTTTAGCTGAGTGTTATGGCCTGGAGGAGGAGCCTAAGCTACAACAAAACAAATGCCATGTCCCAAAATACAACCAAGAAACACTGGTTGAAAATGGTGGAATACAGCGATCTATTGTGGTTGGACCAGGGACGTGCTGGCCATTGGGGAAAAAAAAAAAAAAAAAAAAAAACGTTGGCCTTCGTTCCATTTTGGGGGCTGGGCGGCCAACAAAGTAAATCGTCACTGTCGGGCAGAAACCTCGTATCTCCAAGTTTCAAATTTGTACATGTTTTCGCAAAGCAAAGCCCTGCTTCATCATACAAGGTCGTCGCACAAAAGTAGTGAAAACAGACGACCTACAAGCACACAACGCCTCGCACCGCGAGGCGTTGTGTGCTTGTAGATCGGCTGTTTTCACTAGTTTAAATCATTTTTAAAATGATAAATACAAAACAAACGGTTTTGGACATATAAGGTTTCCACCCGACAACGACGAAATATAACTCATGTACAGTAATTGGCCCACTGGCTTGTCACTTGTCATGATCTGAAATGGCAAATCTTTGAGTAGCAGCAGCGCTATAGAG